>NC_137454.1:245673341-246273341 GCF_964235325.1 Thermobia domestica
GAGGCCTCGAGAGGGCCTCCTTCGTGAGGATCAGAGCATCAATTATTCAACCTATTTGTTGAATTATTTCCTTATCGTCAGTGGCGGATCCAGGGGGGCGATCGGGGCGAACGCTCCCCCCAGAAGAGGAAACTTCTTTATTTTATATATACAAATAAAACGCATCCCAGAGTTTGGAGCTCTTAAAAGTAGCTCTAAGTAGCAGTATTACAACCCACCACCCCCACCAGAAGTCCGTCCTGGATCCGCCCTTGCTTAACATACGTCCTAAAGAAAGGAAACTAAACATATCATCGTATAACTTACTGTGAAACACCTAAAATGGAACAACTGTTACAATGGAGATCTCGGTCGATAGTGACGTTTACATCATTTATCAACAGTATCCAATGCTTTTACTTCAAAATTTTCTTGAACTACGATGCAAGCATAAGTATTACTATTAGAAAGAAGAAAAGACATTTCAGGAACTGTCGATTTTTGTGCAATTACAGAGTAAGTTGTGAAGAGTGTTTCTTCCAGACATGAATTTTTGGGGGGGTACTGCCCGCCGAAGCTCTGAGAGCCTCCCCCGAAGGAGACCAAAATAATACGTCTATAATATAATAATGAATAGAATAGTACCTACAGTGCCGCCCCGGGATACTAAGTGTGCCCCCCCCCCCCCCAGAACATTGTTTCTGAAAGAAACACTGCTTATGATGGACTTCTTTTTCTACGAAATGTTACCTCAATTAGTTCCAAAGCGGCTGACTAACATATCGAGCCCTTGTAAGGAGAAATGAATATGAAAGTACACTCGGATAGGTTAATTTTTGAGTCATTTTTCGTGGCAATTAAAACGCAACTCCTGTAGCTTTCTTAACTGCACGGGAAGACAACCAATAACTACTCACGGAACGGCAAATATTTTATGGCACCATTTTCATTCTATGTACCTTAATACATACAAAAACTTTATATTTCCAAATGAAACTATATAGCGACATTAATGGGTCATTTCAAAAGAGTGGGGGGGTAGCTGTCCCCCTTTGCCCCCCTAATCGCCGCCCATGCTATGATGTGTGGCACATTTGTGCGAAATTAATAATAATATGATTAAACTGTTTACCCACAACAAAATCCTGCTCGTTTTGCTGAAGTGGTTTTTCCTAAGTTTTATATGTTTCATATATCCTACAGTTTTTTTCAGGCCGTGCGAATTAATAATAATATGATTAAACTGTTTACCCACAACAAAATCCTGCTCGTTTTGCTGAAGTGGCTTTTCCTAAGTTTTATATGTTTCATATATCCTACAGTTTTTTTCAGGCCTTTTTTTTAAATTTGTCCAAATTTATATTTCTCCTTTTACCACACAATCGTTCAATACTTGCACTATAATATTTACAATCAGTATATCATCCTGTAACGTATTTTATTCCCAATAAAAATCATTGCACAACACAACATACAAACCCTATCTCACTGGCTTGCACGCGAACCTTTGGTGCATGGGGTCCTGGGGACAATTCCGAGTGGGAGAACATTGAACGACAGTGGATCGAATTCCGCATTAAACCTATAGGTCCACTTCTCATATAGCCTCGCCGACGAAAGAGGACGCTAAACGGCAATCAGTCAACAGTTGCAAATTTCGGCTGCATAAACAACTTATGTCTTGTGGAACTTATTAAATTTATTTTGTTAAAGCAGCTCTTTTAACAAAATTTCAGTATTAACGTGTCAGATATTTCTATTTAAGGACAAGAAAAAACATATTTATTTTGTAACTAAATGATAGCTCTACCCACGTAGATTATAAAAGCAGAAACAATGAAAATCGATACAATAGTGACTTACATTATTTTAACAAATATCGATTCAGATAATAGTTTGGGCTGTCACAAAACTATGAAAAGTTAAAAATTCCGATTAATTGTAACAACTTCATCAGTGGTGGACATTGGAGGAGGATGTATGCTATTCAGCCCATTTCATGGGCATCCAAACTCACGAGCCCAACGCTCGCTAGCTCGGCATTCGCGCTCGACCGTTCTCGTGTTCAATAATTAAGCGCTACCCCGAGCGCCAATGAAATAAGTCAGCGCGAGTCCAACTGAGGGAAGTGAGCCGAGCACGAAAAATAAATGAGCGAGAGCCCAGTGGAAAAAAATGAGCCCGAGTCCGAGAGAGTCCAGAGCAAAATGGCCATCTATGAACCAAAGTCATTCCATCAAGTCTTTTTCCATCTGATCTACTGCATTCTGATGGTTCTCTCATTGATTGTGTTTGTTCAGATATCAGCGCTCTTGTCATTTACTTCTGAATGACGTGAGTGACTGTCTGTCTGTCTACCAACACTCTTTAAACATGACAGTGTAGTAGACACTTCTTATCTAAAAGGTCTCCAGCACAGGGAGGGCAACAATGAGGCACACTTACTTCTTAATGTAGCGTTATTTCTACCCGGAAACTTTCATGGAAAAAATCAAATATTATTCTTATTTGCATTATTATTTTTAATAATTATGTACGTACACACGAGAAATTGTCTACTGCAATTAATTGAAAGGAAAAATACGATTAATGTATAACCTTGCTATGACACTAACTTTTCATCTAGGGGAGATGGCAGATGATATTTTAAATTTTGTCTCTCTCAAAAAGAGGTCAAACAGCAAACTCCAAAACAGTTGCTTTTAAGGAAGCTTGTCCTCCTCCCTCGCGTGCCCTCGTTCTCCTGAAGGAAGTTGTCTCTAGCTATCGTGCACCCTCGCTCCCGCAGTAACACTTGGCCCTCACCCTCGTTCACCCTCGCCCTCTTCGTCGAAGCTTTTCCTCGCCCTCGCGCACCCTCACCCCCGCCATCGAAGCTTGTCCTCGCCCTCGCGCACCCTCGAACCTTGTTAGCTTCAGTTGGTCATGTCTCCCGTAAGTATTGGACCAGAGAGAAAAATAATATACCATTTTGAAGATGAAAAAATATGCTACAAGATATGTTGGAAACATTTATTTGAAAATCAAATATTTTCCGGGAAATCCCGGGAAAATTTTCGATCAGTGATATCTCAGAAAGTGTCAATTTGATTTCCTTGAAATTGGGTAAGAAGGTAAGCCCCATATGTCCGGCATAAGTGTGCCAAATGTCAACGTATATATACCATTATCAACAACTGTCGATCGATTGCTGGAATAAGACCTTTCCAATACTTTATGACAACCATCTATCTTGGATAATTCGTTTCTAAGATATTCCAAGTGCTACCGAATTTCGTCACCCACTTTGTATTAGAATGTTGTTTAGTTCTCTACTTGGCATTTGTAGTATCCAGTAAAAATGTGCTCTTGTCTACCTTGTATGGTTTGTTTCCTATCCATCTACTCTCTCTGTATATATATATATATATATATATATATATATATATATATATATATATATATATATATATATATATAAGTGGTTAAAAAATTTGAATTACACCACTGACTACAACATATGCACCGTTCATATATCCAGCGTGCCAACTGCACCTACTGAGATCTTACATATCACAACTTTACATTTTATTATAACCTATCTGACAAGCTCGTGTGTTTGTTTTGTGGAGTCGCTACTGTGTGTTTATATGCTGTTATTAGTTGAAAGAGTTGTCGGGAGCGAAGATATGAATGCTTTTCTGCATTACTTTACAGGGTTGCCAGAACAGACAGATCTTTTTTGATTTGTTATGTTGTAATATTGTTAAAGTGATTGTTGTGAAGTGGAAAGTGGAAAAAAAAAAAAAAAAAAGAAACTCACCACATAAAGTAATGCATTCCGAAGACTACATATAAAGTGGTGTCTTGTAAGTTTGTAGAAGAGAAGGAAAAGGATGGACTTATATTACGTTTAATAAAACTTCAAACAGCTGCCTGTGCGGTAGACAGAGGAGTGAAAACTGCTATTAAAATTGGTATATTCAAAGTAATTATATATAAATCCTCATTGTGGGAGACCCGGGTTCGATTCCCGGCGGGAGCTCATGTCGTTCGGATTCCACGTTAATCAGTAGGTCCACGTCTCATATAGCCTCACTGCTGAATGGGACGTTAAACACAACAATAAATCCTCATTGTAGACCGGTGGCGAAGGGGAAAAGACTGACGCAATTAAGCCTATTCCTCTTAGTATAGTAATATCAAAAATTCATTCTGATAATATGCAGTATATTATATTGGTGTATGTAAAAGTGGTGATACCCGATAATACTATTTTTCCTATAATTTATACAAGTATTGTACAGTCATGTTGAAAACAAAACTTACTTTACAGAAGCTCTCTTTAGTCCTAAGATTTTAGCAGACTGGTTGTCTACTGAATTCTCTTCTTTGGGGGGAGGATATCTTTCTCGTCAGCATAAGCATCAGAATGTACGTCTGCTAGAGCAAGTAAGAACATCAAGAAAGAATCAGATTGCTTAATTTTTTTTATTTTTTTATTTATTTATTTATTTTTTTTTTTTTACTTTATTGACCTGAATAGATGAATTGTTAGCACATGCGACTTTGTAATGCGTTGTCCCTTGTTTCGCTTCCAATTGAACCACTAACATTTTCTGATGTCGACCCGTCGTCATGAAAGGTCGCGGTAGCTCAGTGGTAGAGCTGT
Source organism: Thermobia domestica (assembly GCF_964235325.1). Lineage (NCBI taxonomy): Eukaryota > Metazoa > Arthropoda > Insecta > Zygentoma > Lepismatidae > Thermobia > Thermobia domestica. The sequence goes on from NC_137454.1 coordinate 245,677,972, forward strand.
CCACTCTAGTGCGAGGGGACCTTCATTTGGTCCCTGCTTGCGCCAAGTGAGCCTTGTGTTGGACAAGCGCCATTGGGTTTTCTCGTGTTCTCTTGTTTCTCCCTACTTTCTTTATTCCACTATTTCATTCATCATCATCACATTTCCTAGCCTCCAAAACATAATCATGGGACGTAAAACTGAAAGATTTAACTTTTTCTATCATCATAATACAATTGGGGAACAAGGTGAATTAAGAAGTAGTGAATTCAGGTCCAGAAAGTCAGCACTTAAGAGCTGATACATTGACCACGCATCATGTTGAACGTGCTACATCTGACTAGCTATAGCTCTTCATGAATTGTAGCAGCAGTTAGTTCAGTACTTCTTTCTATCTGTTAATTAATGTCATTAGTATTTCAAGTTCATGTGGCTATAAAGAAAACCAATAAAATAAAATAAAATCTTTGCGTTTTACGTCCACGGTTATGCCGGCTAGGCTAAAAGAGAAGGTGATGATGAGAAATGAATGAAATGGTGGAATGAAGAAAGTGGAAGGAAACGGGAGAACTCCGGGAAAACTACGCGCACGGTGTTTGTCCACCACAAAGAAAATTAAAAACAATGAGACTTGTTTATCTGTCTCCCGTGCAATTCGGCTCGCCTATGTGTGCTGAAATGGAATAATTAACGGTATCGCAAGAGTACGTGAAAGTCCGTCTGGCCGTGCAGCGAATGTTTCATTATGCATACACACACACACACACACACACATATATATATATATATATATATATATATATATATATATATATATATATATATATATATATATATATATATATATATATAATATGCTTGTCTGCGCTTCTTTAACATGGCAGTTTATTTGCTTATTAGCCCCACGATGTTTTTCTGGCCCCGCCACTGCTGTAGACGTATTAAATTAGTATTTTCTTATATCATTTGATACTCTTTTAAGCTTTATTTTAATATGGGGAATTTAAGTTTGCAGCCATCTACATACTTTAGAGTTTTGTCGTATGTTAAATAGTTTTACGTATTAAATGCACAATTTCTTAAAGCATATAAGCGACTGATTCCATTAAATTTGATTTAGTGAAGGAAATCCTTTTGATTTTCTTGAAAAACTCATTTGACAGGAATTTCAAGTAAAATCAGCACCTTTCAACCCTGTTATGCGGATGAAGTCACTTGTAAACAAGGAAATTAGTTCCTAACTCTGCCGCACGCACAGATAAATCGAACGAGATATACCTCTAAGGACGAATGTGCGAAAACGTTTTTTAAAACGATGTCTTCCTGTTCTGACTAATTCCTGTTCTGCATAATGACCCTCCAGCACTTTGAAACTCGTTGTTTATCTAATCTTTAGACATAACAGGAATTCCTGTTCTGCCTATCTTCGCAAAAAGGGATATTTAGATTTAAAGGAAATTTAACACTAACTATTTTCCCGACAATTACAGTTGCTTTCAGGATCTCTTGATTTCCTTATATCATTTCAGCTTCTCTGAAATTAAATTAGCAATCACAGACGATTATTATTTTACTATGAGTATATGTACGTGATATCTGTCGGTCGTCTATAACTTCACCGAGGAGATTTTATCCTTTTGGTTGCGAGCGTGCAGCTAACTGAATAATAACATAGTTAAAGACATATAACTAACCCTGCCAGAACGTGAATTGATTCTCTCTCATGACGAAAAATTCTTAAAAATAATAATAGGAAAATTTGTATTTTTAAAAAGGTGACTTTTGACATTAAGGTAATTCAGTCAACATTTCCTCGTATAGAAGTTGAAATATTAAGAATAATAGTAACTTGTATTAAGTTTCAAGTAAAATTTCCAGCTTCTATTTGTACCAACATTAAGAAAGCATTAACCATGTGCTTCCAGTTCATATTTGTGAAATGAGTAGAAAAAGAATTATTTCACTCAGATTAGTAACATTTCATGGCAACATTTAATTTTTATTTATTTATTTTTTATTTTTTTCATGAATTTATTTGGTCCTAATGAATAACTTGCGTTACGTTTATTTCTTCCTACTGAAAAACTTTTGTTAGAAGATTGGATATTTTAGTGTAAAGATTGGAAACTTCACACTGAATCACCCTTACACCTAAACGTCCTTATATATTTAGACGTCCTACACCGAAACGCTATACGTCGAAACGTTCTATGCCGAAAAAGCCGTATCCCACTTCAAATTATTGAGTACGATTGACATGACTACGTGACGGATGACATACTTCCTTCAGACTCTATTTCAGTATTAGAAGTCTATGTTCAATGTCTATTTTGGTAATCAGTCTCTTTTTCCCTTTGCTATTTTTTTGCTTTGCCATTTTTTTCTATGCGGCCATGGAGAAAATCCCTGTTCAAGTGTGCGTCAGATGCGGCTATTGATGGTTATGTCCTAAAGCCATGTGGAACTGTTAGGTTTGATTCAATTCCATTCGATTAATTCTGAATTACTCAAGGTGGAGGTACTTTCTTTCTTTTTCTTTTCTTTTCTTTTCTTTTTCTTTCTTTATTTCTTTTTTCTTTTTCTTTTTTTGTAATAAGGATGGTATTTTTGTGGAAGGTAATTTTTCAAGGAATATTAAAATATCGAACTTGAAGAAATGCGTTTTTCTCGACCCCCATAATACGTAAAGTTGCTTAAGTTTTGTGGAAAACCACTCGCTAAACTGTTCATTGTAACATTAGCTTTCAAGTGAAAGCAATTCTAATGAGTCGTACATTATGATGCAGTTCCTTATGTTATTAACACCAAAGATAGTAAATTTTATTTGAAATTCAGAGTAAATATGATATGCATGTCTTAGTGGAAAGTCATTAGAAAATTCTACGTAATTTATAGAACAGTTCTAATTTAAAATGTGGAGCAACACCTGGCCTATTAAAACCGTGAATTCCTTGACATTCAGTTTGCTCACCGAAGTAGCTCAAAAACGGCAACAAATATTTGCTTCTGATTGGCCGAAACTAGGTGTGAGCTAATTCTTGATTGTAATTGACCAACCAGTTTTCCATATTGAAACCTAAGTTGCTTATTTCAAATAAGGATACATTACAGGCCTTAGATTCAGTTTTCCTTACTAGCTGCCAAAAGGTACGTAAATTGAATTGTTTATACCATTTAATCGGAGCTGTTTTATAAATATGATTATAAATGCCTTTCCACTAAAGTACATGAAAATTTAGTTTCAATTTCAAGCAGAATTTACCTTTTAGTTGGTAGAGTCAGACATAAGAAAAAGCTTTATTAAGCTATTGTTTTCTACTTACTTGTCATAATATGAATAAAATGAGAGAAGTAAGCCTAAAAAAATCTTACCGAATATGAGTTGGTATACAATAATATAGTAGCATTCGAAAGAAAGCAAGGTCTAGATTTTTGATCTTACACTCATAGCTCACTACAGGTACTGTACACTCCGCATCAAAAAAAATTACGACACCTAACGCCTTGCAGTTAGGCCACCCAATATACCCCTTCTTATCCCATAATTGTGTCTGGTAAAAACATCCCCTCTCACTCCTCCTTTCCTCTCTCCCATACTAAAATCAGCAAAAAAGATGAGTGTAATTCTTATTTCAAAATATACATATATTAGTATACACAAAATGAAACAATCAAACCGAGACGAAACAAGATTCATAAGATAATGTAGGGAGAGACTTAAACACACACAGAATGAACAGTTGAAAGCGATGTATGCCTGTTAGACAGACATATAGAGCTGAGATAGAGAGCGAGAGGAAAGGGAGAGAAGAAGGAGAAGAAAAACTGAACACAGATAAAAATAAGGAATTTAAAAGTATTTTAAAAAAGAACCTAACATTATAAAGTTCCGTTTCCAGAAATCCAACAGGAATATAGAAGTACGTTTAGATTATATATTTCTTCAGGACTATTCGAATACATAGAAAATACAGGAAACAATCATTAAGTCACTTTCAAAATGAATACCAAACTTGGAGGTCAAATTAAATACTCAATTTCCTGTGAAATTGTAGAGCTCTGAAACATATAGAATATTGTCAGTAGTTTAACACACGTGATTTGTTTCACGTGTTTCGGTAATAAATTCGGTTGTGTTCATTGAACGTACTGATACGAAATACATTATAATAAACCCAGTAATACCTCCATTCCGGACTACTAATACAAACTCAACAAAAATAAAAAAAGGAAAAGAAGAAGGAAACAAAGAAAAGGATAAATGAATGAGTGCTATTTCACAGCTAATATCTATTAGAAAGAGTCAATATTAGAAGTCCAAACTGTATCATAATGAAAAGTTACAAATTTTCTAAACAAAAATTGGATGTTCTTTATAAACGTAACAGACCTTGCATGTTTCACATTGAGAACGTGAATAAAATACACTGAATTATAGGATGGAAACGAACTTTTTGTCAAACTAATATAAATAAAATCTCCTCTTGAATCAGCAGAAAAGGGACCGTTTTCTAGTCATCTCTGAAGATTTATCTGTTCTGAACATCCAGTCTCGATTTCACCTATTGTGAATATAACTTTCTAATTCGAACAGATAGAATGAACGCGCCAGAGCTTAAGTGGACCATTGCATCAGTTGGGTGATGTGGATTCTTTATGGACCGATACTGCGTCGAAGATTCGAACCCGTACTGACCCAGTGATTCGATTGAGACACGGTAACCTGGAGGACAAAGGACAGATTTACGAGAGAGAGAAGCAATAAGAGAGAGAGAGAAGTAATAAATAGGAGACGAAGATAAAGATGACTAGACACAGAGAGAAAGACGAATTTATAAATGAACACTACTTATCATTATACTGTATGACAAGGAACGCATACACTCTTTACTCATATTCTCACAAGTGATGCTTTGTAAGTTCTCCAACGGGAGATGAATCTCTGTTTGTAGCCATTATTTTATGAGAAAAAGAATTTACTTGATGGGGAATTGAACCGAGGTCTTCCAGTTGCAAATCCAGCACGCTACCACTACTCCACAGATTACTGTGCGCAAAAAATGTTTAACAAATCGTTTAGTGTTTCTTTCTAAGACCAATAATATGAAAAGTGGATACTTCGGATCACTGAATAGGTTCGATCCGTCCTAGTAATTCCTGTAAATGTTGTTTGCTCATCCCCAACCAACATTCGTAAATTGTCTCCATCGTGATACAGGTGTGTGCATCCTCCTCCTTAATGATTCCTCATTTAGTATGAAAACTCAATATTCGATTCCTCGCGATCGCTTTGTGAAAAAAACGGAGGTTGGCCTGAAGAAGGTTTGAACCCACGGGGACTTGCTGCACTACTCATGAGTCCCACACGTTACCCCTACGCTACCTTGGCAGCTCAAAACATATACCAAATATTACTAAGTTCAGACTTGATGTTTGGAACGAACTAGTTTCTTTCTGTAATGCTATTTACACCACAGTACACGCCGTAATTCATTTATTCGATGACCTGGAGACAAGATAGTGTCCACTAATAAATTAAATAACATACAATCCAGGAAAAATTTCAGAAATAATAACAAGTTACGCATTAATTTCCCAGTGCACATTCAAAAGTACGCTCATAATAATAATAATAATAATAATAATAATAATAATAATAATAATAATAATAATAATAATAATAATAATAATAATAATAAGACATTTTAACCTTCATTGCATAAGATGTCACCTCAACGAACAATTATATTAATATCCTACTATATTTTCGTCGCCACGCACAAGCAAGTCACACAGCGTCCATCTCGCGGACGATCCTTTTGGGATTAGGCTTTAGGATTAGATTTTGGAAGTTTATGTGTTCAAACTCTGAAGGAAATATTCGTTTTTTTTAAAGTGTGTTCCTATTTTCATCAGAGGACTGAGAACATTTCTTTAAATAAATCTTTGGCAACTACTTTTCTCTCAAATTCCATTAGAAGGGAACATTATATGAATTGCAAATCTAAAATCCACAGCTGAGAACAAAATATTATGTTCAATATTTCAATATTAGATATCCTTTGATTTGGAATGAAAAACTAATTATAAGCATTGACGATTTCAGAAGATTTTCCCCCGGTAATGGTCAATATATGAATGAGAGAAAACTGATAAAACATTATTAGTCCACTTTGAGCATGATCGAAGATAACTTATGGCCACGAAGGGGGAAATTTATGTCGACAGAATCTCAAATTCTCCCCCTAAATTTTCGCCGGCCCCCCTAAAAGTTTCACGGTATGCTTGCAAATGAACTATAATATGGTTGGATCGGGCCCCCTAACTTCGGCCGCCCCCCCCCCCCCCTACATTTTTGGGCTGGCTACCGGCCTGTTTCTAATCAGATTAAAACTCGAATATTCGTTTGCATCGCACTTTAAAGTAAATCCTCTCTATATATAATAGAAAGTATCTTTGACTCCAATACTTAATCAATATTTTTAATAATATATTTTTATTGTAATACTTTTATTATTCAATGTTGTATACACTTTATTTCCCAAAGCAAAACCTCGCAAATGTATAGTGGACTAGTGAATATTATCAAATAAATTATCATTTTGTTTACGTAAATACTGCATCACCTCATTTGAAACTTCGTTCTTTAAATAATAATAATAATAATAATAATAATAATAATAATAATAATAATAATAATAATAATAATAATAGCCATATATTTATCAGAATTTCAGGCTTAGTCAATAAATGAATTCAAGGTGGTCTCTATTCGAAACTCTATTTAATGGAATCCGATAGAAATATAAAGAGAAACTTCGAGAACAAGTAAAAGAAAAATGTCACTTTGGTGGGATTGGAAGTAACTTTTAGGAGTTATTTACAATTTGCAAACAAATGCCTTAGACAGTTTTTTTCTTCTCTTTAAGTTAACTTATTCATCGAACGTATCTGAGTAACTTGTCTCTATTTTCTACTCGATTATATACGTTTTATAGTCATTTCCGTTAATCTTGAACGACAGGAACACGAATACAAAAACATCTAAGAGAATTAAAATTCCAAACTTCCCCACCGGGAATCGAACCCGGGACCCCATACACCTTAGGCACACGTGCTAGCCACTAGACCAGCGTAGAAAGCAAGTGAAATGCATTGTGTAGTATTTGAAGTTTACACCTATTTCATCCTGCTGTAATAATGTTTACCATATTCGTTACTTTGAGCAATGATATATGTTATTCATGTAGGTTCTATTACATATTCGTCCGTAAATATTATATAAATTATCAGAATTAATCATGATCTTCCATGGAATTTCACTGGTGCATGCGCAGTGGAAACAGAAGAATGCAGTTTACTGATATTAGTCAGAATGCAAATTTCTAACAGACTATCAGAATCCCTTAATGGAAAGTAGTGGTTCCCAACCTGGGGACGCGCAGCTTCCTCCCGGGTAAGCATGAAGTGGGAGTAAGGGGGCGAAAGCTACTGGCAGAAATGAATTGTGAAATGAATTATTATTATTATTATTATTATTATTATTATTATTATTATTATTATTATTATTATTATTATTATTATTATTATTATTATTATTTGTCATACCGCTAAAAAAATTCTTCACTCCTTTTTCTTCACAGCCCAAAACCCAAGCGATCTGAATGAGAGTTTGTTCCACTTTTACTCGACTATAATTTCTCCTCGCAGACTAACAGATAGTTCTCTATAGCCTTTAGAGCTAGGCATTTTGACAACTTGTAGAAATTTGCATCGTGATTCGTATTAGCAATGACAGGAAAGTGGATCTTTCTGTTTCTACTGTGCATCATCAGCATCATTATATCAGAAGTATTCCGCCATTACCAGCGGGTCACTTACCGCAGCTGAGAAGCTGCCATGTTCCACAATCTTCTGTTAACCTCTTTATCTTCACATACGATTTTTCTTTTTTGATATCGCCAATAGCCTAATTATGTTTCTATATAGTCTAATTCGTCCCCTCCCTCTCTTTCCTGCCACCATACCCTCTAGCATATTCCTCATGATACAATTCCTTCTTAACCAATATTCCAACCAGTTTCTCTTCCTCTTCTTAATAATATTTTTCTCCTTCCATTTCCAACCCTCTCATTCGTTTTCCTCTCGACCCAGCTATTTCTCTCCATTCTTCTCCACGCACATATTTCGAAAGCCTGCAATTGTTTCTCATCATTTCTGCGTAATGTCCATGTTTCTGTCCTATAAATACAGTAAAATACAGTAGACGAAGCATTTTATGAGTTTTTTTTCAACTCTAAGGCCCCACAAAATAGTATTTTCTTCATCCTAAAGGCTTCTTTCGCCATTTCTATCCTTGCTTTTATTTCACGTTCGCATGTCATATCACTAATAATACTATTCAGACATCAGAAACTAGTCACCTGTTTTTTTCCGCTCCTACTTCTATATTTGACACCGATCGCTTCGTTTCAATCACCATGGATTTTGTCTTTCTAACATTTATTTTCATCTCATATTCTACAGAAGCCTTTCTCAAGTTTTCTACATTTTATTAATTTTCTTTTTAAATTCTGCAACAACAATAATATCAACCCCAAACCGTATACACCGCATCATTCTATCTCCTACCGAAATTCCATCTTCGTTATGAAAACTCATTTTTGCTATCTCTTCTACATAGCTATTAAATAATGTCGGCGAAATATATAATATCTGTTAAACTCACCTTTCAATTACACTGTCTGTCTACTGTGCATGCGCCAGTGGTGGGGGCGCGGTGGCTCAGTGGTAGAGCGTTCACCTCTGGTGTTTGGGGTCCCGGGTTCGATCCCAGCCCCCGCCAAGTGAACTTTGTGGTGGACAAACACCGTGCTCGTGGGTTTTCTCGGGGTTCTCCCGTTTCCTCCCACTTTCTTCATTCCACCATTTTCACTCATCTCTCATCATCACCGTCTCCTTTAGCCTAACCGGCATAACCGTGGGACGTAAAACTTAAAGATTTCATTTTCATTTCATGCGCCAGTGAATTTCCATAGAAGATCATGAATAATTCTGATAATTTATATAATATTTACGGACGAATATGTAATAGAAGCTATATGAATAACATATATCATTCCTAAAAGTAACGAATACGGTAAACATTATTACAGCAGGATGAAATAGGTGTAAACTTCAGATACTACAAAGTACATTTCACTTGCTTCCCCGCTGGTCTAGTGTCTAGCACTTGGGCATAAGGTGTATGGGGTCCCGCGTTCGATTTCCGGTGGGGGAGTTTGGAATCTTAATTCTCTTAGATGTTTTTGTATTCGTGTTCCTGTCGTTCAAGATTAACGGAAATGACTATAAAACGTATATAATCGAGTAGAAAATAGAGACAAGTTACTCAGATACGTTCGGTGAATCAGTAAACTTAAAGAAAAGAAACAAAGTGCCTAAGGCATTTGTTTGCAAAATGTAAATAACTCCTAAAAGTTACTTCCAATCCCACCAAAGTGACATTTTTCTTTTACTTGTTCTCGAAGTTTCTCTTTATATTTCTATCGGATTCCATTAAATAGAGCTTCGAATAGAGACCACCTTGAATTCATTTATTGACTAAGCTTGAAATTCTGATAAATATATGGCTATTATTATTATTGTTATTATTATTATTATTATTATTATTATTATTATTATTATTATTATTATTATTATTATTTAAAGTACGAAGTTTCAAATGAGGTGATGCAGTATTTACGTAAACAAAATGATAATTTATTTGATAATATTCACTAGTCCACTATACATTTGCGAGGTTTTGCTTTGGGAAATGAAGTGTATACAACATTGAATAATAAAAGTATTACAATAAAAATATATTATTAAAAATATTGATTAAGTATTGGAGTCAAAGATACTTTCTATTATATATAGAGAGGATTTACTTTAAAGTGCGATGCAAACGAATATTCGAGTTTTAATCTGATTAGAAACAGGCCGGTAGCCAGCCCAAAAATGTAGGGGGGGCGGCCGAAGTTAGAGGGGCCCGATCCAACCATATTATAGTTCATTTGCAAGCATACCGTGAAACTTTTAGGGGGGGCCGGCGAAAATTTAGGGGGAGAATTTGAGATTCTGTCGACATAAATTTCCCCCTTCGTGGCCATAAGTTATCTTCGATCATGCTCAAAGTGGACTAATAATGTTTTATCAGTTTTCTCTCATTCATATATTGACCATTACCGGGGGAAAATCTTCTGAAATCGTCAATGCTTATAATTAGTTTTTCATTCCAAATCAAAGGATATCTAATATTGAAATATTGAACATAATATTTTGTTCTCAGCTGTTGATTTTAGATTTGCAATTCATATAATGTTCCCTTCTAATGGAATTTGAGAGGAAAGTAGTTGCCAAAGATTTATTTAAAGAAATGTTCTCAGTCCTCTGATGAAAATAGGAACACACTTTAAAAAAAACGAATATTTCCTTCAGAGTTTGAACACATAAACTTCCAAAATCTAATCCTAAAGCCTAATCCCAAAAGGATCGTCCGCGAGATGGACGCTGTGTGACTTGCTTGTGCGTGGCGACGAAAATATAGTAGGATATTAATATAATTGTTCGTTGAGGTGACATCTTATGCAATGACGGTTAAAATGTCTTCTTCTTCTTCTTCTTCTTCTTATTCTTATTCTTATTATTATTATTATTATTATTATTATTATTATTATTATGAGCGTACTTTTGAATGTGCACTGGGAAATTAATGCGTAACTTGTTATTATTTCTGAAATTTTTCCTGGATTGTATGTTATTTAATTTATTAGTGGACACTATCTTGTCTCCAGGTCATCGAATAAATGAATTACGGCGTGTACTGTGGTGTAAATAGCATTACAGAAAGAAACTAGTTCGTTCCAAACATCAAGTCTGAACTTAGTAATATTTGGTATATGTTTTGAGCTGCCAAGGTAGCGTAGGGGTAACGTGTGGGACTCATGAGTAGTGCAGCAAGTCCCCGTGGGTTCAAACCTTCTTCAGGCCAACCTCCGTTTTTTTCACAAAGCGATCGCGAGGAATCGAATATTGAGTTTTCATACTAAATGAGGAATCATTAAGGAGGAGGATGCACACACCTGTATCACGATGGAGACAATTTACGAATGTTGGTTGGGGATGAGCAAACAACATTTACAGGAATTGCTAGGACGGATCGAACCTATTCAGTGATCCGAAGTATCCACTTTTCATATTATTGGTCTTAGAAAGAAACACTAAACGATTTGTTAAACATTTTTTGCGCACAGTAATCTGTGGAGTAGTGGTAGCGTGCTGGATTTGCAACTGGAAGACCTCGGTTCAATTCCCCATCAAGTAAATTCTTTTTCTCATAAAATAATGGCTACAAACAGAGATTCATCTCCCGTTGGAGAACTTACAAAGCATCACTTGTGAGAATATGAGTAAAGAGTGTATGCGTTCCTTGTCATACAGTATAATGATAAGTAGTGTTCATTTATAAATTCGTCTTTCTCTCTGTGTCTAGTCATCTTTATCTTCGTCTCCTATTTATTACTTCTCTCTCTCTCTCTTATTGCTTCTCTCTCTCGTAAATCTGTTCTTTGTCCTCCAGGTTACCGTAACTCAATCGAATCACTGGGTCAGTACGGGTTCGAATCTTCGACGCAGTGTCGGACCATAACCAATCCAAATCGCGCAACTGATGCAATGGTCCACTTAAGTTCTGGCGCGTTCATTCTATCTGTTCGAATTAGAAAGTTATATTCACAATAGGTGAAATCGAGACTGGATGTTCAGAACAGATAAATCTTCAGAGATAACTAGAAAACGGTCCCTTTTCTGTTGATTCAAGAGGAGATTTTATTTATATTAGTTTGACAAAAAGTTCGTTTGTATCCTATAATTCAATGTGAAGCATGCAAGGTCTGTTACGTTTATAAAGAACATTCAATTTTTGTTTAGAAAATTTGTAACTTTTCATTATGATACAGTTTGGACTTCTAATATTGACTCTTTCTAATAGATATTAGCTGTGAAATAGCACTCATTCATTTATCCTTTTCTTTGTTTCCTTCTTCTTTTCCTTTTTTTATTTTTGTTGAGTTTGTATTAGTAGTCCGGAATGGAGGTATTACTGGGTTTATTATAATGTATTTCGTATCAGTACGTTCAATGAACACAACCGAATTTATTACCGAAACACGTGAAACAAATCACGTGTGTTAAACTACTGACAATATTCTATATGTTTCAGAGCTCTACAATTTCACAGGAAATTGAGTATTTAATTTGACCTCCAAGTTTGGTATTCATTTTGAAAGTGACTTAATGATTGTTTCCTGTATTTTCTATGTATTCGAATAGTCCTGAAGAAATATATAATCTAAACGTACTTCTATATTCCTGTTGGATTTCTGGAAACGGAACTTTATAATGTTAGGTTCTTTTTTAAAATACTTTTAAATTCCTTATTTTTATCTGTGTTCAGTTTTTCTTCTCCTTCTTCTCTCCCTTTCCTCTCGCTCTCTATCTCAGCTCTATATGTCTGTCTAACAGGCATACATCGCTTTCAACTGTTCATTCTGTGTGTGTTTAAGTCTCTCCCTACATTATCTTATGAATCTTGTTTCGTCTCGGTTTGATTGTTTCATTTTGTGTATACTAATATATGTATATTTTGAAATAAGAATTGCACTCATCTTTTTTGCTGATTTTAGTATGGGAGAGAGGAAAGGAGGAGTGAGAGGGGATGTTTTTACCAGACACAATTATGGGATAAGAAGGGGTATATTGGGTGGCCTAACTGCAAGGCGTTAGGTGTCGCAATTTTTTTGATGCGGAGTGTACCATAGTATACGAGTCATTAGGATTGTTTTTACTGCAAAACGTATGTTACAATAAACATTTTTGAGGGTAATCTTCCACGGAAGGTTTGTGCTAAAGATACAGCTTATGGGAAGTAAATTTTTTGAATATGACTGTATGACTTGTTTTTTCCTAATGAATTATAGTATATACTGTATATTCCCATTTCAGAGAATTTAAATTAAAGGAATAGTATTTGAAAATCAAGGGGAAATGAGTATTAATAAATTTCCCTCAAATCTAAATATCCCTTTTCAAAGAATTATGCAAAACAGGAATTACTGTTCTGCCTAAAGATAAGATTAGATAAAAAATGTGTTACAAAGTGGTAAAGGGTCATGAGGCGGAACAGGAATTAGGCAGAACAGGAAGGAACCTTTAAAACCTCGTAAACAACTCAAAGGAGAACGTACTAAACGTTCTTAAATCTTTAACACCCTTAAAGGGTGAACATACTAAACGTCCTTCGAATTATAATCATTTTTGAGCGCACTTCACGAACCTTCCCTGCTCAAATTATCGCCATTATCGGCAAACTCCTAAAAGGATAAATATATGTCAAAATCTATGTAGACATTACATTCAATTTCATCTTCCGACACCATATATAATCTCAGTTTCCGTAATCGAGCTTCAACTAAACTACCAGTTGTACTTGTATGAGTTGTTCTAAATAGTAAAATAAGTTATGAATTCATAACCTTAAAAAAATAATACCAGTAATTATAATAATTAAGTAATAGTTAAAGAAACAAGCAAGACAATAAGAAAAAAAGAAGCCCTAAGGCAAAAGAATAAGATTAAAATATTAAGGAACAACAATAATTATACTTAGTTTGCAGAAACTTCATGGTAGCTGTTTCGCTGGAAAATAAATTGAAACTGAGAGATAAACTTTCATTAAGTAGTTAATCCAACCTGAATTCTCATTCTCATACCTTCCCATTTCCATTTTGCCCTTACTGCATCTTTCCCCCTCTGTCCCTTCCTGGAGAGAGAGAGAGAGAGAGAGGGTGGGAGAGTGAGGGAGACTAAGGGCGTATTAGAATGCGGAATCTAATTCGATCTGAGTTCCTGTTCTTCTCTACCCTCTCTCCTGCTTTTAGTTTTCCTCCAAGCAAAAGGTATAGCATTATAGAGGAAATAGTAGTAGTGTTTGTTACTTTTCCTTCATATAAAAGGGAGAAAGCGTGGTATTTTTTTTCTAAATTCCTGTTGCTTAAAAAAAAAAGAAAAAAACAGACTGAAGTGAAGGCTTTGTGGTTTCTGGCACTGCTATCCTGACGGGCAGGCAAAATGCAAAACCAATGTTGTTCCTCAGTAAATTAGCAAACTTTGGGGATATTACATATTCCGAGAGGTCGAGAAGGGTTTCTCTCCTTTCCCTGGCTTGACGGGACTTCAGAGCTATCATCGGAAAAGCGTTAAATATTTAGAATCATCTTTTGCTTTCTTCGTTTTATTTTTTGAGAAAAGCTGGTTTTAGGTGTCTGTTGTGTAATATAAGTGAACGTTGTCCTTTCAAGGGAATAATACACGTAGTTGATCCAATTATCTCACTCACATATATACAATATCTAAACAAAATATGGGATAATTCATAACCAAAGCCATTCTAATTCCACAATCTGATAGATATTATACAGCAAATCAATCCTACCCGAATTGAGTGACTTTCTACATAATCGTTATACTCGAAAAGAAAGGAAATAATTAGTTTACTATCATGAGATAACGCTAATAAGATAAAATAGAGGTAGCTCTTCAGGGAAGGTGTGTCCGTAAAATTTACATATTTTATCTCTACAACATAATACGGGAAAGTCCCACAAGTTGTCGCTCAAATCTGATTGCTACGTAGCACATCTGATAGAGCATCATAAGAAATGAAAATGAGCAAAATTTAATGTGCTATGGACCAGAAGGATAGGAGCCACAGGGCTTCAAAATTTGAATATCCAAAAATATAGATCATGGAATTATGTACGTTTAAAGTAAATATCTTGAAAAAGGTTAAAGCAATCAAAACAAAAGTTGCACAATATAATGATAACAAAATACCCTGTCCAAAACGACAAACAATGTTGCCATAGGTGGAGCAGTGTTGCCAACTCAGCGTAAATATATTTTGTTTGAAACAGTACCATATGCAAGTGTGCACAGATTTAAAATGCACTATTATCACTAAACATTACAGTGAAGTGTAGTGGTACAGTGTTGCACACTGTAGGAGCTACGTGTGCGGAAAATGTTCAATGGAGAAGTCTGACATGTGGCGAGAGATGGTAATAAAGGAATGCAATAGAAAAAAAGTGACGGTTTTGCATTATACTTGTGTAGGCCCGGTGAATAACCAGACAACTCGCGAAAACAAAATGATATACGCGAAGAAAGAAACACGTATTTTCTAATTCTGTAAACCGGTTTTCCAGATTATCTTATTAATATTTGGAAGAGTACTTTCTTAGTTTATGTCTTTAGTGTTAAGTGACATATTCTTTTACTTCCTCTCCTACATACCATATGATTATGTTTGTACACTGTAATATTATCATATTCTCATTGAAAATATACATATATTTTTTATTACTACCTCATTTCTTTTCTAGTCGGTCCAGGTAGCTGTGTGGTCTAGAAGGCTAGGCAACCGACATATTAGGGATCGCGGGTTCCAATCTCCCCTTGAACATGTTTTTGTTGTACTTTTCACCTTATATTTCATTGTTATCTTTCTCTTTCATAGTGGTTCGGATCCCATTTTACACTATAGGTCCCATCCTATATAGCTTCGGAGCTGATACAGGACGTAAAAATGGCATCATTCAATTTCGTATTTGAAATGCATCAATATTTTGTGGCACTGCTTACATTTTGCTATGTTATAAAATCGGTGTTATGCATTAGAACTAAATTCAGAGTATCAGAGCCAGATTCCTTTATTACCATCTGTCGGCACATTTCAGACTTCACCACCAATAATTGTGTAGAGGGGATTTGCGCCAATGACAACACCACAAAATTAACTTCTCAGATCAGAATAGCGGCCTGAAAAATTAATGAAAAATTTGAATGCTTGTAAATGGTTTCAATACTGCAGATGTAGATAATCTGCGTTATGTTGATTATTGAAAAGCACAATAGCAACACTGTTGAAGTAAGAAATGAAGAGACCATTATGAACCAATTGCTAATCAGCTTCAAACTAAGTAATGTAGGCTTCTCGTATATTGCGTTTCTCGTTACGAGATTTATTTCCTAAATGCCATAGATGCTATAACATTGCGAAAACCATACAATCTCGATTGTTCTGACGCTTGTACTGGCCAGCTAGCAAAGGTTGGTGATGTATTTTGTATTTATTTATTTTATCTATTTATTTATTCTTTTGTGCATGAATAATTGTTTTTACACATACTCACCGTCGTTTCGTGCCTACTCGCTACCAGTGTTCCTTTCAGAAACTATATTCCGGAGCGACCAATTCCTTTTTCCGGGGACACTGCTGGTACTATTCTATTTATTATTATATTATAGACGTATTAGTTTGGTCTCCTCCAGGGGGCACTCTCAGAGCTCCGGAAGGGCATGCCCCCGAAAAACATGTCTTGAAGAAACATTGCTCGCTACGGATGCAATTAGCGCGGGCCTACCAACCCCGCCCTGTCCCGACGCGAAATAGATTCAATTCTTGCTTGTAGTGGATACCTCTAACAGTTTGATGTATTGTTTTTGGATGAATAATAGTTTTTGTGGCACATCAATTTGCATGCATATAATGAATCAGTATGCAATTATTTGCGCATAATGTACGAAAATAAAAGTGTAGAATACCTTAGGGAATTGTTTCAAGCAAGAAAAGCACACTTTCTTTCACATCCTAAAACTTCTGAATATCAATTATTATTATTATTATTATTATTATTATTATTATTATTATTATTATTATTATTATTATTATTATTATTATTATCAGTTTCTTGGATCAGTTTATTGTTGGCAACATGGGCTCTTCATGGACATTTTACTTTTTCCCAAATAAATAACAAATACTAGCAATGGGTTGTTTGTCGTTTTTTTCCCATTACTAGCCTATTGTATTTAATTATGTGTTTTAAATGCGTTTCTTGCATGGGAAACTGTTTTGTTAATAGATTTGAGAATTAAGCACAATTAGATTCAAAATCTTGAACTAGATTGTAGATTATGTACGCGGAAGGTTCGCAAATGCATGTGAATATTGGCACAGATAAAAGAATGCACCGTTCTTATAAAAGGGGTAAGTTTTAATGAAAATGTTTGTTTTTCTAAGCACAAAAGAGCGCGAAAAAGAACAACCCTTACAAAATCCTTGAATCGTATGTTGATTCAGGACAACCTGTTGTAATTTAATTGATCTCTACCTGTATTTATGTAAATTTTAAGTGTTTATTTCCCCCTGTTTTACTCAAAATGTCTCTCTTTCTCTCTCTTTTCTTTCCCTTCTATCTCTGCAGTTCGTATTACCTGCAAAACTTGTTGTGCTTGGTTCGAAAGAAAAGCTTTCATATCTTCATATTTATTAATTGTAGCCAAATTAAACTTGGCAAATATATAGCCTATATATTTTATATATATATAGTATATATAGGATATATATATTTGGTCTAGGAATTAATTCGTGCGGTTGGTACGCACACATTGAAGCTGTAGTACAAACACAAAATACATAAATACCTTAAGAAAAATATTGTCCATCGCTAGCCACCACTTTCGCCCATCTGTCAGGCAATGTACGGATTCCGTGGCGAAAGAAGTCCTCATCCTTGGAAGCGATCCAGTCAGAGACCCATGTTTCGATATCTTCTGAAGAAGTAAACCGCTGTCCAATCAAATCGTTGTTCATGCAATCGAACAAGTAGTAGTCCGAAGGAGCAACGTCTGGTGAATACGGCGGGTGGGGTAAAACTTCCCATCCGACATTTTCTAAATAGGTTTTGACCGGTTTTGCGACATGTGGGCGAGCGTTATCATGTTGAACAATAAGTTTATCATGTCTGTTCTCCCATTCTGGTCGTGTTCTGGCCAGAGCTTGTTTCAAACGCATTAATTGTCGTCGATAACGTTCTCCATTCATAGTTTCACCCGGTTGCAGCAGCTCATAGTACACTACACCTTTCATATCCCACCATATGCACAGCATAACCTTTGCACAGTGAATATCTCGTTTTGGTTGTGATGGACCTGGTTCACCTGGTTTCACCCAGGCCTTTTTTCGTTTAGGGTTCTCGTAATGGATCCACTTCTCATCACCCGTAATAATTCGATGCAGAAACCCCTTTCTGCTCTGTCGTTGAAGCAGCAATTCGCAAATGGTTTTTCGTCTTTCAACGTCTCTGTCTTTCAATTCATGTGGAACCCATTGAAATTTTTTTGGCTGTCCAGCTCGCTCTTGGTCTGCCAAGCCGAAATCACCACTTCTAAACCGTGTAAACCACTTCTGACACGTTCGCTCAGCTAGAGCATGGTCACCATACACTTCCACCAAAATACGATGACTTTCAGTCGCACTTTTCTGCATGTTAAAGTAATGCAGCAGGACACCCCGCAAAAACACTTTATCAGGCACAAATTGCGCCATGTTCACTTAACTACAAACTGGTGTTGTTGACGCTTTAATCCACTGCTCTATACTACGAACGATACGCGATGACAGGGGTTTGCAACACATGTGTGGATACACGGAACTGTGGGACGCTCCGTTCGTTGCGCCATCTCTTGTCCACCCGCACGAATTAATTCCTAGACCAAATACTATTTTACGAAGTACTTGACGTTTATCTTCCTGATGCTGGGACAACGATAGCGATACTCAGCTTTAAAAAAAAAAAAGCAGTTTTCGGGAAGATTTCTCAAATTTCTCCTGAATTATGATTATGAAAGCATTCATGAAATGAGAATGTGAGGGAAACGGAGAAACTTCGAGCAAATCCATGGATATAATTGCTCATCACAAGACTCATACGAACCAAGGACCCGTCGTATCAGAGTTTAGTCCCCTATCACTGAGCCACCGAACTTCCAAGTGTTCGTTAAGAGAATGGGATCGAGGTGGAGCAAATGAAGTGCAATTAATATCGTCCTCGACTAATAGACTTGAAACACAAAATTACAGACTTAACGTGGAAGCTCATATGGTTTGGATCTTAATGTGGAAAAGAGATATTTAACTTCAGAAACTAAGCTACCAAGTTCAGCAAGCTAAAGAAAGTAAAAGACAGAAGCAGAAAGTACTAGAATATTTGTTCAAATGAATGTGTCTTACGTTTTAATTAAGGATTCGTTTCTGTGCAGAAGACCTAGAGAGAGAGAGAGAGAGAGAGAGAGAGAGAGAGAGAGAGAGGCGAGTCACTGTATTGCTGTGTTGGATTGGGTGGAGTATTAGCTCCCATTTGAAAGTTGCCATGACTTTTATTCATACAGCGATAGAATACAAAATAAGTCAAACCAACGAATTATAAAGAGTTTAGTCTGAAAACGCCCAACGGGTGTTTCCCCTTTTAATTCATTTGGAACTGGCACCACTGCGAAACACTTACACCCTCTTTTCAATTCTTTATATATATATATATATATAATATTATACAATATGAATGTGATAGCTTTTGCCTCTACTATCAATGAATTATATCTTAGTAATGAAATTACTGATACTAACACGTAGCCGGTAAATTTGCAAAAATTGGTTCTATCCAGAAGAGATGTGCCATTTACTTTTTAATTTGAAAAGTAAATGATACATCATTAGGATTTTAAAGAAAAGTCTAATTCTGGATCACACTCAATTATTAGCTTCGTTTGCTTTACGTGTTATTGGAAATTCCAGCCACACAGTTTTTGTCTCTAGTTATTTCCTGGTCCGCTTTAATGTATTCTTTTACTCGCTATTCTTTCATAATCACCATCTTTATTCCAGGACAGAACTTACGCAAATTTGGGGAAATATTCTTATATATGACATTTTTCTTATAAAATATAATCAAAGTCTTTTAGGTGGAAAATTTTTTAAAAGAAAAGTTTCTTTTCCTATAATTAAAGACACGTTTGCACAGTATGTACTTACATGTACTAATTTAATACATATGTACAATTTCCTTAAATTTACCTTTCCATTACAAGCCTCTTTGCATTAGCGTTAGAGAGAAGGGCAAGCTACAAATATAAATCTTCAAGTACCATTTCTGTATGTAAAAATAAGACGTTCTGACTGGCTGCCTGACTAATGTCTTAGCTAAACTTCTTCATCTAGAGTCAAGAGATTTTGACAGTGGCGTAAAGTAATAACCATTAAGTAAGAATTTTTGGATATTCAACATGAAAGTGGAGAAATAGGGGTTGCAATATATATTATTATTATTATAAGATGTATCTCGGAATCTACTAAGATTACAGACATGAAATTTGGTAGAACTTATTTGGACTTTTCAATTAAAACAATTAAATACGTGCTTAACTGTTTTTGATATTTGACTTAGAAGGGAAGAGAAAGGGTGGAATTTCCTTGTTATAAAACAGACTGTGGACGGGGCCACGGTGGCTCAGTGGTAGAGCGTTCACCTCTGGTGCTTGGTGTCCCGGGTTCAAACCGTGCTCCCGCCAAGTGAACTTTGTGGTGGACAAACACCGTGTGCGTGGGTTTTCTCGGGGTTCTCCCGTTTCCTCCCACTTTCTTCATTCCACTATTTCATTCATCTCTCATCATCACCGTCTCCTTTAGCCTAACCGGCATAACCGTAGGAGGTAAAACTCAAAGATTTCATTTCATTTCAAAACAGACTGTGGCTTCTACGGATTTGTAAAAAGGAACATTATTCTTCCCATTCATTTTTATCGTTCAGTTGTCAGAATACTATCAATAAATACAGTACAGATTATTATTATTAACTGGTTGAAATACGCTTCTTGCACGGGGAGAAAAGGTTTATTGAAAGTATTTGAACTCTCCCCCCCCCCCTTAGAATGCGCAATTCAAGGAAAATGTCATAATCTCCCCACCCCATTTCTCCCCCATGCAATTAGGGATGAACTTGAACGGCATGGAAAGTGTCACCATTTACCTCAACGACCGCAAAAACTGTATATTAATTACTCTTTTCAATCATATTCAATTATTTTTACATGCTACCTATTTTCCAATTCTCGTTTCATCTTCATGTCGATAAGGAATGAATTTAGACTTAAACGGCACCGAGACAGACTATTCACCCCAGCGACACTAAAAACTATGGATGAGGTACTAATATCGGTCGTTTTCAATTATTTTTACATGCCATTTCTTCGCACTTTCCCTCTCATCGAATTGAAATAACATTTTGTGACTGATTTTTAATACATTTAAGCAGATACATCATTTGGAGCTTTAGGGATAGGAATTCTCCCCCTCCGAGCTATATATAACTTTCATTCAATAGTATAATAATACTCTGGTGATAACATGAAATTTTACTTATGTAGGACGGACTTGTACTCTCAGCCCAGCAAAACCTCAAATGACGCTAGGAATGAGATGCCCTAACACATATGCTTTGAACTGCGATTTGAATTCGGTATAGACGACAGGGGAATAGGTTATGTATGTATGTAGAGGATTCCCTTCCCCATATTGTTGCCAGATTTTTTCTTTGAGGGGGGGGGGAGGAAGATCTTATGATTTTTTAGGGACCGAAAAAAGAAGGTATGTGATATTCACATACCAAGCGCATATATG
The DNA here is from genome assembly GCF_964235325.1 of Thermobia domestica. Lineage (NCBI taxonomy): Eukaryota > Metazoa > Arthropoda > Insecta > Zygentoma > Lepismatidae > Thermobia > Thermobia domestica. Next base: position 245,699,570 of record NC_137454.1, read on the forward strand.
GTTTTACATAGCAACATAAAAATAATTTTAATTTTCACATACCAAGCGCATATATGGTTTTACATAGCAACATAAAAATAATTTTAATTGGAACCTGGTTCAATTTCATTAAAAATAATTGCAACATACAAACCACAAAAAGGTATATTACACAAAATTTTGTTGCTTTTTAATTGTATTTTAATGAACAGTTTTCATGTTAACAATCCCACATCCCGTCTTCCTCCTTTCTGTTTTTTTATTCGTTCAAATATTCCTTGTAGGAGATAGCGAAATTCACAACCACTTAAAGTTGTGATTTTGTTATTTACAGTAGCATCTGTTCCTGCCATCATTACATCAGAATAAATCGAAATTGCGATATAATCGAGACGGTGTTGATAGATGCAAAGACTAAGATGCTGAAAAGCCAAACTATACTTAAACATGAGATTGGAGTGTCGGGTAGATAGAAGATAAGAATACAACGTGTTGCATTTTTTTTCTCCTATTACAAATTTACATAATTGGGTTGCGTTGTTAACAATGTGTGAGGAAATTAGTTGCTCTAATAATAATAAATAAAAAAAACTCTCATTAACTTACGATAATATTTTAAGAAGTGGTCAGCCATTTCTTTTATTAATTGAAAAACGGAAGAAATCGTTTTACGAGTAAACTAAAAACGTATTACGTAAAATATGTCAGGAAAACGCAAAACTTTCGCGAAAAACGTAAGAGTAACCATAACCGTACTGTCTCAGCAATCGTTACATTGTCTCGTTCCAAGATCCTGTGAGGTGGACCATGATGGCTTAATGGTAGAGTACTCACCTCGGGTGGCTGGGGTCCCTGGTTCGATCCCCTGCCAAGTAAGTTTGAGGTGTCGTGCCCGTGGGTTTTCTCGGGGTACTCCTGTTTCCTTCTACTTTCTCATTCGACCAATTCTTTCATCATCACTTACTTGCCTAAATCGTCCGTCTGCCTTAGCCTAATAGGCAAAATGGTGGGACGTTAAACTGGAAATATAACGTTTCACTTCATTTTCCAAGAGCATACGATTACGAAATAATGATATAGGTACTGACATCAGTGTATAGTAACATACTGATATGCAACTATGGTCAGATTTATAAAATAAATGGTATGTATAAAACATTTTTTTTTCGTTTAAGTGTCTGACTTTAAATAAACTTAAGAATCACTTCCGTAATGAGTGAGCAGTTTTCAACCAGTTAGCCGGGAAATACTGCAAAACCACGAAGGACTCGAAAATCAGTCAGCATGAATGTGAGACTTGTAGTAAATAAGAAACAATGTGAATGGTGTTTTCAAATTTTGGAATTGCTAAATAGGCTAAACATCTTCATTATGTTTAGCCTTTTATTAATGGTATTAACAGAATAATTAATATATGATGGAGCATTTTTGACTACTCATTTTGAAAGCAATTTACTCGACCCAAATGCAACTCCAAATATTATGTTTCTCGCTACACCTATCCATTTACATACATCTTATTCGCCATCTTTTATCTGCGTGTATGTGTATTGACCTGCCACGTGGTATTATTTCCAGGTATGAGACGTCTTTTACATACTGTTATCAACTCACAAGTCAGTTTACGTCATAAAATGTCCGGTAATTCCTAACGTCCTTTGGGGAATCCCTTGCGCCGCCATTGCACAAGTCTGAAAACTGCAAATTTGGATAGATCAGGTTAGGACCCTTTCATGATATGCCGCATCACGTCTACGCTCAGTAGTTTGTGCAATATTTAACTCTGAAGTTTGTTTTCCCACGCTTTCGGCAGCCTATAACAAACACGTAAAAGAAGCGATTTTCGCCCTATGTTTATTAGAACTTTTTTGTTTGTTTTGCTCTCAGGAATCACCCCTCTGCTTTTGTACAACGAATTTAGCACCATACTGTATATCTATCGCAGAACAGATCGCAAAAAATGTTACAATAATAGTGACAATCACACATAATCGTGAAGTTACTTCAGTATTATTATTATTATTATTATTATTATTATTATTATTATTATTATTATTATTATTATTATTATTATTATTTTGTTACGCAGTTCTTCACTTGATGAAGCAATCAAATCAATTACTTTTTCTTTGTCGGTTTTCCAGAGGACAGCCTGGAGAGGGGACTTGGGGAGGGGACATGAGACAAAAGGTAGAACATATGACTTGTCCAGTTCCAAAACGGTTGTCCATTTACAGAAAATCCCAGAAAAGAGAAAACCTCCGATGTGTTTTGTAGAACTGGAAATATTTGAGGATGTTAAAGTTTTTCACATAAAATACACGACGACACGTATTCCCAGTTCTATAGAACATGCAGATCCTACGTTTTTGCCCCTAAGTTTTCTGGGATTTTCTGTAAATAGACAAGAGCCCTTTTGGAACTGGACGACTCATATGAACGGTGTACGCACGAGACAAAAGATTAAACCGAATAAGCGCAAAGGGGCCGTTACAGATTAAAGAGGGCCTTTGCTAAGTACAAAGGTTTATTGGCTCACGGAGCCGTGCTGATATGAGCAAGGGGGCCGAGAAAACTTTTTTCGGAAAGACGACCTTAGGCTTCCGCAACCTTTTTGGTAGGAAAACTCAAGAAAGGATTTGCAATCGCGAAAATGCGACCAAGGTCTACAGCAGGGGCGTCATTTCAGACTTCGCTTGGAGGGGGCAAGAGCACCACAGACATAGGACTTTCACGTTTTGTACTAGTATATTATTAAACAATCTATTAATGTTTATGTATTCCTCAAACTCTTGGGGAGGGCAATTGCCCTCTCCTGCCCTCCCTAAATGACGCCCCTGGTCTACAGATCCTGCGCCTCGTGATCCCTGCCCTGTGGGGCCCCTCGGGCCCTTGGCGATTGCCAAGTAGCCAACGTGGCCAGTCCGGCACTGCGCTCATTGATGGACCTGGAAAACACGCTGAAGCACGTGTACAATCCATGACTGCTGATAGTGAAGGTCACAAAGCTGTCCGAACGTCTTTCTCCGTCGTCGTCGTCCGTTCACACAGTCAATTCTATTTCAGAGGCCGGGGAGATAGACCTCCAATTTCTTGAGTAACAAAAATAATTTGACGCTATTATTTATATATTTTTGAAAGTTTGTAATAGACTGATGATATACCTATCATAATCTGGGTTTTGGCTGCCCTGCCCGAGTGTTTATCTTCTAGATCCGCCATTGCTATATTTCCAAAAATACCCGGATTTTGAAATATTTTTTTAAGATGGTGGAGGTTAAATCAACCACTTGACATAGTCTTTTGGATTGAAGTTCACCACGAACAAGTGTAAGAACATTCAAAGCAAATGGTAGCTCTTCTGCTAATATAAATGTTGTCTTAAAAAGCATAGAATTACAGAACTAATTACATGGATGACTACAGAATATGTAGTACGTTGTTTGTTACTGGGTATGCTGCATAAGGGTTTCCTTGAAGCTTTAAAAAAAAAACTAACACAAATTCTCAGTATTGGTTACTTTGATATTTATACATCCCTGCTCGACAATGCTCACGTTTTAAATTACAGTATAGGTGTATTTATCTAATATATAGAATATTGAGGCGGCTATGATACCTTGGCTGAGTCATCATTCTTAGTAAATGAAAGGTTTGGCTGGTATAATAGTTATCACTATTATTACATTAATAGCTAGCGTTCATTCTCAACTCGGAATTCGCTATGTATATTGAAAGAACACCTTGAATCTGTTCATATTTGCCTAAACTAGTAGTTTGCTGAACACCATTTCTTCGTTCATTCACTTGTTAAGTTCTTTAACACTGCTGCAGTGTTATTTTCACGCCACCCAGCACCTGCTTTGTGTGTCACACCTATAACACCAGTCCTGGGTTAACCGAAATACCAAACTCTTGGCGTTAAACTTTTACGCTAAAGTGTCAGAGATACTTGGCCACTGGCCTATGTTAAAACTTAAGTTATATTAATAAAATATATATAATATTGCTGTATACGTAGAATCGATTTGTTTCCTGACAATTGCTTCTTTTTTTGTAACTGGCAAACCCAAGTTTATCTGAGTTACACTTCCAGTTATGAGCCCGAACAAACCGGTAGACTCAAATACATCTCATTTAGCTTGCCTCTCTGGTCTTCAGTTTATCTGTCGGAATTAGCTGTTTTGGAAAGTTATGCATTTCTATGTGTGTTTCATTACATTGAATAAAGAAGACAAGTAAAACATGAAGTCAACTATTTACGAGTGTCTATAAGGTGTTATGTGCTTATTGGTAACAATTAATTGTATACAGTAAAAAAATGATGTGATACTTCGATATAATGCCCTTGTGTTGCTAGGAATCTGTTAAATTTTGACACGTGCCTGATGCTACCTCAGCTCCATAGTTGTTAAAACACTGTAATTTGGAGCTTAAATTATTATTATTATTATTATTATTATTATTATTATTATTTTTTAGTTTAGTATCCCATGATTATGCATTGAGGCCAAGGGAGACTGTGATGATGAGGTGGATAATAACAGTAAGTGGGGAGAAACGGGACAACCCCAAGAAAATCCATGTACATAGTGTTTGTTCACCATAAGGTCACTTACCGCGAGCTAGGATGTAACCAAGGATCCCACACACCTGAGGTGAACTCTACTACTGAGTGACCTCGACTACTTAAATTATCTCACATGGTTACGTGAATTATAAAGTGATTTTAGTAATATGCTGTTGGTCCCTATTTCTTGCACATTTGCAGATAACTACAGTGAAAGTCATAAGCATTCATACACCGACTGCAAGCTATGAATAAATACCTGCAGCTCTGACTTTGTTGGACATAGAGCATTAAAACAAACGGCACTGCATTCTCCATTAAGTTATTTATTATTTGCAAAACAAACGTTCCATGAATCCGAAAACACAGACAAATAATGGCAAAAGAATGATTTTGATGTGTCAAAAGTATTCGTACACTTACAAAAAATCCAGAAATAAAGTGATCGTGCATGACTCAATACTTAGTCGGATACCCTTTTGTCCTAACTGCAGCTAGAAGGCGCTTCGACATCGAGTGTACCAAGTGTCGAGTATTTTCGACTGTTATACAAGCCCATTCTTCAAGTACAGTTTACCAAGGACGTTTACTCGTAATGCTGGCTTGCAGAGTTTCTTTCTGAGTAAATACCATAAATGCTCAATCGGATTGAGATCAGGAGATTGAGAAGGAGTGGCCAGTTGCTTTGGCACATTGTATAGTAATCAGAGCTTTGTATTGTGTACCGTATGTTTGGGATTATTGTCGTGTTGAAATATAAAGTGGTCTTGCAGCCTCATTTGATTAGCACTAGGACGTTGATTTTCTTCAAGATGTCAATGTACATATGCTGGCCCATAATACCGTTGATAATCGTCAGCTTCCCCACTCAGGAAGCACTCGTGCACCCCCAAACTAGCACTCCCCCACGTCCATACTTGACGGTTGGCCGCAGATTTTTCAAGTCCATTTCTGTATTTGGCTTCCGCCGCACCATTTGCCTACATTGGAACCAAACACATTAAATTTGCTCTCACCTGACTATATAACTATTAAGTCCATTTCTGTATAAGGTTTTATTAAGTCCATGCTAATTGCTATTTTACAGTTTGTTCTACATACCTTTACGAGGAATGAAGCCATTTCATGTTGACTCTTGACAAATAGGCTAAAATAATTTCAAGATGGACTGGAACAACTGTCATTTAGACCTTCACTGTAAAATAGCAATTAGCATGGACTTAATAAAACCTTATAATACGACAATATTTTTTAAAATAATTTAAATCTAAAAACGGATTAGGTTTGTCTATTACAATATATATATATATATATATATATATATATATATATATATATATTTAAGTTAAACGCTGTGTTAGAATCCTGGCAACAAGGAATTACTAAATACACATCGAATTTTCTGAAGACGATACCTCTGTTCATATTATGTTGGTCAGGTTGAAGGAAGAGGTTAGAAGGAGTACTCCCCTCCTATTGGTATAGGTGAAGGAAGTTTCCTATCTACTAAATTTAAGGCGAAAATAAAGAATATAAGCTTCCAGAACAAAAGTAACTAAATAAAAAATACACATTAGACATAGGATAGAGCACTCCATAATTCCGTAGTATCCTAAGTTCGTGATACGGTTCTATAGTTGATGGAGAGGGAGTAGTAATGGAGGGGACTTTGTCTCACTTTTGTGCCGTTTGATCTCTGGCTCAGGGACTACAGTCCTAGAGCATAGAAGTGAGACCGAATCCCCCCATTACTATTGTCTCACACATCCATTATAGCACAGTATCACGGAATTAGGATACCGCGGAATTATGGCATTATATCATAGGTGGGATATCATTGTTATTCTCATTTTATTTATAGATGGAACACTATATATATATATACTACTGAGTTCATTAATCGACACTTTGTAACATCTGATCAGCCAGTTTTCTCGCATACTTCAGTATCAACTATCCCACGCCATTTATTATGTTTTTAATTTAACGTTCCACAATTATGTCCTTTAGAAGAAAAGAGATGGATGATTAATAAGAATAATTGATTAAGAAATTGATGAAATAACAATGTGGGAGGAAACAGAAGATCTTCAAGAAAACCCACTGGTACACTGTATTCATCATAAACTCTCATGACCTGGAGTGGAAACATTACGAATAGCTAAAAAGCTTCTTTCATTACAAGATACTTCAATACTTTACTGACGTGGACTACTTCATGCCGTAACCATGACAAAACTTGTGTCTATAGTAGAGTTTGAAGACTTTGAACTATTTTTTTTTAAAAAAAGATAATCGTACAAGGACCTATCAAGTATTATTAAATAAATCATTTTTTAAAGTTACAGTCTATTTTCTGACTTGAGTATCTTCTTCAGGAAAGAGTGATATCACTCATCTAAATGACAAAGTATTTTTGTGACTTTTGTGTAATGTCTGGAAACTCTTCCTGAGTTCTTTATCTCTCATACAAATGACTTTCCGCTGGTAGGATCGTATCGCTGCTCTCTGACTAAGTTCTTAAAAGTTACATCGTAAACCATATTTCTTCCAAACTCGTTCTTTTCCATCAAAACGTGAAAGAGGAAAGGAATTAATATTTTACGTAAACAAAACATTTCTTTTGAAACAAGCTCTCTAAGCTCTTGTGCTTCGTTATAGTGCGTACAGCTATTGTCTGAACTTAGAAGTATTAAAATGATATTTTGGCCTTTGAGATTTAAAGGGGAATGGGGGAGAAGGGTAATTATTATTAATATTCTTTCCGAGTATAAGGATTGGATAATAGAGGTGGTCAAATCGAGGTTAATGAATATACAAATTAACAGCAATTCCACAGTGAGATACTGATAGAAAAATTACCTGCTTATTAACGCTTCAAGGAACTTCAACAACATATTTAATATATATTCTTTATTGCTAACACCAGCAGAACATATCTACTCATAACTATACGATCTGTGAATATTCGACAATAATATGATTTCGAATACATCAATACTGAAACTTGGAATTTTCACACAAGATGAATAACACGTTATTCATAATCTTCCCTTTTGAGTTCCCTCGTGTCTTTGCTTACACTGACAAGGAGACTTACGGAAGTGTCACTCACCGATTTGAATGGAACTTGGCATACTTGTAGAACACCGAAAAATAATCGACACGTATGTTTTTTTGTTTGTTTGTTTGTTTGTTTGTTTGTTTGTCTCTTCAATGGTGAAGATTTAAGGGTAGAAAACTCCCTTTGAACGTTAGGGGTGATCTCTAAGCATAAACAGAAAACAACCATTTGATATGGAAGAAACCATACTGCCAGGGGCGTTTTAGGACAGATGATTCAGAATCTGACGTCAAAATTACAAAATTCAAAACGGCGGATCCAATAAAATGATTATAATTACAAAATTTCTTCTGGTTTGAAATTCTCTGCACTTAACCAAGAACAATTATAATTGGCAGGGGGTTACTATGACAAGGTTGCAGACCGATTTGAAATCCCTTTCTATTGATTTCAGGCCCCTTTATTTTAACGGAATGCTTGATTAAAGTGAGTCTCTTTACCTCTCCATATTCGGGGTACTTACGAATAGTGAGTCCCCTCGCTTCTCACTATATCAGACCCTCACATATACCCAATTGTTATAATTATAAATTTATTGAGAAAACGCTTCACAGTAATGACATTTCGTAAAAAGAAAAAAAACCGGCATAACGATGCATAAACATCGTTTACACCAACCTCACCTTATTGCAGCAACAACTGTATCAAATCGCAAAATGCAACACAATCTTATTCCAAGTAACTGTTTTTGTATTAGGCATATCTAATAAGATTTGCAGATCTAGAAGAAGAAAACTGATTATGAATCAGTGATTTGGATCTAAATTACATTATTACGAAGATATAAATTTATGTTATAGTTGTAGAGGACAATATCAGTAAAATGCCTCAAGAAGTTTTCCCATGGTCTAAAGACGAACACATCAAGAGGCTGAATCCTACCAGTTGTTAGTGCCGAATGGTTTCTATTTAGAGGTACTCTTTTATTCGTAAATTAGGTTGAAAATTTGATTAATTGTGACTACTCCACGAATCTAATAATAAAATGGACTTTGCATTAGACTCTGGGGGAAAAACCTGGCAAAGTGAGCAAGCTGTAGTAAACAGCATATCCAAGCTGCAAGAATCCATATCGGCAAGTATTGTGCACACAAAAGTCTGTAAGTTCTGTCGAGAATAAAGAGCAAAATAAATATCTTGCGACACCCATTGACGTCTTCAAAGCAGAAGAAAACGACTAGGCCTACATCAAAAATGTTTTCATCATTTGATGAAGATAGTGACTCGGACCACGCTGTGCATCTCATTTCCACTGACGATGACGACAGTGCAGACGAAGAATGTGTTTATTTCTCTGTTGCTTATCGTGCAGACACATCGGAAGAGCAATGAATTAGAAGTGTAGGGTGCTTGAGATGGGTACATGAGCTTTGTGCTAGAACAGACAAAGAAGGATGACAGACATACAAATGCAACTTCTGCGTATAAGTAGCTACAAATACTCTTCTTTCTTTTATTTGCATTTACTATAATTTGTGTTAACATAACTAGTGCTAATAAACCATGTTTATCATCTATCAATATGCTATTTGAAATCTTATCTGAAATTAGGCACTATTATATCCGAAATTGGGAAACCAAAATGATGAACTCTTATTCTTGCACAGTTTCGTAAAATACTGTGCACTGTATAAGCTTTGAATATTTATGTTTGGATCCCATCATGCCCTGTTTACTTTCATTAATATTCAGACTGTTTCTCCTACCTGATACAGTAAAACCTGCCTTCAACGGACCCTTTATTAAACGGAAAACTGTCTTAAAGGGAAATATTTCATGGTCCCATGGAAAAGACATGTAAAAGTCCCTTCATTAAGCGGAAATTGTGTTATGCGGACAACGGAAAGCAAAATAAACCTTTAACGGAAAATTCTGAGTTTCAGACTACATCGTTTAGACAATTTTTAAACATCATGTAAGAGGGTAAACATATACTGTCTGCGATAAATACTTCGTTCTTTTGTTAAATCTTTATGGGCAGTGTTGACCTTCGTCAATCACTACTCATATTCAGCTCCCACAATTTTTCGCTAGTCCTACGTAGCATGTCAGTTGTCAGTCTTCTTTGCAGGCGTACTTCTGTTCCGCTTGTGTAGCAACTAGCGACAGCCAACAAAAATGAGAAGAAAACTGACAAAACAAAGTTCTGGAAAAAAGGAATTGAGGTAAAGCAGAAGTTATATATCTCCATCATCTGTCGTGAAAACAAGGAGGAAAGAGTTCAGAGGACTTTCAAAATTCCAGAGAAAGCTTTTCTGTGTCCTGAAGTATACCGCTGCCAAGTAGTAGCAATGTATGCAAAAATCCTGCTTGACTATTGGGAAAAATAAAGGAAAGTGTGGACAGCATGTTTTGTGTTTATTTTAAGTTTTTTTTGGGTCTGTAATTGAACAAGTTGCGTACATCAATATATTTTCTCATTATGTCCGTTATAAGCATATATATTTTTTTAACGGAAAGGTCTATCTCCATTAAGCGGAAACCTGTCTTTAACGGAAATTTTTGCGAGTCCCGCTCGATTCCGCTGAAGACAGGTTTCACTGTACTTTGAGTTTTGCTATAGTTATGCACGTGACACAGAACAATTGCCTAAATATCCGAAATATGGGCACCTTCTTTTATTTTTTACATAGCATCAATATGACAACTTCTAGGGGTATGTTGCACCTCCAGTGAATCTTGTATATGATTCCTCAATAGTAATGAAGTACAGGCTACTTTATTAGAAGTTCTGCAACTTTTTAGCCGACCGCTGCTAAGCTAAAAGGAGAGTAATACTTGTTCATGTACGTACATATGTACGTAAGCTTATAGTCTTTGTTTCTGCGCAAAACGTATGCGTGTTAATAGACCTTCAAAGGAAATGCCATAAATTTCCTACTAACTAGGGTTGGTATTGGATTGCAAATGTGACGTCACGTAAAATTCAATATGTCGGACGTTGAGCGCAATATTAATGAAACGCAAAAGTCAAATATTACTCGAACCTTTAAGTTGGGAGTATCAGAGAAGAGAGTTCAGCAGAGAGGTTTTTTATTATGCAACATAAGAAATAAAATAATAAATTATGTAATCAAAACAAGAAGCTTAATAACTGTATTTCTTCAGTACTGTTGAGGAAATAACATGAGTGCCACACAGCCGTTTTAATAATACGATTATTCAATGTTCGTTTGTTTGAAATTTAACATCCTGTTCCATCACTGAGGCTACATGACAAGTAGAGCAACATCCAAGTGTATTAGTGAAACGTCAATACACCCCTAATAGTAGTAGAAAGTAATGTAGCGAAATGGCACTCAGTAGCCTACGCAAATGGTGGTTCTGCGTTTTAACCTTCCTTGAGCAAGACTTATGGAAAATATTTACTTTATTAAGATATTAAATAAATCTCTTGAGTTTTGAAGTGATGTGAGATTGAGTGCGTCTTGAAACACCCTTAACGAAATTCTGCGTGCGTCACTGAGTACTATTACGTTTTCTCTGTTTGTCAAATACTCCTTTCTAAACAGATCTCTAAGTTTTCTGTTTTTGAAGGGGAAATTATTACTAGTAATATAACTTAAGTCCAATAGTAGGCTATCCTTTCTCATTTGTTCTTTCTTCATACATAGTATCTGAGTACTGAAGCATTTAGGAACATCAGAACGGGAACATTCTGTCGCCCTGTTTGCTTACATTGCTGACAACTGACTGTTGATGTCATGGTTTGCTATTTCTTTTAAGTAGTTGATTCGCGATGGAAGTAAAATTTTGGTGTTTAATTACATTAAAATTATACTTTTATTATACTCACCAAATTGCGGATCATTAAATTATATTTTTCCTTATAGCTTCTCGTTATAGTATCCTTTTTTCATAAGTATCCCTTTTTTCCTCTAAAAATCTTCTTTTAAAAGTAAATATTTAATGCAGTGGAATGTTGTTACTTTCATTTAGGTTAGATATTTATTGAGATTTTTTCTTTCTATCGTGGCATAATTTTTACTGTATTGACGAAGGTGAAATACTCCGTCCTGCTTGTTCTTGCTGATTCGAAAAATTTGACACATAGCCGATTCCATAGCTTCAAAATTAGGGTCTCACGGAACAAGTGTAAGTACACTTTGCGATTGCCGTTTATGAAGAAGTTTCTTGGTTATTTGATTGGCCTTGATATCTCATCACCTATCCCGGTTTCATTGCCACCAAGGAATAAAGATCCTATACTAGGGATGGCCAGATCCGGATATTTTTGGATCCGGATATCCGGTATCCGGATATCCGGACACTGGATCCGGATCCGAGATTTCGGATCTTGGATCCGGATCAGAAATTTCGGATCTTGGATCCGGATCCGAAAAAACGGATATTGGATCCGGATCCGAAAATCCGGATCTTGGATCCGGATCCGAAATTTCGGATCTTGGATCCGGATCCGAAATTTCGGATTCGAAACTCCGTGTCAGAAAATTCGGGTGTTCCGAATCAGCAAAATTTTCGAAATTATTGACAAAGTGATTTTCATTCCTATGCTTAAAATAAGATTTTAAGACACTTTTGGTATCTGATCGCGTGACAGCCTTGAGTTCTCTTCATTCCAAATTTGATTGAGTAAAACTGTCGACTTAGGTGAGAGCAATCTCATTGTCAGATTCGATTCTAGTGGAAATACTTGACCGAAAAGGTAGTAAATCTTTTTTAAAGCGGTCGTCCTGATGGAAATTTGTCCTTTGTTTTCTGTAACACTAGTCAAATGCTGGGATGAAACCTTAGTCTCAAGCTTCTTCATTAGACTCAGGCTGCTTACTTTTCTAATTCTTTTGAGTTATTGTGGTCACTGAATGAGGCCATTTCCTAGTCGTGATGGGCTAGGCCATTGCTAATGGAACAGCCCTAAAATATAGATCAAATCAAATTAAGGAGCAACTTCCTTTTCTTGCTCTTGATGAGCTTTTTTTCTTTCTTTAAAAAATACGTTTTTCTGTGACCGTACCACTCCAGTTAGAATTAAGAATTGTAGTAGAGATGAAGTTCTAAATGGCAATTAATGTATCAAAATCAATGTATTAATGTACTGTATGTGTATACAAAATACCATATGGAGGCACGAGCAGTAACACGTATCTTTGTAATTAGTAATCCACTACTTTAACTCTGCATAGGTTGTATAAGGAGCTATATCATTCATGTAAACACATAGGCGGATGCAGGGGGAGGGCGAAAAGTCGTTCGCCCCTACCCAGCGCCACCATTAACAGTGTACTTTAGTAGTAATTTGTGGCAATTTCAGATCATCTAAGTAATTTTTCACTGCTAGCATCCCCAACCGCCCACTCCAGGAGTCCGTTCTGGATTCGCCCCTGCGCAAACATAATATACAACTCATTCAAGAGTACATTTTGGTAGCTTTTTACAATTTTTATCTTAAAGGATTGTCATTTCTCGTGGCTACTTATGCAATTTTGTTCACAGGCATACATGCAATTTCCAGTCATTACGCAAATACATTTATATACTTAATAGACCTCGGCTAGTTGGGGGCTTCGCCACTAGACCCCGTTACTACTATCCATTTCATAAAGATAGGCCCCTGACTTCGCGGTGCTGCCGTGACGTCCAGTCAAAACTTATACTGCATTGTCGTACCTCGTTGGAATTGTTGGAATGTTGTCTTTTCAATACTTAAGACATACAAATTTTCTTTGTACTGTGTAGTGAGAAAAAAATAGAAATTAATGAAAAAGTGCGTATTTTTTCGTACTTTTTTGGTAAATCAATGTTTATAGGACTATATCTCGGAAATGAGATAACATGAAATAATTTCCTGTGCATGATATGTAGGTGTATCCAGGGCCGCCCACAGGGGGGATGTATGGCGCAAGCTGCGCCATTGAGAAAAATTTTGGGGGGGATTTTACTCTACTTTCGAACTAGCAATTTTACTGTCGGAATAGCATTAAAACACGATTTTGAGAAGCTAATTTTCAAAAATTTTCCGGGGTGAATCCCCGTACCCCCTGCTTCGATACTCGATGAATGAAGTACCGCGCAAGTAGCCGTATGAAAGGAAAGGTTGGTTCGTTTTAAGAGAGAATGGCCGCCCACAGGAGGGATGAATTGCGCAAGTTGTGCCATCGAGAAAAAAATTGGGGGGAATAAAAAAATTGGGGAATAATTTTACTCTAATGTCGAATAAGTAATTTTGCTGTCGTCAGAATAACATTGGAACACGATGCGATTTTTTTTTTTTTTTTTTTTTTTTTTGTAATCTCGAGAATGAATCCCTCTACCCCCTGCTTAGAAACTCTATGAATGAAGTACCGCGCAAGTTGCTATATGAAAGGATGGGCTGGTCGGTTTATCGCTTTGTGTAGGTAATTTACCCATTTTCTGCTGGGAGCATTTATTTATTTTTATTTATACCATGTACGACACTTAATAAGTAATGCTGTTCAATTGTTACATGATGTATAATAAATGAATTAATGATAATATTTTGTATAGTTTTCTGTTTGTGCGATTACATTTTTTCAGGGCCTGCGGTAAACTGAAAACCAGCTCAAAAGTGGCATCACTGTGTACAATAGAGACTTTCCGTGAGAGGTCGCTCCAGTAGTATTCTGTATATTCAGCTCCATGTATTGTACAGAGTGAAGCCAGCTAGGCAGTTGTTCGTTTCTCGCAGATCCTGGAAAATGTAATCACACATTCACACACATAGAAAACTATAGAAAATATGATCATTCATCATACATCAAGTAGTAACAGAATATTGTTACGTATTATATGTCGTCCATAATAAATAAATAAATAAATGTAAACGGAATGTTTTTTGTTGGATATCACTTCTTTTTGTAGGCTAATTTCGAGGATAACATTTTCTTTTGGTATCAAACTCAATAACTTGTAACTTGCGTCTTACTTTTCATGTACAAGGGAATTATATCAATATTTTATAAATAATAATAATAATAATAATAATAATAATAATAATAATAATAATAATAATAATTGTAAAAAAAAGAATACCTGTGCCATACACAGTGTGTAGAAGTTTTTATACCCTTCTGTATCCTTATAGAACATATTTAGTATTGTACACTACCAAGATTACTAATAAAAGTAATGCATTTTTATAATTACTACTGCCCCTACTACTACTACAAGCATTCTATAATACTACTACAGGAAATAAAAACAACAATAAAAATAACAATTACTAGTACTATAAAAACTACTGCTACACTGGGCAATTGTTTTTAGAGGATTTGAGTTTTGAGTAGGGAAGAGATTATTAGTTTTGGGGGGAGTGCGCCATCAGCTTTGGGGGGGATGGGCACCCCTGGGTGTATCTATTACCTGTAAGTTCTGAAAATTTCATTACTCAACACGTAGTAATTTTCTTGTTATTCAGTAAAAAGTGAGACATCATTATCTCTGAATTGCTGCGGTGTATTAACAATCTGAAAAAACTTTTAGAAAGATCTTAAAATAGCTTTTTCAACCAAATTGTTTTGACTTGTTTTAAAAGATAAACAATCACAAATATGACATTATGATTATTTCTGCTTTGCGCCCTTCGCTATCGCAGTTTATACGGAGTGCTACGTTGCCACATTTTCCTGGCGCGTATAGACTCTCAGCCGGACGGGTATTTAAACTTGTCACGCACACTGTCCGGCACTTTTTAGAGATATTTTTAAAATGTAATGTCTCCACAGATTTTAAACCAATTTCTTAGAAATTAACAGGATATACAGTAAATGTACCAAGTGTTCAAAATTAGAAAAGCAAACTCTTACCTTGTTTGGATTTGCATGTGATGGTCCTCGAAAATTTGTTGCTTTTTGTCAGTTTTTCACTTATTGCACGCAGTACAAAATACACTTGCACAGAAACAAGAACATGCACAAAGTTTATTATATGATACAACCTTAGTTGATATGTAATATTGAGTTTACACTTCACAGAAAATCTGTTTTCAGATCTAAGAGCTCCAAGCTACATTAGAATCTGCCTTTGAATAGGAATGACGCGTTTTTTTTTTGTTTTTTTCGGCACAGCTTCAGGTTTATTTGAAACAGTTACTATCTTGTTCACTCCCGGATACGCCACTGAGCACAGAATAATCAATGTCCTTACTATTAATTACTAACTCATAACCGTCTGAGTCGGAGTCATTCATCAGTTCTGCAATTTCATTATCGCTAAACATTTTGCCTCTTCTTTTTGTAACATCGCCGCTCGTGAAGGAATATCCATTTTTTTTTCAATCAAAAAGCACAAGATATACTCACAAAAATATAAATGCCCATTCGTCCGTTTCATTGCAATGAACCCATATGATGTGAGTGTGTGTGGAAGTTTTTGACGCCTACGAACCGAAGGGAAGTGTTTAAGATTTAATCAGTGCGACGTGATTAGACGCAAATACAGCCCTCGTCACCTACTCATTGCATTGTTTACTTTCGTTGAAAGAAAACAAAGGACTCATTCTATGTTACATTCGGCAGGGGAATTGATCGCAGAACTTGGGTGAACACATGATTGCCAACATTTCTTTTTAACCTTTAACATGTTCGTAAGCTGTAGAGTGTGTATGCTGATAAATCTTGAGGTAGAAATGGAGCCATTGTTTATAAATATTAGGGAAGATAGCAGGAGCAGCGATGAGTCAACAAAGCCATGACGAAAGTGAATGAAGTAAGTAGATTAAGAGATGAGTTTTTGGATGCGTTTCTTCAACGTTTTATTTCGATTACATTGAGATGTGTACACTCATGTCCAAAATTATTGTCGCATATCTATAACTGTCTTCTTGTAAGAATATAATTTGATAATGATTTTGCAGGGTACTTTTAATACTGATACTATATGTAGAGTCGGGAAATGTATATTTGTAATAAATTTCATAGGAAAAGAATACGAAAATTAGCATGAGTAAAACAAAATGTTCCTAAATGGATAAGAAAATTTTAGTTTCGTTTTATTGTTCTTATTTACTGCTCTTTTGACATGAAATTTGCCACATACATGTCTTTGCCGATTATACACATACTAACATTCTAAGAAATACCAGGCGAATTCGTTATCAAATTATATTCCTACAATAACATATTTATAGACATGCGACAATAATGTTGGACATAAGTGTGCATATTTTTATGATGTTGTGAAAGGTTATAATAAATACTTTTGCTATTACATTCGTATGAAGTAGGCTTCACGTTACAAGCTTCCTGAACGCGACAACAGTGCACGACAGCGTTGCCACACTTCCATTTACTGTATGCTGTTTCTTCATATAAGCGCGGGGAATTTAAAGATTGGGTTGCAACATGGCTCACCGCTTAACGCAGAGAATATGTTGAAGTAAACATTTTTTTTTTTAATAAATACTCTACCAACTAAACCCTTTTTTGTTTATAGTTCCAAATATTTGGAACACTAGACTTCCTAATTTTCGAACAGTGTTTTGTACGTTTCTCTACCTACCATGGTAAAGGAGATCAGAGCGTCGTACATTTGTTTTAATTACACAAAAAATATCAAGTGATGAAAACTGAACTTTTCACATCTTACAGTTAATGGATGCATCTACATACTGTACACAGGAAATTATTTCACGTGATCTCTTTTCTGAGATATAGCTCTATAAACATTGATCTACCAAAAAAGTACGAAAAAATACGCACTTTTTCATTAATTTTTAT
Source organism: Thermobia domestica (assembly GCF_964235325.1). Taxonomy (NCBI): domain Eukaryota; kingdom Metazoa; phylum Arthropoda; class Insecta; order Zygentoma; family Lepismatidae; genus Thermobia; species Thermobia domestica. Next base: position 245,716,938 of record NC_137454.1, read on the forward strand.
TTTTTTCTCACCACATAGTACAAAGAAAAGTTTTATATCTTAAGTACTGAAAAGACAACATTCCAACAATTCCAACGAGGTATGACAATGAAATATAAGTTTTGACTGGACGTCACGGCAGCACCGCGAAGTCAGGGGCCTATCTTTATGAAATGGATAGTAGGGCCTCGCACCACAAAAGCCTCTAATCATAATCAATTTAAAAAGAAATGTCTGGGGATTTGCCCTTAGACCAGGGTTTGAAAAAAACCGGTTTTTTTTAAAAAAGCCCAACCCACCTGGGCCCATATGGGTTTTTTCGGGTATTTTCGGGTTTTATTGGGTTTTTCGGGTTTAATTGGGTTTTATCAAAATATTTCAATGTCTTTGGGGTAAAAGTGTTAAAATATGATTTATATTTCAAGATTATCATTGTCACAACTTGGAACAATTTTCTATTCACTGCTGTTTTGAAAAAATGGCCGCCATTTTAAAATTTTACGTTGGATCATCGCCAAAATATATACAGCTAATTTAGAGTATCTCGTGCTTCTACTCTAAAAATTTCGACTTAAAAGACCGAAAATTGCGCTTTGTACAGTGCATACCCGCTATTTTGAAAAAAATAAATTGTCACCATTTTGAAATTTTACGTTGGTATGCCGCCAAAATCTATACAGGAAATTTAGTGTGTCTCGTGCATGTACCCTGAAAATTTACACTTAAAAAACCGAAAGTGATTCCCTGTAGTATGTGTGGTACAAGCAGACGAACGAACAAATGCAGATTGAATCATCCCAGAAGCCTCAGTGACGTTTGCCAAATATGAACACCAAATATATTAATTTAACAGCGTAAAATAAATGTTTTTTATTGTGGAAGTTCACTTTTGATACCTTGTGTGTTCAATTACGGGAATTTCCCGAGAACTTGTTGCAAGAGGGATCTTTCCAGAAAATTAATTTAAGACCATTAAGAAAGATATAATTCATATTTTATAAAATAAACTAGCTTTTGGCTAGCTGGGGGCTCTGCCCCCAGACCCCCGAGTTTGCTCGGCCTACGGCCTCGCATTTCTTATCTATCACCCTTTGCATCAACAGTGAATTTCGTGAACTTGCTCTTCATATTTCCTGAATCTGCCCACCCGGGGGCATCGTCCCCACACGCCGTCTTTGCTCGGCCTACGGCCTCGCATCTCTTGAACCCACAATTCTATCATTTCTTTTCCTAATTTAACTATTTAAAAGATAAGACATTGTATCCCAAGAAAACGGCTATTTAAATAACAAGGGAATTTCTTCATCACCCTTTAGACCCCTAAAAATATTTAAAGTATTCACTTTTGGCTATTTTCCTGTCGGTTAGTCCTGGAATGCTATAATCATGCCAAATTTCATCATTCTAATCATGCCAGAAGGGCCTAAACATTTTGGCGTATAGAAGACGTCCCATATAAATAACGTGAAAGATTTTTCAGTTCCCCATAAAACCACTCTACGGTTGTAAATTTTTATTTCTGATGTTTCACTTAGTTAACGCTTACGAAAACGTACAAGCATACCGAATTTCAAGATTTTATTCCAATTCTAAGTACCTAAAACATGAGATTATAAGTTAAAAAAAGGACCATTTAAATAACATGGGGAAATTCTTCATCCAATCTTTAGACCCCCTCAAAATTAAAAATATTCACTTTTGGCAATTTTCCTGTGGGTTTGTTCCGAAAAGCTACAACGATGTCAAATTTAACCATTGTAGACCTACAGGAAGTGCTTAATAATTTGGGGGTATAAAAGGTGTTCCATATAAATAACATGGGAAAGATTTTTCAGTTCCCTATAAAATCACTCTAAAGTTGGATTTTTAATTTTTTACTGATTTACTTAGATACTGCTAAGAAAACGTACAAGCCAGGGGCGGATCCAGGACCAACTTCTGGGGGGGCGGTGGGTTGTCATACTGCTACTTTTAAGGGCTCCAAACTTTGGGATGGGTTTTATTTATATATATAAAATAAGAAAGTTTCCTCTTCTGGGGGGGGGGCGATTGCCCCGATCTCCCCCACCTCCTGGATCCGCCCCTGGTACAAGCATACCGAATTTCAAGTTTTTATTCCAATTCTAAGTACCTAAAACATGAGATCATAGGTCCAAAAAAGGTCCGTTTAAATAACATGGGGAAATTTTTCATCCCCTCTTTAGACCCCCTAAAAATTAAAAAATAAAAAAAAATTAAAAATTAAAATTTTTCTGTCGGTTAGTCACGGAAAGCTACCATCATGCCCAATTTAATCATTGCAACCCTACAGGAAGTGCTCAATCATTTATGTCAGCTCATGTAGTTTTATATATAATTAGGATGTTTCAGAATGTCTTAAATGAAATTAAATATCTTCCAGCATAAAATAAATAGTTTTATTGTTGAAGTATTCAGTTCCGATGCTTTGCGCGTTCAATTGGGGGAATTTCCCGAGAACTTCTTTCGGGACTTTTTTTTCCTCCTCCCTCGAAAATGCAGCTCCCTTTACTGTACAACGAAACTTCGACTAGTATGAAAGTTCGAATTCAGCACTTGAAATAGTAAGCGGTACGTAGTTCGGAACTCTGAGCATCGAGTTCCTTAAATTTGACGAATTTTTACGCTTTTGTTGGTGTTGATTATACAGAATGCTTATTAGAAGAGTGCCTACAAATAACTGCACTAAACTGTTGTTGTTGGAAAACTAAATTTTACTGTAGAATACTTGAGTCACCATCAAAGGTAAGAAATAATACTAATAGTTTTACTAATGCGCTACATGTTTACTGATAGTACCGGCATCTATGGCTTTAAACGCGTCAAACGTATGAGGGACAACGCCCCTCGGTGTCGCCGAGTTGGCGAGCATAATATTCACGGAAAGTATTTTCTAAAATATAAAATTGCACATTTTTCCTTCAAATAGCTATAAGCATAATTCATAAATTAATTTGTTACTTAATTATCTCAAGCTAAGGTAAGGTTTTTTTATTCATTCAGTGCATTCAGAACTTTATAGATGTCTTATATTGAATTGTATACCTTAACGGGAAAGCATTCAATTCGCCCAAGGAAAGTCCAAAATCTCATAAAAATCACTTTCAATGTGATCACCTTGGTTGTATCAATAATATATTAACAAAAAGCTCAAAAACCCAGGTGGGTTTTAAGGTGGGTTTTTTCAGGCGGGTCCAACCCGAAAAAACCCGGTGGGTTTTTTCGGGCTGGGCCCACTTGGGCAAACCCTGCCTTAGACCCTCTGATATCTCATTTGATCGGCCTATGACCTCGTACCTCGTAAACCTACAACCATAACGAATCTCAGTTCAAATATCAAATTGTATGTAATAACAATCTGGTATCCCGAGACATACCGAATTTCAGTACGAGTACATGGGGGCTTTCCCCCCAGCCCACACATTTGCTCGGTCTACGGCCTCGCACATCATACGCCTGCAAACATAACGAATTTTTAAGGGGCCGCGGTGGCTCAGTGGTAGAGCGTTCACCTCCGGAGCTTGGGGTCCCTGGTTCGATCCCAGCTCGCGCCGTGTGGGCTTTGTGGTGGACAAACACCGTGCTCGTGGGTTTTCTCGAGGTTTTCCCGTTTCCTCCCACTTTCTTCATTTCATTTATTTCTCATAATCACCGTCTCCTTTAGCCTAACCGGCATAAACGTGGGACGTAAAACTCAAGGATTTCATTTCATAACGAATTTTTGTTCAAATAACAAGTTTCATTTCTCTAACATTCCAGGATTCCGAGATATAAAAGTCTTTTCTCCCCGCCCCTTTTCTTCTCCTCTAAGACATACATCAAAAAACGCTTAAGTACATACCTAATTATTTGAAATGTAAAGTCCAAATACCAAATTCTATGATCCTAACCTTCAGAGGTTCCCAGAAATCGACATGTTATTATAATAATTACAATCCCCACTCTCTTTCCTTTCCATCTCTTTTCTTTTCCTTTTTACTAAAACGTCAAAAAACACTGAAACACATGTCAAATTATTTTCAATGAGAAATGCAAATACCAAATTTCAAGTCTTTAACCTTAAAGGATATAACATATTAATACAGTAATTGTAATCCCCACCTAATTTTCTTCACGCCCTTTTTCTTCCCTTCTGGGCCATATATATATATATATATATATATATATATATATATATATATATATATATATATATATATATATATATATATATATATATATATAACGTTGAAATACGTATCTAATTATTTTAAGTGAGAAGTCCAAATACCAAATTCCATGTTTCTAACCCTTTAAGTTTCCGAGATATAGGCATATTATTATACTAGTTGCAATAATTGCAATTACCACCCGCCCTTTTACTTCCTATATCTTCCCTGCTCCTTCTAATTTAAATATCAAAAAGCACTTAAACAAGTATCAAATTATTTTCAATGAGAAACCCAAATATCAAATTTGAAGTATCTAACGTCAAGAATCATCAATATTTTCCACCCCATTTCCCCCCTTCCCCGTCGAATTTCCCAAAGTCCTTCCTTAGTGGTATCCTACGTCACAAAGCCTATAAACTGTCCAAATTTCAAGTTTTTAGCTTAAGCGATTTGGCCTGTACGGTGATCTGTCACTCACTCACTCAGTCACTCAGGACTTTGCCCTTTTTATATATAGAGAGATTTAAGATTTTATGGGAAAATCATGGATCTTGTTCTAAGGCCGCCAGTGTCTTAGAAATGTAATAGCTTTGCTATAAACTTTAAGCAATCAACTGACTGATCTGCGTCTATATGTATTATGTAAAATACCGCTTATGATATTTATTTTGCTCGTAATAAAAAAAAAAATAGAAATGATGACGAAAATTCAAAGACATCCATGATTTTAGCGTAATGCTGCAGGAGTTCAGATCATTGAATTAATCATAACAGCCGACTGTATAAGGTAGACTACATTAAATTCCAATGTGGCACAAAGAAAATATGCAGCATTACTATGCAGTTTTTCAACGTTATAACTCATTCTGAAAATATTATCATAGGTCTCACAAACAATCGAATTTTAATCCTAACTCGATTAATATATAACAAAAGGCAGATCTATACAACTACTGACTTGAGATGAAAGTGGCATACTTGTAGTACGTTTAAAGATATACTAAAGACTAAATGATGGGGTGTGCGCAACAATGGTCTACACCCCGAAAAATGTGAAAATGACATTTTGATGTAATCTTTTGTCATTTAAATTGAATTGTCTTCCCACTGAGTTAGATAAAATTCACCTAGTAAATTTTATACATATGGATATTTTAGTTCTGTGTCTCAATCTAAGGCCTAAAATATTCAAAACAGGAGTCCGAATCTGAACTTTTTAACTTCGGATCCGGATCCAAGATCCGAAATTCCGGATCCGGATCCAAGATCCGAAACTTCGGATCCGGATCCAAGATCCAAAATTCCGGATCCGGATCCAAGATCCGAAATTTCGGATCCGGATCCGAGATCCGGATCTTCTAGGATCCGGATATCCGAGATCCGGATCCGTCTGGCCATCCCTATCCTATACCACAGCAGGTAATTCTGGATGCGGAATAGTTCAAGGACAAACGACTCGAAGATCCTTTTTTCCCCTTGCTATTACACCAAAAATGCTGTTTTATGGCAGAACCAGACGCCTTGTTTTGTGTTTAGAACATAATAGATCAGATAGAAACTTACTTAACTAAAGCACCCATATAACAGCCGGCCCCTGGGTCAGTTCCGGCTCATTAAACCCTATTATACAGCCCGCGTAATCCGTTATTGAAAGTGCATTTCTTAACGTAATTTCTTAAACTGAACTAAAATGTTTTCCCTGGATCACTGATGCACACCTTGAAAATATTCCTTGCATTGGAGCATCCAGTGTACCACCTACCATTGAGAAACTAGTCCAGAACATAAAGGGTCATGTTTCCCATTAAAATGGTAAATAAATTGATTTTCCTTATTTTCTTTAGGAAATAAATATGCCTGCGTACAAATTATATATACTCATGTTAGGGATCAATACCAAGTTTCCAGAACGATGGTAGTGTTACCATTTCGATGTGGAAAACCCAATATTCTTTACATGTCAGATTTAAACTACTCTTAGTATTACGTATTTAATGAAGGATTTTGCAGTTTTTTTTTTTAAATCGCAAACGTTCATCTTAGTTTTCGAGATACAATTTTCTCTGACTTTTGATAACAAAATGATTGACACTTTTCTTGCACCATAGAGTAAGTTAGGGAGAATTCTCAAGTAGTGCTGCAGTTATGTTGGAACTAGTATTATAATATCAGTTCCGGAACAGTGATTTGATAAAACTCAACTTCATCGTTCCTTGATTCACTCTATCTTTTGTGTACGACTATGTGTGTTTGTGAATGTGCAGTGGAGAGGACATTTAAAAAAAAAACCTGCAACAAAGTTAGAAACTAAAGCGAGGAAACAAGGGTAGTAGAAACTGGAATAGTTTGAAGGACACAACTTTGGCTAAACTCATGCCTTTGTACGGAAGGAATCATTAGCAATTTCCTCTACGTTTGGTGGAGAGTCTTTTCTTTTTAATTTGGGAACAGCACAGCACAACCAAATGCAAAAGACCCTCCTCTCTTGACAACATCACATGAAAACCTCGTTCGTTGCCTTTTCAGGGGAAAAGTTTTCTTTAGTGGAACGTCAAAGTTAAAAGGAGATTTCGGGAGAGAGGAAAGAAGAAAAAAATAGTTCTTGGAGTCTGTGAGGCTTTCACATTGTCACGTGTACTACTTTGCATTTTCTATATGACCTGCTCCACCTGCAAGCAATGAAACTGTACTTTACTCTTTTATAAAGAAGAACAGAATAAACGTTGGTGGATGCAGAGGGTGAGTTAGGGGAAGGACATAAAACAGTTAAATAGTACATGCCACAAGCTTCTGGAAGTTTCAACCCGACCCAACAATCATGGCAACATCAGGGAACAACTCAGATATGAAGGAAAGAAGGAGCACGTAAAAGTTCCAGGCTACTTTGAGAAGAAAGTTGCTGCAACTTCAAGATTATGATTATGAAAGAAAGTGAGAATAACCGTATAACATTGCGAATTATGCGATATGTTTCAGTTTTCTTGGAAACATTTCTACTTCTTTAAAACATTTTGGTCACACCTGGTTTTATAACAACTTACCACGTATAAAGAAAACTCTATAAAACTAGGTGTTATCGGCTAATTGTAATTACGATAATTTTTTAGCTCAAGACAGTTGTGATACGATAATTGGCGATAAGCAGGGGAAACGCGCTTGAACGTAGTTACCCCACCTCCAAAAATATTTATGACGTCCCCTCACTTCCTAAAAAAAATCGCAATGGGCAAAGATAGGCACGAGGGACGACGTGACGTGATGCGTCCCCTTACCTTTACAGATCCACGTCTATCCGTGGCGATAAGGAAAACAATAATGAATATACCGTGGTATGAGAATATGTTAATAACAGTATTACCTGACCAGGATAGCAGTGCGGTTTTGGGAGGATGGCGCTGCTGTTGTGTTTACATCAGTTTATTGGCAAGCGCGGTGAGACAGAGGAGCGGAGAGTTTCACTCTGCAGTATATCCAACGGTTTTTAAAAGTTGCAGTTTAGATGTTGTGCATAGCTTAACATGTTAATATCTTTCCGCTTAATAGAGAACGCCGTAAGTTATGTGATTGTAGTCAGGCACGTAGCCAAGGCGGGTCCGGATCCCCACCTTCGAGACCAGAAATGAAAAAATTAAGGAAGGATGAAACAAAATGAAATGAGAAAATGAAGGATCAACGTTAAAAATTAAAAACTACAGGAAGCTTTTGTTTACTCTTTCTTATAAAGAGATTTTTATTACTTGCAATACATGGTGGCGAGGTGAGTGAGATATCCTGGAAGAGTCAGGGAATTGGAAATTTCTAGAAAAGTTACGGAATTCTCAGAATTTCTGCTACTAGTCAGGGAGATTTCAAGTTTCCGAAAGCATAGTGCTGTTGTGTAACAGCGTGGACATTTTTATCATAATTTTTCGTCATCGCATCCTTGCAGTATCAAACATGTTATTTCAAAAACAATTTTCTACTGCTCCTTTAACCTGTCATTTTGAACCGACAGTAGTTGACAGAATAATAAAAACAAAAATTTATTTGGAAAGAAAGTTCTGTTAACATCTGATTCAACAGAGAAACAAACACAGATATTGTAAAAAGCTTTACAAGACATTATTGAGTATGTATTTTTTATAATAGTGAATATGTACCTTTTGTAATAGTTGAGGTCATAATGAGAGGAAAATTGTTATATTTAAATGATCAGAGGAAGGACGTAAATATTGTAAAATCTTTTTCAATACCTTTTTTATTTAACTAGAGGTTTCTTCATAGTTTGTTATTAAAATACTTACCAACATATCCTCATTTTATTGTAATAACAAAACAATACATGTTGATAGCAAAGTAGTTTAGATTGATCGAGCTCCTGGGCCTTCAGAATTTCATGTCACGCCCTCCCCCCCAACACGTTACGAAATCCAGGCTAAACAAACCAATATATGTTGCCAGTAAAATAGTTTAGAATGATCGAGCCCCTGGTGTGATGACCACAGTATTTCATGTGACGGACCCCCCTTCACGAAATTCTGGCTACGTGCCTGTTGTAGTGAACCATTCCTGCAATAATGCACAGCACAGCACAATTGACAATTCAGTGAGCTTCTACCGTGTATTAAAAAAATTGTATAAAAATTGATTACGTTTTATTCGATGTCATTATAAAACAGGAGCAACCTGTAAAACGCTGCTCTCGTTAGTTTGTTCGCAAGATAATATGGAGTTATATTTTTTGTCGTTGATGTTTTTTGCTTGTTACTTAAGATGTCTTCAAATAACTTCAATAACTTTTGAAACTGTTTGTCTTAACTTGAGCCAAGGGCGGATACGGGCTGAATGTTTGAGAAGTGGTCGTTCGAAGTCAAATCAAGGTAAGAGTGTAATAAAAAAAAAAAAAAAAAAAAAAAAAGTAAAACAACTTTACAAAAGGAGAAATAGCTATTGTCTGCAATTTCTAGAACAAAAATGGCCACCTGCGATTTGAAGGTGGACATTTTTTGAGCAAGAACTCCAATGTAAGTAATTTCTTGCAATTTATTATTTGACTTCTGCAACGTAAAACAACAACAACAACAAAAAAAGACCTACCTATTGGCCCGAGATTTTTATGATTATAGTTGCTTGAGTAGTTTTGAAGGAAAATTTTAGTTTGTGGTGCTAAAGAAGGTTTAATTACCCTCAGGTCGTGGTTTGACCTTTTTCAATTTGTGTGACTAGATTTGTTTTTTTTTTTTTTTAATATAATGAGTATTCTCTTATTTGTGATGGGCTTGAATTTTTTAATTAATAGATATAGTGTATTTATTGAGTGAGAAGTTATTTCTTTTAATAGAAATAAAATTATTGTGACTCTTTTATTTGACTGAATATCATTTATATTTATAAGATTTGTACTTTATATTTCTAGAATAGTGATTTATTATAGTGAACAATATATAGGTTCTGAGCGATACCTTAATCGATTTATTATACTTGTGTTAATGTTTGTTCTTTCTATTTTACATTTATAATACAAAAATGAAAATTATTAGGTTTTATTTTTAAAATAATAAAAAAAAATATTCTATTCTGGAGGGCAGTCGCCCCGATCGCCCCTGACTTAAGCATATGCGTAAAGTGGTTTATTACGAACAGGACAAAAAGAACTGTGATAGATTGATTACAAGTAATCCGGTTAGAAACACTGCTGCTTGCATTTTAGTTCCAAAACGGCCACCCGCACTCGTTCGCTGGTCAGGTAATAGTTTTGTATGTTGTGGATACAAAGTACTTACAACTCAGAAATTTGCCCTTGTTTTATTTTCCAGTAGATGTCTTATATTTTTGTAGTTGTTTACAGTAATAACTGAGACATCCTCAGCCTTAATCATCATCTATCATTTTTATATATTTTTACATTATTACTAGACTACAAAACGATTTCTTATAACAAAATTCAATGTTACAGTGACTGGTACTATACCTAGATCTGAACCGGAATATCTAACTCACCGTAACTCACACGAGGTTAAGAAAGTAAAGATTTCAGTGCCATTATGGAACAGAAATGATATTTAAAGCTTATTAAACTCACAACAATTTTAATTTTCTTCTAATTAATTTCACTTTTTTAAAAGTAATCCACAATAAGTGTTTAGATATCATGAGTGGATTTTACAGTGCAATTTTATAATGATCAATTTTATAATGATACAATTGCATAAAACAGGCAATTCAGGACTTGGTCTGTGTCACCATAGTTACAGGGTTATGCTGGATCTTTTATTTATAAATCAATTTCTACTGACAAATAAATAATTAAAAATTATATATTGGGATTGTGCAGTGTCAGAGTGGGGCAGAAAGGACGGGCATTTTTGAAATGGTTAAAACTCTATTAGGGGAGTGGCAGATGTGCGGAAGGCAGAGGATATGGATTTATACGAGTAACGACACTATTGCCATTTTGTGGGTAGGGTTCTTTATATGTTTATGAGCAAGGGATTGAGTATAGCCCGCTCCCCCCAGTGATTTTTAACGAATCATAGTGATTCTGACGATTCATATTAGTTCATAATGAATCGGAATCGCATGTTATAAATTTTTAAGATGTAAATGTTATGGTAAGTAGTGCTCTCAAACGGGACGGGTCGGGTCGGGTCATAAATGCAAATTCACTTTACGAGGATCTCTTACGGGTATGGATATGCGTCGGAACATATCCCATAAAACAACTTGCAACAAATACAAACCAACTTGTGCTAAGTAGCATTACAAATAAGAATGCGATCTAACCGAGTCAGAGCTGCAGCGCAGCAGGAGGTCCCGCGCAGCGCGGGGATGCGTTCGTAGGGAGCAGGCGTGTTAGCGACGGAGGATATGAGCATAGACGAGAATAGTGGAAAAACATAATGGACCTTATGCAGAGTCGTTCTGACGTGTGAGTAGTGCCATACTAAAGAGTTCAACTAACATGTTTCCTGCAGTAGTCATACCTTTAGTATGACGCTAATCATACGTCAAAACGACTCTTCATAAGGCGGAATACGTATAAAAACAGCACGTTTGTATAGGTTAGAGCATTTTCGTTATGTCACGCTAGTAACCATCTACTTGTAAACAGTGTTGAATTCAGACATTTTCACCCGGGGGGGGGGGAATGTGAACTCCTCGGGGGGGTTGTTTTTCTGTATTTTTGCAAGAAAGCAGCATATTTAACAATTCCATTCATATGCACATCTTACCTAATATTGAGACTAATTGCTGATAAATATTCAATGTGAGATTATAATTTAAAAAAAACAATCGTTTAATTTTATCTAAAACATTAAATAAAGACTGGCAAAAATATTTTATACTAAACTTTAACTGCTATTTACAGTAGCTATTTTAGTTATTTTCCCCCTATATTCAGTAGTTTCTGTTTGTTACTAATGTAGAAGTTTTTTTGTTTTTTTTAAAGATTTAAATTAACTCAAATATTTTTTGTCCTAAAACAAACATACATAGGAATATCTTAACAAAAAGTAATCATTCTTTCTCACACTTCTGATTCTAAATCAAGGAATTAGTCCCAGAAGCGACAGTCCTATTAGCGACAGAAACTGTTACCTGTCCTATGAGCGACCGATTCATTTATATTGAGATGATGGAAGATGATATGATTCCCTCTCGTAAAATATGTTTGCCTCTAGCGTTATTAGCGACCGATCAACCTTGGTATGAAATATGTACGTGCCAGTGATACTGTTCGTCAATTATATTTTTCCTTTACTGTGAGTGTAAATAAACCGTACTTTAATTTTGAGTTAGATTTGACATGCAACATTTCAAATAACTTAACTAGACAACAGGGACATTTCCATGAAAAGTATATTCCTATGTAATTATTGAAAATCCACTTGTAATACCCCCTTTCTTCAAAAGGTCTGTTTTTTGTACTTAATTTGATTCAAATCTAATTACTCACTAAGCACAGTAATATATTTTATTTTGGAAAACTTAAACGTGTAACACTTTCGCCAACTATCTACTTTTTAGACTTCCTAAGACACTGTGAATAAATTTTTAAAAAAATGTCAATGAGAAAAGACAGCTTTTCAGATCCCTTCCATCTGATTGGCTATTCCAACGAATCCCACCAATTACAATGCAGTTCACTCTAAACAATCTAAAAGATAAACAAACTCTTTAAACTACCTTTCTCCCTATTGTAAGCTACTAAAACGTAAACTAATTGCTTAATTTACCTTCCTCCCTTGTTTTGACTTATACATAAAAGCTTGTCGTGTAGCAATCTGAAATAATCCCTTATAACTAGACGAACTTATGTCGTGCCAGAGATTTGTAACTTGTGTAATAATTTCTTCGAATACACCTTGTTTTTAGATTTCTTTGATATTCTCGGGTGGTGAATACCCTCTTTCCATGGGCGCCCCCTGGCTCACGAAAATGTATACGTAATATAGCAAACCACGTATATTATCAGATATACCAGACGTGATACAGCAACCATGGAGATGCCCCTCCCTAGAAAATTTTCTTATGGCACCCCTATCTCTTTCTTATGCCATCAACATATTCAATCTAAACTTATGCTCCGTATCGTTTTAACATGAAATTTAAAGGCTAATGTACTCTAAATATTTAGTTAGTTTTCCCCTTAATAGAGTCAATGTATTCATAGAAATTAATTCAAAAATATAATATTAGGACAAACATATAAAAGATTGTTAATGCAATGAGAGCATTCTCACGTATTAAATTCAGGTAGAGCGAAATTTTTCATAATACATTTTGTTAGGTTTTAAGTCACATTAACATGAAACAAGTTTAAGAAGATAGAACCTTATCTTCTTGAATTATCTTAGTATGAACGAATCGGTGACTCATAGAGCAGTTAACAGATCGAATCGGTCGCTCATAGGACAGTTAACAGTTCCTGTCGCTAATAAGACTGTCGCAAGTGGGACGACACCTAAATCAAGTATATTAGCCTTGGTTTCTTCACTGCATACATCAATAGTTTAGTTTACGAAATCTTCAGTAGGATTAGTGCCGTGTCGTGGAAAGTCAGCGCTTGGGGCGAGAGTATACGACGGCACCCCCGTACATATGAGTGAGGTCCACAGACCAGCTGCGAAAGGTGAGAAATTTTTAAAAAGTAAACCCTGCTTTTCCTTGATTTTGAGCACTTTTTATTACTTTTTTCCTTTCATTTTATATATGTGCACATGCCCACATGTGCACATGTGTTTCATTCACTCTTTTTCCTTTCCTTCTTTTCTTTTATTTTTACCTCCCGAATCGTCGCCCCTTACTTCGGTGCCCAGGACCGTCGCTCCGCTTGCCCCTCCTTCGTCACCTTCAATAGCAATCTTTCACTTATATACTACTATTATATTGATAAATTCTATATAAATCTCTAACTGGATAACTTTTCCTTCCTGATCCCTCTAAATGACGCCCTCTGAATCTCACCCTTTAACTGACTTATTTTTAGTTAAAGAAAGGTGTGTTTACTTTAACAATCGTAAAACACATTTACGTATGTTACTTCATTACGTCTGTTATTTCATGCGAGAAATGAAATTTAGGCGCTTTATTTCAAATAATGCAAGAACTGTACATTTTCAAGAACTGAAGTCTGCTGACATCAGAGATCGTATGGAATGATCGAAAGATCTTCCCTATCTTTCCTTTCCTATCTCAATCTGTGCTAGTGCTACCTACTAATATATAATATAGGGCGAGAGTATAGAACCTACTAAAATACAAACCTTTCTTCAACAGTTGACAATTTCATGTTCTGTCAAACTCAGTCATAGCGTTAAGAAATACAGGTTTTATTGACTATTTTGTTATTCTATCTTAGATGTTACATGTTTCATATTTATATAGAATGGGTCTGCGTTATAGATGTATGTATATTGAGAGATTGGATTTCGTCTGCACGTGCACGGAAAGAAAAACAAACAATTGGGTGAAGTAATTTCTACATTTGTGACTGAAATTTTGGGAGTTTCTCCGGGGGGAATGAATTTTCTTCGGGGGGGAATTCGGCTACCCCCTGAATTCATCCCTGCTTGTAAACATAAAATACCGATACACGTTCCCAACAGTGTGCAGAAATACTCTGACAGTGGAAATGAATATCTTAGACAGTCCACTTTCACATGAAGATATCCATTTTAACCATAATATTTCCTTTTTTCTGTTGAAGGTAAGTTATATGCCAAATTTAGTCAAATAAAATCACTGTACTAATTGCCAAAACGATTGAGCCCCCGTAAAGTTAACCCCCAGCGAAAAATGCAACGTAGGAGAAAGTGGGGGAAATTGTCCACACCTAAGCAATTTCTGTTATAATTGGAAAAGTATTGCTTCAGGAAACATAAAATTTACCTTATTTCTTCTGCGTCCTTTCCCCTTTTGAATGAAAGAATTAAAATTGAAAGAAAACAAAGTGTACATGAGTAATGCAATATTTAATGCAAATCTGCACTTGCGTATACGCAAGGGGTAGGGCAATGATACGCAGTAATAAAAGTTCAGAAATTTAAAATGTATATGTAGTTATATATTAAATTAAAAGCGTATGCATTGAATGAGTTAAAAGTTTAAATATCTAAAATTGAAAGGAAATGAATGGAGAGAGGCTAAAGCCGTACAAAGACACGGAACGCGAAGCTAAGGTACGTGACACGAAACGAAGTGACGCATTCTGTGTGTTCGTCCCGATCTCGACATTCGCTTCTAATTTTCTCGTGCCGTTTCGCTTTGTGCCACACCTATTCACATCACGTTCTGTGTGTTCGTATTTTTAGTTACTCGTATTTTCGTTTACAATAATAGCACACGTAATTGTTGGCTTTTTCGACATCAGTATACTTTGCATGGTCCCATTCACTGCACAAAACATATCGATACCACAATTCATTGTCTTTTCCAAAGTCACTTCAAATTCTGAACGTTCATTAGTGCCTTCTACAATCAAAGCACTGCCTTGTCTCAGTTCTAAGTCTATGTTATCCAATTCATCATCATCGAAAACAATTTCTTCATCCTCAATGTCTGACTCAGACGACTCTGGAAGTTGACTTCTCAATATCAGCTTCTTCTTAATACTTTTCTTTCCACACGGACGTTTATGGTGTTTCGCTACTTTATTCCATTTACAGTATTTCCACTTCTTTCTTGTTTCTCCTTTTCGTAAAGTAAATTCAGGTATATGAAGCATCTGTCAACCTCCCGTAATTTTCTTCTTTCATTTTTGATAACGTCCAGACCGTTTGTCAAACTCTCCTGAGGAGAGCAGGAATTCTCAGTTTTTTCTGTTGCAATTTCTAAACATCTGCGAACAAAATTAAAACCTTCATATCAATATATATTTAAGCTTTAATGTCATTTGGAGGAATTGTGCACACTCAATTACGTATATGGGGTAATCATGCGCACCCTTCCTCCGAAGCGCACCATTGCCCCACATCAACATTACAAGACAAAACTTACTTATTACAAAGATATTTAAAAGTATACCTCATAACAAGTAGACATGTGTATAGACAAGGTCATGCATTATCGAAACAAGCATAGTTCAAAACAGTAGAGTAAAAATTTAAGATATACCTCTTTATCTTCCTCAACAGCAAAATAACAAGAAAGGACAGAAAAACAAGCATCCACTCGTTTCACACAACACAATACGACTGGCGCCAAGAGCCCAATGTGGTAGTAATTCTTGTGGCGACCGCTAGGTTGTAGCATCAATCGAAAGCTCATTCTCTGGCTTGTAACTTCAGAAAGGTGGTGCTCATGATTTCCTCCCGCTCATGTTTCCCCCACTCTCCCCTAATCGTAAAAAATACGATTGTCAAATGTACAAAGAATAGACTCAATGAAAAAGGCATTAAATTAACAAAGATCCATACTGAAAAACTTCACTGTTATTTTTAAAAAATACACTCTTAATTTAATGTATGAGATAATCATATACTCAGCGCACTAACTACATAATACTTAGAAAAATGCTCTGAACCCCATTTTGAGCACCTCACAAGTTCGAATAATCAGTATTAATACCAACATTTTAAAAAAAATGGGTCATTATAAAACTTTTCAGATCTATCCTACACACGAATGACTATGATCATTTAACTTAAATAAATATACGTTAAATTATCTGATATAGTCTATATTCTACACTTGGAATGTGATTAATATTGCTTTTTTCAGTCACCTTCCACTTACGTGAGTAATATAGGCAAACATACCAAAAATATAAATGTAATAACGTAAATTTTTACATATAAAATGTTTTGTACAAAATCCACATCTTCTTCACGTAATTGTTAGGTTATTTATTTATTTATTAATATTAGATATTTGAAAAATATTAGCTGTAACGACAGCAATTTTGGGAGTACTGGGAATATGTTTTAGGCGGTTTGATTGGTAGATAGTTTGTTTCGGGATTTCTCATTGGCCAATTTTATTATCCATCAGGGAAAATGGATTATCATTACTCATATGTAACATGTTTACTCTGCCGGAAAGTGTCATGAAGTTCATGAAGTTTTAGCATTTTATTATTTTATTTTAGTTTCCTTAATTTTTTTATTTAATTTTCTTTTTAGACTAAACCATGGAACCGTGGACAATAGAACGCTGTTTTTAGTATGAGAGTTTCGTCGAGTATAACGAGCCTGTCATGGTAGATCAGCGTGAGTTTCGTTGCCATTTCAATATCCACAAAAATCAAGCTGTTCCCAGTCTTACCACTCTCCTACGTTTGCTTAAACACTTCGTACACAAGGCACACTAGTATAAAAAAAAAAAAAAAAAAAAAAAGTCAGAGGCTACATGAACAACACCTACCCCCGGAAATGTAGAGTTAGACAACCCGTGCTGCGCAGTTCACGTCAATCTGCTTGGAGCCTTGCAACTGAACTTGGCATCAGCATTTGTTCGGTCAAACGTATTTAACATTTAGACGTGCATTTCCATCAATACAAATTGACGATTGCGCGACAGTTGAAGCCCGAGGATTACAGACAGCGACTTAACTGCAAACATGAGATGAAAGCAGTTTTTAACAATGACAGTTTCCATTTGCTCATGAGTGATGAGACGAATTTTTATCCAAAGGGCATTGTGACCGTTAATAAACTCCAGAAAGTCGCAAAGAACTACCACGAAAGACGCTGCATGGCTCTAAAGTGACGATTTGCTGTGTTCTAGGCACAACTGCTGTCATCGGCCTTTAGTTTTTCGACAGTGATATTATAAATGCTAATATAAATGCTATTACCGTGAACTCGGAGCGCTATATCAGGATGATCAACCTTTCTTAAGTGAATTTCAATGGAAATATATTTCCATTTGCAGTGTGTGGTTACAGCAGAATGGGATGACTGCCTACACTACTAGAGCATCAATGAGCGTTCTTCGCCCTTCCTTTCCTGGTCGCTTTGTTTCCAGATTTGGGAAAATTTATTAGCTTCCTGGGTCCCCTGATCTATCCAAGTGCGGTTATTTCGTGAGGTTATCTCAAAGCACGTGTATACATGCATAGGCCCCGTACACTTAAAGATTTGAAGGAAGCTATTCGCGTGGAAGTCCTGAAATCAACGAAGCTGGATTGAAAAGGGTGGATGCCAACCTGGAAGAACGTCTTCAGAAATGCATCAATGAGAATGGACACCACATGCCAGATATTGTTTTTCATACTTGATTTTATAAAATGCTATTTCAATACGAACTCGAATCTGTCAATAGATTTTGTTTTGAAAAAAAAAATTACGTTTTTTAAATCACAAAAACGTCCGTCTTTTCTAGCTGTATATGGAATATGGAATAACACTGGTGCTGTAAATCTGAAAGTAATTAAACCAAGGTTTGCATTAGTACAAATTAGTACATTGGTAAAAATTTACAATTTGCAGATTTTATGGTTTTTGAAAGATCTCTGAAGCTACGCCATACTATGCTCTGTGGTTTTGCCACAGACTTCTTCCGTTAAGTCGTTGTTTTTCTTGTTCCAAACTTAGAAAACGGGTCGACAAGATAGGAATCCCTTGAGGATTCTGACGGCAAAAGCCCTGGGATCTAATGATGGGGGAGGTTTGATGTGAGAATGCTTGCTTGTTATATAATCCAGTGGGTACATAAGGGACTTGTAGAAGCCAAGATGTCTAAACGCAGTAGCTATGGAAGGAGGAATGAACGTGAAGAGAAGAGGATGAGTTAATACTTCATTAAGGATGTCTGCATAGATACTGAGAGTGTGTAGTGTAGCATCTGCCAGGAGGGCAGGTGGAGCGTCGTCTTAGTCTTATGTCGAGCTATGAACAATGGATAGAATCCTCTGTCGCACCTATTTCATCTCATGTTCGCTTTATACAAACTGTCTTCCCATCTTGGTGTCTTAGGCTTAACAAGCAATGGATGTTTGCATATGGAAATTCTCGAGGATAACCTCTTGTCTTCGATCACGTCTCAAATCCACCAGAGTCGCTTTAGAGTATTCGTCTGGTTTGTTTAGCTAACAACATGCACTTTGACCTTCTACCAATAGATCTACACAGATTACAAAAAAGAAGCGTTTTTTATACCTTGTAGGTTACATGTTACGTGCTACATGAAACAAGAGACTCAGAAAATACTTTCTTGTGAGGCTTTGCCTGAGGTTAAGCTTTCTTGTTACAATAGGATGAATACATAATTGACAATAAAAATCAAGTGTATTACCAACATGAACTATTATTACAACAACTACTAACTATATCTTGAGAGAGAGACATTTTCTCCAAATTTTATTCAACATTGAAGTCATATTAGCCTCCCAATCGTTCTGAATATAGAGAGATAGATTACTTCTATACATGTTTTAATAATAAAAAAAAGTTCTGCTTTAAAAAATACTTAGTTTGTATCGCTTTGGTGAATATGGAGCAAAATTAAAACTTTATTTATATACCGTATTTTTGATACTATAAATGCATAACATATAAATACACATATTAACTATTTTGTACTATTTTGGCTATAATTTCATTGTACGTCCTTCAGTTTCATTACTTCCTTCAAAATACCGATCTTTTCATCTTGTTGCCTGTCTGAGCGATCGCCACAGGTACAAAATATTGCGTACTTGGCAACTAATAGTAGATTATGTTTTGATATTTTCCTGAAAAAAAAATCGATGATGAAATACATTGTTGTATTCACTATTTCAGTATAGATGTTTTGTAGTAGTCTTCTATTTCAAAAAAATGCTGAAAAGAAATACATACTCAAAATGATAAAACACGAATATTCTTTGGTTCTCCACTAATTGCTCTTGCATCACTAAAACAGTTTTACACATTTATTCTCAAGAATATAAATTGCGTTATTAGTAGTAGTTGCTCCTTTTATACCATGCTAGATTGCATATTTTCAAGACTTTCAACAATTCTATAATGACGACTGTAACATTACAAGCTTCCATAGCAACACAGACAGTAGCTCAACAGAAAAAAAAAAAAAAAAACAGCAGGCTTACTAACTGTCAACATGGTAGTTAACAGGTTTGCTGTTGGCAATGGCGTAACTCGGATAAGGTTTTTATATTATTACCCAAAGAAGCCTGCCACAAGCTATACACGTGCTAACATTGTTTACTTCATAGTCCAGTGTTCTTTCGTCCTCATTTAGAAAATATTTGTGCTAAGATGAATTTTCGTACTCTAATAGTTTCAGAATCTATAAATAGTTTTAATTCTCTCTGTATGAGAGAATCCTTTTTAATTTTTTTCTTTTATACAGAATTGGATTATCTTGCACTCATGCAGGATTTTTTCCAAGGAATGGCAAAAGACCGGATCTGGGGCTGGCAAAATGACTGACACAGAAGCGTAATCGCAAATGCCCACACACTTTGACGAACTCCTGATATAATACATCATACAAAGCAACACTTATTTCCATACATATCTTTATTAACTAAACTAAATAAACTACGAGCATTCGATCACGAAGATAAGATAATGTCAATGGAAGCAAAGTGCGACGGTACTTTGGAGGGTGATATATAAACGTGTATAATATGTGTAAATCTGCTAGAAGCTGTAGTTGTGAAGTGAGCGTACATGTTAGATATAGATATCTCGCAGGAAAGCCCAATGCAAAAGGAGTGTTTCATTGCAGACCAGACTAAAAGACAGTTCTGTGAAGAAGAGGATTTTGTGAATTACTTTAACACAGTAATACACAACGTGTGTTCGTTATTATATTCACGCACATTAAAACAAGGAACTAACTTTCTTCACATGAGAACTGTAACCGACTAAAGTAAATAATGCTGGTTCATGATATTTGTTTTCTTTTACGTATTATGCTATAATACTGTTTATAATCGGCCATAAAGGTATGAGTAGGTTGAATCTTTCCAGAGTTCCAACCAATAACTGACCAAAATATTCGAAAATGACCTGGGTTCGATTCCCGACGGAAGTTCATGTGGTTTGGATCCCACATAAGCTTAGGCCCACGTCTCATATAGCCTAGTTGCTGAAAAGGATGCTAAACTGAAGATAAAATCAAATCAAATAATGGAAGGCTAATTAATCACTGTTTATAAATCATGCACACATACATATAGCCAAATAGCCAATAAGACAATCGACATGTGATCAGTCTGATCATGTGAATCACATGTTCGCATACTCTTTACGCAATAGTCAATAGCAGCCCAAATTTTGGTGATTTTCTTTTTCTTTTTCATGTTCAATCAGAGACAGTATGTTTTGCATCGGAATTGCGCGGTAACTATATGAACCTTTACTTGTCAGGGACATCCATCGATGTGATTTTTTTCAAGAGAAACAAAATACATATTTCAAGAGGAATAAAAGACCAACACATTAGCATAATCGCAAATATGCACACACTTCGTTGCTTGCATGCAAATAATACATCATTAACATTAGGATGTCGATAATTTTGCATCTTTTTGTTCGATGAATTGTAATATTGCTCATTATGATATAATTTTCTTCCATTAAAAATTTAGTGATCTAAAAAATACATTTGCTACCGTCTACATTTTTCTTTACCACTTTCTATATTTAAGTGCTGTTTTTATATTTTTGGCTTATTTAAGTGCATATTTTAAAACAAAATTTTATTCATTATTTTTGACTGCATATAGTTGTAAATTTCACGAAAAAATTAAAAATGAAACAAGATACAATATTTTCTACATGTCGTTCACTTCACCTCAGTAAAAGATCATACCAAGCTTTTTCCCTATTCGAATTCTATTTTATTGAGAATCTGCAGTCGGTGTATGAATCAAATCTTTCCCTTCGCCCGTTTATCTTCAACTATGTAAATATTTTTAGATTATTTGTGAGCTAGATTAACAGTTGAAGCAGGCAGTCTTGTACAACGTACAGTTTTGTTACTGCAAAATGCTTAAAGAAGTACATTTTCGATATTAAATAGTTTTTTCCTGAATTTTGTAAAGGAAAAGTTTTTACAACGATGGTTGCACTACCCATTGTGAAGTATGTAATATGTCAGTTGCAACTGAAATAAAATTTACTATGTTATCAGCATGTGTAGGGAAGAAACATAGTGATATATGCTGATATTCGTTTGAATAAAGTAGGCAATGAGAAATTGCGTGCATTTTTAGTAAAATACATTTCTAAAGTTTTTCCTAATTATTCATTATGGGATAACTCGTGGAAAGAATGTATGAAGAAAAAATCCCTGAGCGTTAAGAATATGAGTGATCGCAAACGAAACATGTGACTCGCAGAGACATAATGTTGCAAATGTTGCTATTAATGTGATGAAACATGATAGACGTGATAAAATATTTCTTCTAAACTGTCATATTCTAGAAAATATTAATTATTCCACCGTCAGCAAATTATTTGACAAATTAACGCATTTGTTACTGTCTGAAATCTTTCAATATGATAACATGCTATTGCTTATAACAGACAACCCGCCGTATATGTTGAAGTCATCAAACTCATTGCAGCCACTAGATACGAAAATGATCCATGTAATTTGCCTTGCACAGGCACGTAGCCAAGGGGTGGGTCAGGGGTCCGGATCCCCCCTCCCCTTCGAAACCAGCAATGTAAAAAAAATTAAGAAAGGATGAAACAAAAAGAACGAGAAAAAGAAGAATCAGCGTTAAAAGTATGAAGCTACAGCAAGCGTTTGGTTACTCTTTCTAATGAGGAGTTTGTGTGGAGGAAACTGGGAAGGGGAGTCTAGTTGAAAATGGATATTATTGTAACGGAGCATTTCGAATTACATCTAGCTTCATGCTAATGCTATAGACTACAAATGACGATCGATAAAACGGTTCGATTAGATATACTCTCAGAAGAACTTAAGAAACTCGGAAGATTACCGGTATATCTTTTTCAATACTTTCAAAACCTTTTAATATTCTTTTACTCGAAATTCTTCATACTAGTTCGTTATTAAAATACTAGCATATCCTCATTTTATTGTCCTAACAAATCAATATGGGTATGTTGCCAGTAAAATAGTTTAGATTGATAGAGCCCCTGGTGTGTAAACAGAGTATTTCATGTCACGCTCCCCCATTACGAAATTCTGGCTAAACAAACATATATTGCAGTAAAATAGTTTAGAATGATCGTGCCCCTGGTGTGATAACCGGAGTATTACGTCACAGACCCCCTATTACGAAATCCTGGCTACGTGCCTGCCTTGCACATGGTTGCCATAGAATGACTGAAGAAGTTGATAGAACGAAAGGAGTGTTCGCTTAAACTGCTTTCAAACCTGAATATCCTGAACTCCCTCTACCACACTCAGTTTTAACCAGGTGAGGAACCAAAAGCTTGTAGGAACTACTGTTAAAATTTCAGTGCTGTAAAGAATACTATAGACTCTCTGGAAGCCTCCAAAGAATTCTCGATTGGAACAGCACAGAAAATCCTAGCCTCTCCTTAAGTTGAAATAAGCTTGCGTGCATTATATCTAATTTTGATTTTCTATCTGGTGTCACTGGTTCTTTAGAAAAATCTGAAGAAAACAACTGACTTGATGGGAGACACAATTCGTGAATTAAATAATGTTAGTGGGGAAATGAGAAAGATTGTATCACAATCTATTCTGCCTTTATTGGCAGGTCACTTGCCGCAGCTGAGAAGCTTCCATGCTCCACGATCCTCCGCTAACTTCTTCGTCTTCGCGTGTAATCTTTCTGTTTTTATATCATCCATTAATTGTAATCTCCTTCGCCCCTCCCTCTCTTTCCCGCCACCATATCCTCTAGGACGTCTTTCATGATACAATCTCTTCTTAGGCAATGCCCCAACCAGTTTCTCTTCCTCTTCCTAATAATATCTAAAAGTGTTCTTTTCTCACCCACCATTTCTAACATTCTCTCATTCGTTTTCCGCACGACCCAACTAATTCTTTGTATCCTTCTCCACACCCACATTTTGAAGGCTTCCAGTCGATTTTCATCAAAGCATTTTATGAGTCTTTTTCTCAACTCTTTATTCAAGGTCCCACAAAACAGACTTTTCTTCCTCCTAAAGGCTTCTTTCGCCATTCCTATCCTTGCTTTTATTTCACGTTCGCACTTCATGTTATTACTAAGAATACTAACCAGATATCGAAAACTATTCACTTGTTCTATTTTCTCCCCTCCTACTTTTATATTTGACACAGACCCCTTCGTTCCAATCACCATGGCTTTTGTCTTTCTAACATTTATTTTCATCCCATATTCTTCAAAGCCCTTTCTCATTTTTTCTAACATTTTATTGATTTTCTTTTCAGATTCTGCAACAAGCGCCATATCGTCTGCAAATCTTATGCATCTAATCATTCTACCTCCTACCGAAATGCCATCATCATCATGTAGGCTCTTTTTCACTATTTCTTCTAGATAGACATTAAATAGTGTTGGAGAAAGGCAGCATCCTTGCCGAACTCCCCTTCCAATTGCACTCTCTTCCGTCAGTTCTTCCTCTATCCTAACACTTACTTGTTGGTTCATATATAAGTTTCTTATGAGTCTTCTATCTTTCCATTCCAACCCTATCTTCGTTAGAACTCCCAACAACAATTCCCAATTCACGCGGTCAAAAGCCTTTTCTAGATCAATAAATATAACATACACCTCTTTCCTTTTTTCTATAAATCTTTCACCGATCGCCCTTAATAATAATCCAATTGCATCTCTTGTGCCCTCGCTTCTTCTGAACCCGAACTGCTCCTCCTCAACTTCTTTATTTGTTCTTTCATATAATCTTCTGTTCAGTATTCGGAGCAGAATTTTAGCTGCATGAGATATGAGACTAATAGTTCTATAATCCTTATATCTCTTTGGGTTCGATTTCTTAGCCATCGGTATCATGATCGTTTTCAGATCGTTGTATTACAATAAATGAAATATTTTCTAAACAAAAATATGTATGTTATCCCGCACTGTGCTTTAAACAGCTATTCTTTCTGGCGTAAAGATTTCACTGCCTCAGCTTGAAATGGAAGTGACAGTAGGTGATCTTTCAGATTTCAAAATACACTGAGAAAAATCTGTTCTCCGGACAGCGGTATATTGTACAAATACACGGAATCCTTATGTTTACTACAGATATCAGTACGGAGCATACCTTATCCATATGCTACATACACATTGTCCATAGATGTTACAGCATGTCGCTGTAGGATGTCTGACATATAACAGTCTTCCGTATATTACACACATATACGTATGCTACATACGTCTATCTGTATGTGAGATCCTGACCGCTTGTATACAGTTCTTTCGTTTTCATGGAAAGTACGTTTATTCGGTACACATATACAAAGTACATATAAAATATACTTTTTCAGTTATACGTCTGCTGTACGTTGTCAAAAAACTACAAGATTTACACATGTAACGTATTTGCGTACGCTACATTCTTCTTTTCTAAGTGTAGATTATGCTCCTGCTGTGAGTCGAAACAAAGAACGTTTTACTGACAATTGCCATATCGCCGCCACATTTGGCAATCTCTAAATGATATTTGTTGTATCTTCTAACTCTGCTTTAAATATTGCACAGGAGTAACAATACAAAAGAGTATTAAATCGATCTAACTATATATATTATAGTACATATTAATTTTACACTTTCAATTACACGTTTTTAGAGAATTTCAAAACACATTTTAGGGCATTTGTAAGGGATTAAGTGCATAAATTAATTTTTTTATATTTTCGGCAAATGTATAGTGTAATAAAATCCTAAACCTGTATATCATATAAAACAACTACTATTTATCCACATATCATCATTAATTATAGTACTATAATGTGTGTGTGTATTTTGAGATGTATACCCAAGACATTGTTTGAAAATCTAGGGAGAAGGGTATTTTTCCTCCCTTTGTCCCCCGCTGCGGATGGCAGTGGTCTCACTGAATCATCATTCCCCAAAATCATTCGCATAACTTGTGCGATGCAGGACATAAATGTACGACGTTAGTTCAAAGATTTAATTTCATTTCAATCCAATTCAGGCTTTTTACGTTTGTCACTCAATATACTTTAAAAAATTAAGTGAAAAAATAAAAGAAACGGCGAGTCGACCCTCTTAATTTAATTGGTGGTAAAGGTCTGTTTTAAAATATTTATTACATTAATAGTCTGTTTTTTTTTTTCGTAAAACTACAGGGAACGGTATTAAATTAAATTAAATGTTGTAATTTAAACGTTGGATAGAATTGCAGAAAAATTCAGGTCCACTTGCGAGAAGCATAGTTTGCAGTTTTCTTCCTTTGTTTTGCTGGAAGGAAGATGATGTGGGGGGAGGAATAAGAAAAATACCTCCCGAAAAGAAAAAGAAACAACAACCTGGACAAATTAACGTAACAAAGAACCCACTAAGAGAAAAAAAACTGAAGGGGAAAAAGTTCTGTTGTTCTTTAGGTCTCAAGGGACTCTCTCAGGTCATCTGAAAATGAAGGATGGGAGAGAGAAATAAAATAGAAGTAGAGCAAACGAAGTTTTGAGACCAAATAATTTGGCCTTTGACCTGTGGCCACTCGAAAGTTTTGGGAAATAGTATTTTGGTAATGGAGCTGGGAAAGGCCAAAAGGTCGAGCACGTGCTTGTGGGATTATTTGTCTTTTACCCTACCGTCCATTCTCGTCTTCTAATTTTCACCAATATTTCTTTTCTCTCCTTTCTTGTCTTGTATGGATATTTTAGAATAAAAGCGCTAAGTGGAGTGCTTAGCTGTATTTTTATATTTGAAGTTGTAATGGTTAGAACATGGTTCAAAGTGAGTTAAAACCTGGTTAACGTAGTTTATGAAAAACCAGGAACCCTTCTCGAAATATTGAATGTCATTACTCGTAAATGGTTTTGTGAAAAAGTTTTGAATACATACGCAAAGGATTTTGTTTTTTGATGAATCCACTTTCTACATGTTAGAAAATGTAAACCGCTACAACTTACAAATATTGGTTTCTGAAAATCTCCATGCTGTGGTACCATTGTGTCAAAAGTGTGACGCATATGCTAATGCCCAATAAAGTAGTTCATTTTTCTTCATAAAGACATTAGACATTACAGGCTACATTTACACATTTACTATGATATGCTGGAGCAATATCTTCTGTCAGATGGAAGAGTTGTAGCCCTCCACCAATGCTGAACTTTCATTTTTTTCGAGTTTGCCAAAACAACGTCTGTTTAAATAAAATATTGGTGACGTAATAGAGTTTATATATAAACTAGACTTTGGCTAGCTGGGGGCTCTGCCCCTAGACCCCCGAGTTTGCTCGGCCTACTGCCTCGCATTTCTTATGTATCGGCCTTTGCGCCAACAGTGAATTTCGTGAATTGCTCTTTATATTTCCTGAATCTGTGCACACTGTCTTTGCTCGGCGTACGGCCTCGCACCCCTTTAACCCACAATTCTATCGTTTCTTTCCTATTTCAACTATCTAAAAGGTAAGATTTTGTATCCCAAGAAAACGCCTATTTAAATAACATGGGAATTTCTTCATCCCCCTTTAGACACCTTAAAAATTAAAAATATGCACTTTTGGCAATTTTCCTGTCGATTAGTCCTGGAAGGCTACAATCATGCCAAATTTCATCATTCTAATCCTGCCGGAAGTGCCTGAACATTTTGGGGTGTAGAAGACGTCCCATATAAATAACATGGGAAAGATTTTTCAGTTCCCCATAAAACCACTCTACGGTTGGAAATTTTTATTTCCAATGATTCACTTAGGTAAAGCTAACGAAAATGTACAAGCATACCGAATTTCAAGATTTTATTCCAATTCCAAGTACCTAAAAGATGAGATTATAGGTAAAAAAAAAAAAAGAGGCCCATTTAAATAACATAGGAAAATTCTTCATCCCCTCTTTATATAACGATACTTGTATTCTAACATCTTTATTATATCTTTATTTGTATTTGTGGGCAAAATGTATTTTTAAATTATGTACAAGCTGTTCAAGAAAGGAAGAAGAAGAATATGAAAAGAGCAAGGATCTTATAAAATAGAGGATCTGCCCTTACAACAAAATCGTGAAGCCACACGTCACACTTTCACCACCCCTACTCTGCCCATTTCGCCCAATAGGATCGCAATGTTTTGAGCCAACAATCATGGCAGAAACGAAAGTAGCCAATCAGACGATGGCGGAAACGAGAGTAACCAATCAGACGTGCCGATGCTCGATTGTTTTTTTGGCTTCATTCATTTAATAGCATGAAGATACATATGGGCAGATCCTCTATTTTATAAGATCCTTGGAAAAGAGAAATAAATGTAATTTCTTTTCTGTTGTTATGCGATTATAATTTGTTATAATAGTGATTCGACGATGTGAGTTAGTTGTCATAGCAACGGAATATAAATAATACATATATAGAGAATCCATCTTGTGATATATACATGCACAATATTTAAAAGTGTGTCAATGTTTAATTTATTACGTACTGCAGTAAAAAAAAAAGGTAATACCTAAATGAAGTATTTAGATGGATTTTGATAAAATAGTAGACCAGATGCTAGACATATTCGAACTGTCTGCGATTGTGTAACGCTATTTAAAAATATATAAAAATAGACAAAATACATATCTTATGGACCTTATATTTAGACCCCTAAAAGTTAAAAATATTCACTTTTGGCATTTTTTCTATGGGTTTGCCTCGAAAAACTACGATCATGCCAAATTTTATCAGTGTAGCCCTACAGGAAGTGCTCAATAATTTGGGGGTGTAGAAGGTGTTCCATATAAATAACATGGGAAAGATTTTTCAGTTCCCTATAAAACTACTGTAAAGTTGGATTTTTTTTTTTTTAACTTTTACTGATTTACTTAGGTAGTGATAACGAGAACGTACAAGCATACCGAATTTCAAGTTCCTATTCCAACTCTAAGTATCTAAAACATGAGATTATAAGTAAAGAAAAAGCCTATTTAAATAACATAGGGAAATTTTTCATCCCCTCTTTAGACCCCTTAAAAATTAAAAATATTCATTTTTGGCAATTTTTCTGTAGGTTAGTTCCGGAAATGCCAAATGTAATCATTGTAATCCTACAGGAAGTGCTTAATAATTTATGTCAGCCCATGTAGTTTTATGTGTAGTTAAGATAAGATATAAAAACTGTTTATTTTCCGTTATACTGGAAAAGCAAAGCACTAATATTTATCGCGTGGAAAGTACATTAGTATGCACTCCATCGTCTTTGTCCTTTATGTTGATTGAAATCCTTCTCAAAATACTGAGATTATGTTTCATATAAACTGATCTATGACATTTCTTCAGCTGTTTGTCATATGATGACCATTATATGCTTTGCACTGAATACTTCCAAACTCATCAAAATTTGTTTGCTTGAAACACAGAAAGTTTCTGTTAATTAGTTAAAGAAACGTTAACAATTGTTGCAACGATATGAGAGTATTCCCTTAATATTTGACTACTCTTAATGAATGTATACTTAACACTTCGACTACCAAGGGTATATCGTGTTTGTATCGTTTTCGTAATATTAGCTGTGGGAAACCTGATTTTTCTCGAATGCCAGGGATTCCCTTATGTATAATTTGTTTGAAATTGATACTACAATGTGACTTTCGTTACGAAAGAAATTATCTTGTGTTATAAATGTTTTTACTTGGCAATTGGATACCCTCGGCACGAAAATATCATTTACATATCCTGTGACAAGGGAATCCATAGGAAGCATCTTATACATTACGGAAACACTAATGCAAACTTCAGATGCCAACGGTATCCGATCGGATATCCTCGTCAGTTGGACATCCTCATACCATTTACCTAACATTGTTAGGGGAATTAAGTCTTAATATTTGTTGCACTCCAGATCCCTAACGATCTGGGGAACAGTTAACCCCATTGTTCCTCAACATATCACTTCATGCCAGAGAGCATCAAACAACTCTCCGAAACCTTTAGAGCAGTGGTTCCGAATCTTGTTTACCTGCCGTTCCCTTTCACAACCCTACATAATATAATCTCACGAGTGTTATATTTATTTCCAGCAAAACTTCTGCATACTATTATGATTCAGTATTATTACTTTTTTTTTATACCAAGTTCGTTCTTAATAAAACCACAGCTCCTACTCAATAGTTATTTTGTTTCTTTGGCATTTAAGTCTGTTTGTTCTTTGACAAGTTTGATTTAACGTCCTTATTACAGCATTCGTAATATTTGTAATTACAATCGTACATGGTAATATTTATATTATCCTATTATTATATTTTTTCATTCATTTACACAGAAATTGTGATTTCGCCATTTTAAATATACAGGGTGTCCATAAAGTCTTTTGCCACCCCTGAAACTCGGAAACGGTTAAATATATGTCAAAACGGGAAAACACGTATTTCATCATTTCTAAAGTACCACGTATTGAAAGGAAAAAAGTTGCCCCAGGAACCCTCGGAGGGTCCCAGAGGGGGTCCAACTCAGAATTATCAAACGGCAACGGGGTCAAGTAGTATATCGTTTGAAAGCTATTTTCAAAAGAAAGACAATGGAATAAGTTTCAACCCTCTACAGTAAACATGTACAAAATGGCGGCAGGTCAAAGTGTTAATACAGTTTGCATTGAGAAGTCTTTGGCCACCCCTAGAAATCTGAAATGGCTCAACAGCTATCAAAACTGAAAACCGCGCATACACAGAACCACAAACGCGTTAGTTGACACAAAAAATACATGACTTTGTGATTTCAGCAAAACGTTTAGATGTATAATTTTTAAGCATGCAACTAAATGCATAATGAAAACTGTGTTAATTGATGCATTTGTGTGCAGAAAATTCATTACGCAGGTAAACGTTTTGCTGGAATCACAAGATGTTATGCATTTTTTTTGTCTCCTACTGAAGCATATGCATGCATTAATTGAAACTGGTTTATATCGCTGGTTGCATATCCCTTAATATATATACAGGATTTCCAAGGATGTGGAAACGATTAAATAAGTTTAGAACACTACTAAAAATATGTAATCGGGGCTTTTTGGTGTGATGCAGGACAGAGTGCAAATATTCCATATTACATGAGAGCCTCTACGGCTATTTTGGAAGTTGCCATACTGGATTTGAGTTAAATCAGTGAAATATGGACTTTACGATACGCTACTATTTTTTAAATAAAGTTTGATTTTTTAATAGACATTAATAAGATTGTTTTCTATATTCTTTGTTAACGAAATTTTGATCACATAGGTCTAGAACATATACAAAAACTTGTCATTGTAAATTCATGATCATAATTTCGTTCAGGATGCAAACAAGCAGAGAGAAAACTACCATACTGTCGTTACGAAATCACACCCTACTTCAAAAAAAAAGTATCGGATCGTAAAGTTCCAATTTCACTGAATTAATTAAAATCCAGTATGATATCTTCCAAAATGGTCGCAGAGGCTCTCATGTAAAGTGGAATATTTTCACTCTGTCATGCATCACACCAATAAACCTCGATTTCATAGTTTGATAGTGTTCTAAATTTATTCAATCGTTTTCACACTCTTGACAACCCTGTATATCAGATGTGCAATATACAATTTAGGCCACTCAATTTATGAGAATCATCTAAACTACGTCCCAACAATTATCAGAAAATAGTTACAAACATAAGGCCTCCAAATAGTATATCTTACAAGTCAAAAAAGGAAAAGAACTCAATGTAGGTTTTTGTGTTACAGGTTGCACTACAAGAGCAGTTTTGTCATTTTTACTAAAGCTAAAACCCCAGATTGTCTTTGGTAAAATAAAAGAGCTTTGGTCAATGTTAGAAACATCTTACTGACAGCAAATCTACCGATGGGAAAGAAAAAACTATACAGAGTAAAAAACAATGGAAACTACCACCTCAGATTTGATTTAGTATTATAAATCAAACTTTGTGTGTTTATGTTCTCTGAATCTTTCTATCGCTTTTTATATGAATGTATTTTAGTATACTAATTTATGCCCGTTTCGTCTTATGCCCTCAAAACATTTTGACAGACAACCGATAAGGATGTTATCTTAAAGCGGAACGGGAATTCCCGTTTGGCCTTTTCCTGCTTGATCTTATAGCATACAAGGGAATTTTCATTCTGTTTCTGTAACAAAAAGGGATTTATCTCATTCTCAACTGCAACGTCTTCAGACAAACTAAACTCAAATATCTTACAAGAACATAAATTTTATCACACCCGAAATAGCATATCAAGTTTCTATGTGGACACAATATGAAACAGCATCAACATATGAAATTACATCAATTTCACTGTTCTTAAGTCTATCTTTTAGACGGTGAATCCTACCGTCAAACGGTCTCTACTTTACCTTTCTAAGTGTTCCCTGATAACCCACTTGAAGAAGTACTCGCAGTCTTTCATTTCCACGTTGCTTGTCTTTCATTAATTCAATGAAAGAATATATGTCTAAGTGATCCCTTAATGCTTTTCTTCGTAATTTGACATGTCACTCTTCTGCATTGTTAGTCGTTCGTTCTTGATCGTTTTCAAAGTGATTCCACAAATCACTGCAAATAAGTAAAAGTACATCATTAGCACATTAAAAATTCAAAGGATTGCAGGAGAATCTAAGTTGGAAAGTCAATAACAAAATTTTGGGTGAAACTAATTTATTTCTTTTGTAAATCAAAAGAATGTATTCTTTTGATAATTTACAAATCAGTGAATGCAGATTTCATTGCAGAAGCCGAAGCCGGTTCATTCCAAAAATCAAGGCGAAAGTAAGTAATATTTGGCATGTAGTTTGAGTTGTCATGATAGTGTAGGGGTAACGTAATGGCCTTATAAATAATACAGTTCTCTAACATAGGTTCAAATCCTATTCGCGTCAAAGTTGATTTTTTACAAAGTGATTGTGAAGAATCCACTTACGATACTGGAATAGCAATACTTAAGGATGTGGAAGCAAACACCAGTGTCATGATAGAGGCGGTTTACGAATGTTGGTTGGGAAAGGGCAAGGGAATTACCAGACATTCGAAACACATCATTGATCTGCAGTATATACTGTACGTGTTATCGTTCACAGAAAGAAACACTACACCATATGTTATACACAGTTTGGGTAAAGCAATCGGTGGTGTAGTGGTAAAGCACTAGACTTCCAAATGGAAAATCTCGGTTCGATTCCCCATCAGATAGTATGATTTTTTCGCATAACATAATGGCTGCAAACAGATTCATCTTCTATTGGAGAACTTACAAAGCATCACTGGCGATAATTCAAGTAAACAGTGTGTGTGTTCTATATCATACACTGTAATGATAAGTATGTTTCATATTTATATTCGTCCCCTCTCTCTCTCTCTTCCTTGACGTTTCCCTATCCTGTCTTTGCATCTTTCACTTCTCGCCTCCTCTCTCTCCCACAAACACGCACTTCATGTGCGTGTGTGTGTTCCAAAGTTAAAACGAAGCAAAAGCCCGATATAGTTGGTCTGGAAAATCTGATTAACTTTGAACTTCGGCGTCGTGTTTTTCGTGCTCTGGGAATAACATCTCCAGTCCTGGTCATCCCTGACAGAAATACTGTTTAAACGCAAGGTAATAAGTGAAATCTCTTTTTTATCCTTAAGGTTACCAAGTCGTAGTCGAATTACCGGGTCACTACGGATTTGAAGCCTCGACCCAATGGTGGTCTATAACCTAACCAACATCATCCGACTGACACTATGATCCGTTTGAGCTCTAGCCTGTTCATTCCTTCTGTGCAAATGATCGAAATATCACGTTGCGTTATATCTGCAAGAGAGGAAATCGATGCTGGACGTTCGGAACTGATAAATCTTCGGAAAAGACTAGAAAATGGAAACCTCTTTGGTTATTTGAAAACAAAATTTTATTTATGCTAGTTCGACAAAAAAATTTGTTTCCATCCTATAATTAAATATGTTTTATTCACGTTGAAATTTGAAACATGCTAGATCTATGAGAAACATAAACTTTTCCTTTCAAACATTTGTAACTTTTCATTACGATACAGCTTGGACTTTTAATATAGGGTATTTCATATAGAAATTTAGTAGCAAAATAGCACTCATTCAATTTTCTCTTTCTTTCTTTTTTCTTTTCTTTTCGTTTTTATTTGTTTGTTCTGTTTGTATTAGCAGTGTGAAATGGAGGATATGACCA
This sequence comes from Thermobia domestica, assembly GCF_964235325.1. NCBI lineage: Eukaryota > Metazoa > Arthropoda > Insecta > Zygentoma > Lepismatidae > Thermobia > Thermobia domestica. The sequence goes on from NC_137454.1 coordinate 245,750,755, forward strand.
ATGCTACCTACTGGGTTTATTAGAATGTAGTTTGGATCAGTACATCGAATGAACACTACCGAATTTGCAATCGAACCACGCAGAAACAAACCATGTGTGTTAAACTTTTGACATTATCCTAGATGTGTCTCGGAGATCTACAGTTCTACTGGAAATTGAATACGTTATCCTGTATGAAAGTGACTTAATGAATGTTTAAAGCATCCTCTATATATTCGAATAGTTCTTAAAAAATATGTAAAAACAAACGTTATTTCTATATTACTGTTGAATTTCTGGAAACGGAACTTTATAATGTTAGGTTCTTTTCTTACTACGTTTGAATTCCACATTTTTATCTGTTCTTGCTTTTCGTTTCCTTCTTCTCTCCTCTTCTCTCAATTTCTCTCTCTCTCTCTTTCTCTCTGCCTCATTTCTGAATCTCTGTGTAGTAGACACCCATTTGTTTCAGTTTTTCATTGTGTGTTTTAGTTTCTCCCTACATCAACTTATGAATCTTGTTTCGTCTCAGTTTTATTTCATTTGATCGAAACTAATACACATGTAGTTTGAAATGAGAATTGCGCTCATGTTGTTAGCTAATTTTGGTATGGGAGAAAAGAAAGGAGGAGCGAGAGGGGTTCTCTTTACCTGACACGATTATGGGATAAGAAGGTGTATATTGGGTAGCCTAACTGCACGGCGTTAGCTGTCGCAATTTTTTTGATGCGGAGTGTACAATTTTCTAAAAAAAAATTATATTTCTGGGATAAAAATATGTAGTTCTATAGTAATTCACCATCTTAAGTTCAAATCTGAAATCAGAATTTCGCTATCAGTGTTACTTTCTCAGTAATATAGAATGTTACATAAGTACACGACGCATGTTCTGAAGAAAAAAAAAGCCCTGAGAATGAAACAGTAACTGAGACGTTACTGGTTTAGCCTGTAGTATGTTTTGTAGTGTGTGTGTGTCTTGTCTCTACTGACACATCATCAGTAGCTCTTAGGATGAAGAGCCAAGTGTGGCTTCTGATATTTTTAGGTATATGGTAAAGCCAGGTGTGGCTTATGTTATTGGAATAGTTTTGGGGATACAGAAAGGTTGTTAGGTTATTGTTTATTTTTTTTTACAAGCCCAAAATATTTACTTTTAATTAAATTTCAAAATCTACCAGAGTCTATCAATGAATGAGTATACCGCTTGTTGTTTACAGTCTACCTTTAATTGACTTATGCCACTACATTTAATACAGAAACCTTTCTGTATCCCCAAAACTGTTCCAATAACATAAGCCACACCTGGCTTTACCATATACCTAAAAATATCAGAAGCCACTCTTGGCTCTTCATCCTAAGATATCACTGGCCACTCTTGGCTCATCAATCTCAAATATCAATACCAACATTTGGCCCTAACTTCTCTTAAACATACGCATAACATCAGCCACTTATGGCTTACATTCCTACAACAACACAATTATTCATTATTTATATTCATAGTAACGTCTTTCTTTTGTTACTGCGATTTTCTAACACCTTGTCCGATTGTTCACAATCATTATCTCCGATACCCTAACAGTAGCCTTCTGATATGCTGAGTCATGTTTCTTTTATTTCCCATTCATGAAACTCTGAAGTTTAGTTAAAAAGAAGTAACAGTCAATTTAAATCTTATAATCAAATTGAATTCATTGGAAATACATAATTCTAGTGGAAAATCCTGTTAACCTCTGAAAAGTTAACCTGATAGTGTTGCAAGAAATTACATTTGATATTTCCTTTTCTTATTATACGCCGTGTTCAAACGACACCATTCACATTTTCCTAGCATGCGTTTGAGGGAAAATAAGGCTTTTGGTGAAAAAATCCCTATTTTCTATTTTGGGACCTTCTGGAACACCCTGTGTTAACACACAGATCTCAAAATCAACTGAAAAATACTAAGTGGTGTACGAAACGTGTGTACAAAATTTCAAGCTTCTATCTTGAATAGTAAGGGCGGGAGAAAATATTTACCAATGAGCTAACATCCCCACAGTGGCCTAGATGAGTCCAAAAGATTCGGATGTAATATAAAAATTTTCTGAGGCATTCTAGGGTCATGTTTTGTACCTCATTATCTTCAGAATAGAACAGTCTTTCAAACGGTATCATTCATATGTCTCCATCATGTATCTGAGGCGAGAAAAATCGCAAAAAATGGAATTTTTGTTTAAAATATCCCTTTTTTCTTAGCGCCTCTTGACCCCTTCCCCCAGTGTTACCACACAGACCTCAAAATCAACTGAAAAATATTAAGGGCATAGTGAATATGTCTACAAACTTTCAAGCTTCTATTTAGAAAAGTAAGGTAAAAAAATGTTAACCTATGTGCTAAAAATATCCCCGCAATACCCCAAATTCCCGCATAAAACGGGAAATCTAAGATATCCTTATTTATCCTAGAATCATGGTTCGTACCTCATTCTCTTCAGAACGGAAAATACTTTCTAACACTGGCATTCACATGTCTTTATCGTGTATCTGAGGTGGGAAAATCGCGAAAAAGGGATTTATTAAAATATCCCTATTTTACCTTTTTAAACACCCCTTGTGGCAATGCAGAGATCTGAAAAATACTAAGGAGTAAACTGAATGTATGTGCAAAATTTCAATCTTCTTGGTGCAAAAGTAAGCAAACCAAAAAATAATATGCCCTCCGTTTAAAACAGGATCTCAGTCAAAAATTTCCTGAGACTCCTTAGTTATACTAGGATCATGGTTTAACCTCATTCTTTTCAGGATAGAACAACCTTTGAAACGGTACCATTCGCATGTCTCAGTTGAGTATCTAAGCAGGAAAATCGAGAAAAAGTGATTTTTATTAAAATAATAATAATAATAATAATAATAATAATAATAATAATAATAATAATAATTATTATTATTATTATTATTATTATTATTATTATATTATTATTATTATTATTATTATTATTATTATTATTATTATTATTATTATTATTATTATTATTATTATTATTTTTGTACCCTGAACTGCCCCTGTGTTAATGCGGAGATCTGAAAAGATCTTAAAAATACTAACTAGGGATGATTCCATTTCGTGACCAAGTACCTGAGGAAAACCTATATATTGTCTGAAAGGTCTTGCCATGAGAAGTACGAAACCGTTTTCAAATCACGGGCAAACCCGCAACCTGACCTTATAAGGGCCCCGTTTGTTGGTGTTTGTGACCCTGTATGTGACATATTCGACAGAAGTAAAAATGAATGTTACGATGCATTACACGTAATTACCTGAGCCCATCGTGTTCCTTTTCGGCTCATTGCTAGAACGTGACTCGGGGAAGGGTTGGATAATATCACTTTACACCTACGCGTGCCCATTTCGTCAGTGTGCCAACGAATTGTAAATACATTGTGGAAGATGGTTTCTGTACCACTGGATGTAGAAACGTGGCATAAATATCATTCACCATTAGACAAAATATACTGTGGACGTATTCCTCTTCTAAGCTCCCATGTTTGTCAGTGTTGCCAATTGATTGCAAAAATGAGAAGTTGTAAAATAGGTTCCGCACGATGAGACGTTTATACACCAAGCGTGGCAGAAACATCGCACGACACTATAGCGAAAAGACGTTGAGTATGACCATTTCCCAACCATTCTCGGTTGTCAGTGTTGCTAACCAAGTGTAAACAGCACAATGTTGAAAATGGCCTGCTCAATAGTAGGCTTACCCGTGTTTTGTCAATACTTATTTCAATATCACGAAATCGAGGCTTTTGGCCCGATACTCTACCCAAAACATCACAATTACGTGACCATGCGTGACCTTAGGTACTCTACTATTGGTCTGTGCAGGACAAGGGCACCGTTTTCTGTTTAGCTTTCCGGGGCCCTATGAAAGATATGCATTAGTAGAAGAGAAAAACGAATGACCATGTACTGTAGAAATAGGAGAACCTGCTTCAACTTAGCAATTTGGACCCCCTCATTGAAGGCCATTTCAACTTTGGGGGTCCCAGGCCACTAAACCCCCCCAGAATCGGCGCCCTTGGTGCAGGACTACCAACTTATGCGAGCTAAAAGAAGCTTTCTCTCTTTTCTTGTTGCTATTTTTGTTTTGCTAACGCTACTTGTCTTAATAACTACATACTTCCACTACCTGACACTAGCTTATCATTATAAACAGAAATTCTAAATTTCAAATCATAAAGCACTCGTTATTAATGAAAGAAACGTACGTTATACAGTAATATCGTATTTTAAAATACTTACTTCCGTTTTTCTTAGCAGTTAGCACTAAACAAACGAACACACACAATGACAAGTCAAAATTCGCTACATAACAACACGAAAACCAGTCGAGCATGCACACAAATGCTGGAGATTAGCTTCAAACAAAACACAACAGGTGACGCTCTCATCAAGAAGAAATGCATCAGAAAGATGCAGAAATCTTCATCAATCGAGTAATCTTAAACAACAATGCATTTGCGGGTCTCAAATGACCTGTTTTTATTTTCGATCGTTCTCTCGGGTTGAAAATGCTACGCATCAGTGACAAAAATGAAATTTATTGGACCAACTCAAAATTCCAATGAAATTTATTGGACCAAACAGGACCAACTCAAAATTCTCCAATGGCAAGGGAGATCAAGTAGTATATCGTTTGAAAGATATTTTCAAAAGAAACGATGGAATGTGATTTTAGAAAATTTGCAGTTTTTGCAACTGGATATCTCGAAAACTATTAGCAATAAGAAAAAAAGAAATAGTAACAATCTTGTAGGATATTTTCTCAGCTTTCTTTTTGAACATAACTTTTACGCTACGACTCACCGTTTTCGAGATATAAACGAAACCTCGAAAAAGAGTGACGTTCCCCGCCCCTCCTGCCCCCCGCTCACCTTGTAGGTTCGAGAACTTTTAGTATGTTTACCTCCAAACACAGCTCTGAAGTCAAAAATTCTGATCCCGACCATGTCCTCTACACCCCCCTTTATTGACTGGACTAACAGCCAAAGATTGTGTTAACATTTTCAGTCCCTCGCAATTTCACACAGGGTTGGTATAGCCACAAGACTTGTTCCATCTTCCTCCTTTTAACAATAGTTTTCAAACGGCCATTTGCAACTTTTGCGTTGGATCCCCTCCTTCACCCTCCGAGGGCCCCTGGGGCAACTTTTTTTTTTTCAATACGTGATAATTTAGAAATGATGAAATACGTGTTTTTCCGTTTTGACATATATTTCACTGTTTCCGAGTTTCATGGGTTGCAAAAGACTTTATGGCAAAAGACACCTTGTATAACAAGAAACAAATGAAATATTTGTTACGAAAAACTTAATGAATGATTTTATGTTACTGAGAAGACAGCAAACTGAACATACCTAATATTGTATTTTCAACTATGATATTTTACATTTGCAGTTAAGACAACATTTTCTTTTAAAAGAGTTAGGAAGGAAAGAAGTAGCAACAGTGATATTCAAAGAAGTGTTTCCAGTTTCCGGACTAAGTTAGGAGCACGTGAAATCTTAATTTAAGGAAGAATGACTTTGTTAAGGGTTTGACAACATAAAAATCATACCAACAAAGTACTCACTCAAACCGCATGACTATTCCTTACACTATCTGAAACCTTTAAACATTTCTCCTGTTTCCAGCTAGTTTCTGTTTGCAGTCAGATTTGATTGAGTTTACAGGACTTAAAATGAATAAACGCATTTCTCTCACATGTCACGTTTAATTCTCTGCCATAATAAATTATGTAAAGCAGGTTAAATTCGTGGAACAAAGGGCTTGAGTGATCGTAAATATTTTTGTGGTTAAGATTCTGGATAAATTCGCTTAACGTGGGCATTTACGTGATTGAGACATGATACATTTCAGCTTCTTTGATTGTCAACTAGCTGAATCAATAAAAATAATGCGTTTGTCGTTAATATTATCAAAGCAATCGTTAAATACAAGAGGGTATCAAAAGTCCTAGACACTTCCATCCCTTCGAGTAGGATTCATTTGGATACCCTTGGCGTATAAGTTTGTCTAGAAGTTGTTACAGTGGCAATCCTAAATGACATACAAAAGAAATGGCACTTATACTTTTATTAGAATAAACCAATGATCGTTTTTACTTACTGTGTTTATTATGTATTTTTATTATATATTATATATTGTGTTTATTACATATTATATATTTTTCTCGTTTCAGGTGAGTCTTGTTAGTACAAGCTGCGAGGTATTCGAGAAAGATAGGAGTAAGTACAAAGTATTTTAAAACAAGTCTTTCTACTTGATAAAAGGTCTAAATTACAATATAACCCAGTGCACTTTTAAAAGTAACTGTACAAAATTATATTAAAATATCCGTACTCAGACACGAGAAACAGATAATACACCATAGCTAACAGAAGCGGAAAATTATTGTTACAATTGAAAAGAATCGTAGGTCTTCTAATGAGTGTATAATACATACAAATTTCTTGTTTTCTAAAAATGAGATTTTGTGTGTAGATTCGTCCAAATTTCACATTTCTCTAAGTAAATATCGCTGTAAGGCCCATAATACATACAAAGCTTATCTATGAAGTTAGACTAATGATCTGAAAGTGAAGAATATAGCAGTTGTCTGAGCTACTTTACTGCTGTTCATAGTTTTTTGTAGACGCATTGAACGTACTTGAACATACGTCTTTCGAATAGATTTTCCGTAGGTACCCTGTGCAATGAAAGGGATATTAATTTGTTAAAATTGGTAGTGAAATAAAAAAAAGTATATTGACATAGGCTACTGTACTGTATTACTGTATATACATTTCTTGCCTTTTACATTACAGTTAACGAAGTGAAGTTTAAAAGACTTTTCTTAAATGGAAAATTTTTTATACTATTTGAAAGGCAGGGAAAAGGTAAAAGATCTTTAAAAACTGTAATGCAGAAAAAACTTGAATGTAAATATTATTCTCTCTTTACATACGTTTTATATGCAATATTAAGGAAGCTATTTATTTCATGTAGAGTTCCTTATCTTAAATAAGCTCCCATTAGAATTCAACGATTTAACCGATTTTTTTTTACTTTAAAAGGAAGAACGTTACTTTCCTATCTCCCATTATCTCATTAAAATATACTTTACTCTTTTTAGCTTTTCTAGATTTTTCAACTTCCTGCAGTCTATGTTGACATTATACGAATATTCGTGTTTACCTTTTTCTTAGGAAAAACTGGATATGATATTTTTCGTTTACAGAGGTATGATAGATTTAACAAATACACAGAAATGTATATCCAATACAATCCCTGAATGAGCTTTTTTTAGTATACATTTTTTATCACTGGTATATGAACGGTTGCTTAGGATAAGGGATCATGTAGCATATTTAAAATTTTACAGAAGAGTTCTGTTTTAGTATATTTTTAGCTTTCATATCGAGTTTTACAAATTATATTAGAAATTTGGAGTATACATATGTACACAGTAAAAAATGGTTGTGTTAATTCAATTCAATTTCAACACAGGGCAGTGGTTCCAGCGTGACTACCACTATGCGGTGTTAGTCGAACACAGAACCCGCGGTATTGGCATTTAACACAGGGGATGTGTTACGTCTTTAACACACAACCGGTGTTGAACCGTGTTGTAAGCGTTAATGAACCACAAAATTACTCCCCCAAAATATGTTAAATCGCCTATATGCGTAATGTGTTTACATTATGCTGAGTCTAAAAAAAAAGAAACACTTTAAACAAGTAAAAATAATGTACTCCAGTGGCGGGGGGGGGAGGGAAGAAACACCAACCTTTCAATTACTAGCCGCGTGCTTTTCCGACTTGGCCACGGAGGCGATGAAGAAAGCGTCGCTTGTAGAGGGATAAATTGTTGAGGTCTTTTGAATTAGGCTAATCAGAGTGCTCCATTAAGCCGCGTATATTCGACGATAACCGTTCGGGATAAGATAAAATCTGCTCGCCATGTAAATTTATAACAAAATGACGACTGTCTATTTACTTTATTTTATAGTTCTTCCATATTCACTTTCAAATGATCGGCGCCAGTTGCCATCTAATAAAGTTGATGCGTTTGTTGCTTCTAGTACACAATCGCTTAGAAAAAGAAGCAATAAATGCATCAAATGTGGGAGATGAATTTAGAACACCTAAATGGCACATGCCTAGCACATCTTATGATGTTAGGGTTTCTTCAGAAACATTGTGTAAAACAATTGAAAACACATCGCGCGATTTGCATTTTGAAATTTTGCGTATACCTGGACTTGTTTAAGTATTTCTTTCTACTGTGTTTGTCTGTAACTTCAATTCATAAGCCTTTATAATTAAATGTCCAACATATTTGGCAATCACGCAGAAAACAACACCGAAGATTCTACACTTCGGTTTAATTTACCACACAGGCTGCGTGTCATTTCAACTACCGGCATTTGACACACAACTCTAAATGGAGAGTGAGTTGTTCTAACCACTTGTTTGTGTTATATTTTAACACAATCATGTTAACACATAAGCATGTCGTTGAAATAACACAACGATTTTTTACATGTATGGGGACGACAAACAAGCTCTGTTTTACTCGTTTATTGCCACTCCTTACAGTAGAAACGGTGAAAAATAGCGAGAAATGATTTTTTAATGTGGATCCACCATTCCAAGGATAAGTTCTATTTTTATTATTTTCGCTCTTATTACTCTATCGAAATCGTTAGGTGGCAAATCTGAATTTCGCTTTCAATATAAAAGATCTCTATAGTTTCAGAATGCGAAATAAATCCCACTTGTTCACAGTATTGTTAACGGTAGACCCTATGACTATTCCGCTTTCGCGTCGTAATAGTCTTTGTTCTGTTCTTTAATCTTGTGCAGACCTTTTTCTACCAGCTAATTATGGTTCCTTTGCAGTGACGAGATCCCTCGTAGGGACTATGTATTACCATTTGTAAAGTCGATAACGGAACCCGCAAGCAAAAACGGGTTCTACTGTCTTTACATTCCAAAATTAGAACCGATCCCCCTTTTAAAAATTTAAAAAGTAATAAAAACTGTGGCGTGGAATTACAGATTTTTTTATGGTGAAAACGTTTTGGGATTCGGTACCGAAACCAGTTTTCCGAGAAAATCGGTTTGGGCATGAAACCGAAATTGACTTAATTGAGAGATTCGATTCTGATTTTCGGTGATTTTAAAACTGAAGCGAACTTAACAGAGAAAAGATAAATTGATTCTGTGACTAAACTGCTTTAAGTGGTTCCCTCGAGTTTTCATTTTACAGTTAATCATAATGATAAATCAGATAGAGATAGATGACAACTGATAAGATACTGCTGCTTTAGATAAATCAGAACATTTGCAAATTAATTAGATTGTTCGATATAATATAGGGTGGCCCAAAAGCAGGTATACAGTACCGTACTTATCAGTTCATTGCATTTTATATAATTTCTTATTGTTATCCATTAGGTAGAATTAGTTTCTTTATTATTTGGTCTTAATGTGTTTTACTTATATCTTAAGCTCAGAAGAGCCGAAGCAAATAAACCGATAAACTAGAATGTTATACTTGATCAATTCAGGGGTGTATATCTAATTTTGCCCACCTTGTATAACAGTAAAGTAACATTCGGATTGATAATTTATATGCAGTCTTGGTGTGACCAGATTATTACATTTAAATCTAAATTACATGTAGGGAACATTATGCACGACATTTTGCCTTGTTAAAAATACACAAGAATTTATATGCTGAAATAAAATTATATCGCTAACTTTTTAATAAACCCTCAGATATATCGTAATTAACGCCTTTAAAAATTCACATATTTGTCATTGCTCGTTTATATACACATCATCGTTTGTATGCTGAACAGATCAGTTAGATATTGGTTACATTTCTATTCGTATATTTATTCAAATATTCCTGACACATTTTTAAATATAAACTCCTTGGGTGATTACTTTCATTATTAATCATTAAGCAGCTGACACCACAGATGGAACAAGTTAGGTTTAAGAATTGGCGCTATGATGAATCATAACACTCGATGCCGTTTAAGTTTAATTTCAGCCTCCATTAGCACGCCAAACAGAGCAAATGGATACTAAATTTGAACAAAAGTTTCAACAAATAGATACTCAGTTTCAGCAGATGGATACTAGGTTTCAGCAAATGGATATTAAATTTGAACAAAAGTTTCAGCAAATGGATAGCAAATTTAAACAAATTACACAGTCCATGACACAGCAAATGGATAATGAATGAGAGCAAATAACACAACAAATAAACACTAAACTAGAACGAACAGACTGTAGGATGGAACAAATGTTGCACAGATTTACAATTGTACAAATTTCTGTGGAAGTAGTAGAAACTCCAGAAGAAATACACGTTATCCAGGGAAAAAGTAGTACCGTAAACGGTAATCCTGATCCAGTCATTAACGTAGACTATGTGCAACCAGTCGAAAGTGCGAATGAAGAATTGTATAAACGTTCCCTTAGCCTTTCATTGAACACGTTAACTAGTAATGATTTCAGCGTTGCAAAGGAACACAATGATTCATTTTCTCCAAAGTCGCAGTCAAATGATCCGTTTACTAAGTCAGGCATGTTTATTAATCAGATGACATCAATGATTACAGATTCGAGTTTATTGCAGTTCACCTCAAGGTAACCTGTCTTCAATAGTGCCGCAAGTACACTGTGTGAAATCCAGTTGTTAAATAAAGTATCCATTATTTCATCTGGGGATAGTGTATCCAAGACAGATGATTACTTATCCAAGAAGAAACAAAATAAAATCAGTCAACAGGATTCGTCTGTTGTTGGTAGTAGTAGTGCTTATGAAAAGAAATTAGAGGCGAAACAAACTGAAAGTGTTGTTGATGTGGTTCTTCAGCAAGTGACGTTGTATGTTTGTGATCAACAAAATATGGTGTTTTTCCTCTTGGTGAAGGATGTAGAAACGAAAGATCCTGAGTTCGTTCATTGTGGGAAACGTGAATGAACGGCTTACTCATTTGGAATCACGAATACGAAAATACTTGGAGCATTTACCGAGTAATTCTAATGCAAGACGTAATGTTAGATTTAGTACCGGTAATAGAACCGAACCCAATTTCAGAAGAAACAGAAATGGTAATACAGCATTTAGAAATCAGGCAAACAGTATATCTAATTTTTCTGGAAATGGATTTCGTAATAATTTCATAGGTGGCAGAAATTTTCAAAATAGAAACCAAAGTACCGTGGAAGCAAATAATAGGCAGAACTGTACACAAGAGTATAGCGTGCAATGCAACTTAACCGAATTCTTTGGTGATGTAACTTAAGCTAAAGTTATGGCGTCCGTCAAAACATAATTACTTAGTTCTCGTGTATTTTCACTTGAATACTATTATGATTTCATTTGTAATTCGTATTTTGTTTGAATTTTATACAGATAATATAAATGATAGTTACAGTAATAAGATATATTGTGTTTTAACTCTCATAAACTTTGCTGATTCTTACTATGACAATTTCTTTATTTGTGTCATTCCTGGTAATGATATTGATCAAGTTTTTTTTTTTTTTTTTCATTTTGAGTGTTTTTATGATTTCTTTGTAGTTCGCTTCACTTATCAATATTGTGCTTTCAATATTATCTTTTATAATTTTATAATTATCTTAATTATGCCCCAATGGAAGAAATAAGTTATGTAATATTTCAATATACCTTAATTTAATTTGTCTATGAGTTCCGATAATATTGAATTAAAGAATTTATTGTAGGATCTAAATAATTAGCAAAAGGTTAGCATTTTTTAATAAGTTCTCTTCGTCGGTAATTTTATTGAAATAAAATTAAATTGATTATTAAATGAATGTAAGATTATTGTTAAAACAAAATGAAATTAATATTGTCACGGTACGCCAAAATTCAGTAATATTTTTAATATCAAAATTCATTCAATTTTATTAATTGGCTAAAAAGAGGAAAAGTAAAGTATTGTTTATAAATTAACTTGTTGTGAGAAATTAATTAGGTTGCAGACAGACAGATTATAACATCAGATTACATACTGCTTATGATTGTTGTTTTCATGAAGTAACAGACACGAGTCTGCAAGTGTCACAAGAATATAAACAAATACTGAAGCAACAAGAAAAATGTAAACTCTGTATAAATTTGTGTTCACAATTACACATTATCAAAATTAGGTAAAATTGTGAAAATCGCAGACGTAAACTGTCTGGAGAATTTGGTCAATGAGAGAAAATGCAGAAACTGCGATTTCAGCACAGTTTCAGCACAGAGATGTATGAGCTGCAGAATTTGGTAAGAGAGAACAACAAAATTCGTCATAATGAAAATTAACATAAAAAGGTTACGGCGGACTGAATAGGGATCAGTCTCCGAAGATCAGTCTCAGAGATTCTGTTAGAGATCAGTTCTGGGAGACCCGTAGAAGGTTCAGTTCTTGGAAATCCATCTGTAGAACAACAGCTAGTTCCAGTGGACATCCATCCACTGTGTGGGACATCGACGACGAACTCCGTGTCCAGGAGTTCGACTCCAGTCTACAACGAAGGTATGTAGTAATGCATCTCTGTTACTCTCAAATTGACTGAATCGCCAACAGCTTTATTAATGTGATCAAGCTATTTTACTTAAATCAACATCACAACATCATACACCTAACTCTACTAAAAGTAAAAGATAACAAATGCATAATTAAAGTTAAATGCCTAGATTATAATTATTTAATCACCTTCGCATGTTAAATACAAAATCCTACTGAGTTGGTTGGTGGAGATATGATTGTAATTGTATTCCTGTCTACTTTGGATAGTAGACGGAAGCGACTTGTATCGTGTCACTAATTTCTCTACATCCCAGCTTTAAAGGCACGACACGATATAAAGTTGTCAATATATATTATATTTTATGTGTGTGAAGGCTATTCGGAAAGTAAGGTAACCATGTATGTAAGATACGTAACGGTCCAGGATTCTTTCTTTAATTATAACTAATTTAAGAAGTCCTAGTTGGGAATCTTATATACAACGATATTTTATATCTGACATCTGTGAATTACTTCCATTTCTAATTGTAGCTATTTTGGGCAACGGTGCTTAAAAGTGCACAATCTATTGTGAAGAAGAAGAAGGTAAAATATATGTGGAGATAGATAAAATAATCGTGTAATGAGAGTTGCAGTAACAAGATATATTTATTTCGCATTGTTATGACAACAGAAGAAAGATTTTTCATGGAGTTTTGAGAATAAAAGTTAATTGTGATATGCATTTGATGTTCCTAATTTCTCTTGTAATTATGAGTAAAAATTAAGGTGCTGGAACGTGTTGACTTACTCGAACTGCGGGCAATAATTGTAACAGTAAGGTAAAAGAATTTTAACGGTAATTTAAAAAATATATATAGCCTGAAACGTTACACCCCGAAGGAAGAGGGGAATAGTGGTATGTAAAATAATCGATAACTACCGACATTAGCGTCAAATCTGTTGTTTTCAGGGTGTCCCTAAGTTGATTGGTGACAGTTTCGTTGTTACTTAAGTCTAAGTTCACCTGACTTGGGTTAGGAATCCCTCGCGTTCCTAGGGGGCGTAGGAATTAGGTAACGCGTAAAAATAATTAAAATAAATATCTATATTAAAATGCAATCCATAGTATCTGGGGTCTCTAAGATGAGTTGTAAGACCCCTATACTGTTTTAAGTTCACGTTTAGCTCCCATTAGCACCCCTAGGATGGTGGGAAACGGGATAACATGTAAAATAATCGAAGAGTACTGATATTAATGTAAATCCATAGTTTTTCGCTGTCACTGAAATTAATAGTTACACTCCTGATAGCGTTATAGTCCAGGTTCAGTCTCCATCGGCATGGAGGATGAGAAGGGGTGGAAATTAAAATGTCTGAAATGACTGAGATTAGTGTGAAATCCAAAGTTCTCTTGATTGCTAAGTTGTTCGTTGGCCTTCCCGATGACAATTAAGCCTAAGTTTAGGAAACAACGGTTATGTCAGTTGGATTGGAAATCTATAGGGGCAACGGCGAACGATATATATCTTTGGATGTATTGTATGAATGCATATTGCAGCATGACATTCCGGAGTTACATTCATTCTGAAATACCCAGATCTTTGTAATGATACTTTCATTGAGTCAGAAGGGGGAAAAGGGTTCAATATTTCTCATAAACTTATTCTCCTCGTGCGAAGAACGAGCCTTCTGATATCTCGAGGGGAAAGTTACTTAAAACGTCAAGATGTAGTGATTTCCACGTTGCTCGCGTCCGCGATTAGAGTTGAGTTGATTTTGGGTTTAACGTCCCGTTCAGCAGCGAGGCTATATGAGACGTGGACCTACTGATTAACGTGGAATCCGAACCACATGAGCTCCCGCCGGGAATCGAACCCGGGCCTCCCACGCCAAAGGCGCGTACGCTAACCGCTTAGCCACGGAGAAGCTCCATCGTCCGCGATTGGAACTTCATCAAAGTCCAGATGCCTCTTTCATCATGAGGGCGAACTTAAACGTAATTTCCACAGCCTATTTGGAGTGTTGTTGGACTCAGTTACTTTTTCTTAATCCACCGCTGCCTAGTGAATGTTACGCGAATGCTAGCAGTGTATCGAGTGTTGTAACGCGAGTGCCGTGTGCTTTTATTACTACTGATCTCGATGGTGTCACGAGAAACTCACCGCATCAGCGAACTTTTTAGTTCCCTGTACGAACTGTTTGACTTGCATTCTGTTTAAAGATCAGTGCAACCTTTGCATCGACAATGCTTTCACTTACTTTTAAGTTCTTGTTATACAGACAGGACTAGTCTACGCAATTGTCTGCTCTGCTATACTTTGTGGGCAGTCTGTTCTCTGTTACAGAACTCTATTGCCGCCTAACCAAGGGCGCCGATTTCTCTGTAAATTTGGGGGCCCATTTAGATGCAGAATGTATATAGGGTAAGTTTGGGTGAATCCGGACAGTTCTGATGTTTCTTTTACTACTACCCCGCTGCACGAAAATATCCAATACTTTGTCATATTATTTAATGATATGTTGGTATGCATGTACAACTGAAATAGTTTTCCTGGAATGGCAGGTTAAGAAACAAAAAATAATTTTCTGAAAGTTGACAAAATCTTTGATTTGTAAATTTGGAAGGGTGAATCCGGATAGTAGGTTGGCGATTCCGGACACTGAACTTTGAAGGAAGACATATACATGATAGGTATATTTTAGCTTACTATCTTGCTACACTAACATTCTAACATGGTAAGTACAGAATATAAATACAAAGACATGATAAATATATACAAATTACTAACATAGCAATTTCTATACTAATTACTGTTGAAACTGTAAGCTAAATGCACAGTAGTTTAACTGCTACTATAGTGTTTAATCATTAAACATAGTAATCACATTTGTTTCTATTAGAACTACATTGTACTGCTATTATTTGCTAGTAACAACTAGACTATTAGAAAATGTATAATATGTGTGCACTGAGACTAGCATTATTTTTTTCGTTAATGATGTCTGCCAGTTTCGTGAAGGATTAGTCATAATTCAGACACATCGTCCACACATAAAATACAGTTCCTTGTCACCTCCCACACATCTTTCATAAAACCAGGTCTTACACACAGTACTGGACATCCAGGAACCGTATTTGCTTGATGATTCATAATAATTCTTCCCACAAAATCCATAGTTGTTTCATCCATACCTTCGATTGTATTTGAGGAGACAGTTTGAAACCAACTGCAATTCGTGACACTTAATCTTTTAGCAACATCTGGCCTTTGGGATGTGGGTTTGGAAGAAGCAACAGCAGGAAAAGATATGAACTGTTTAACTGAGGACTCGGAAGGCAATTGAGACGTGTTTGAGGATGAGTCTGATGACACAGAAGAGGAATTGTTTCCAGCTACTGGCGGATCATGTTCATTCGACAAAAGAAATTCACGTACCCGAACTTGTTGCGGATCAAATGAGAATATGCCGGATGATGTAGCCATTCAGTTCCTTATGATTTTGAGCACCTTATGATTAGCATTTTGTAATTTAGTTGTGTTTGTAGATCCTAAGATAATTTTATAGCTTTTTTTGGTGATTCCTCGGAGTCCATTTATGGCAAAAATGAATAGACCTAGATATAAGGAATAGACCTCACGTACTATTTCACACTCATAAACCTGAAAAGCGAGAGAGTGTTCTGAATCGTCTTAGTTCATTAATCACATTGTCCGGATTCAGCTTAACGTAATAAACGTGTCCAAATTCACCCTTCCCTAAAGGTCCGGATTCGTCCGTTTTGAGCACTGTAAATTTGTGCACGCGTTGAGCAGGCACTCGCAAAGTAATAGAATTCTTCCAATATGCAACGAGTAAAGTAGGGTCTTCGCTTCTATATATGTCTTACTTAACCCTTTGCTGACAACCACTTCTGTGTAAAACCTTAACATATTCCACTAAAAAGTTACACTAGGTCAAAAAAAAAAAAAAAGTGCATGAACTTTCCTGTTTCTTCTTCTTTCCCGCACCGCCGAAACTACGTGTAACACTCTTTGCAGTTCCTACTCAGCACTGAACTGTAGGAAGGTACAGTGCTTCAAATAAGCATCACAACAAGTACCCACATTACACATGCGAAGAACAGTATTATCGTAAGCTTAGGATGTCCGGATTCAGCGACTGTCCGGAATCACCCAAACTTACTATATACGAGATTTTAAGACAAATTGCACTCAAATCATGCCAAATATTTTAAATTTAAAAATACAATAGGGGCTCACATGAGCTTTGGGGGAGCGGGTCCCCCAGGATCGGCACCCTTGCGCCTAACCCACTGTTCTGAAAATTATTCCTTATTTTTGCATTGTCTCAGAACTAGTATCACAACATTTAATCAACTTTTAACTATAATTCTGATGCACCGCTCATGTATCAACTATCTTATAGTCTAATACCCATACCTGTCTACAGTAACCTTTCCTTGGACCTAATTTTAAAGTTAATCATCCTTGTACAATGGTTTTGTTAACTCTTTCAATAAATTATTTTGCAACTAAATCGCTCTGGTATCGTCTATATGATTCAATATATAACAGACCGCCTATCAAAATTCCAAATCTTCTTTTGCTATTCCAAGCTTCTTTTGAATCCTCCGACCTCGCAAGCCCACACTGTGAATCTATCGAGGAGCAGAATGTCGTGTTTAAGATTCCAAGCCACCATTCATTTCCTGATTGCTGCATCTGCGAAGCTGCTTGTCTGTCTTCGGAGTCGACACATCTGGAGAAGAATCGTTGGTTGAAGTTCCCACTCTATCGTTTGCTGACGCTACTTTATCATTTCTACTGTAGGTTACGCCATCTCATCGTAGATCTTCAGGTAAGACATTTTTCAAAATACTTGCATTCTTCCGTTCGGCATACAAGTTGTACTCCATCATTAATGATCTCTTTTCGAGTGCTGGTTGAAAATGCTTTAATCCTTTCATAGTGCTACAGATATGTGTTTGTCAGTGAAATGTCTCACAGTGCTTGCGAGTTGACCCAAGTGAACGTAATTTCTCGCTGAAAAGGATATCTCGTTGAAAAGGGTTAAAGTTACCTATTTTTTCGCCACCATTACTCTATTGCTGTTCTGTTCTTGCGTTCATAACTGATGTTGTTACTATAAAGATTATTATCAATATTTAAGGGGGAATCGCTTTCTCAATTGGCCTTTTGTTTTAGATTGTAACTTTGTTATTAGCTCTCGAATTTAGTTTATTAAGCTACCTATATCAGCTGTCTTGACATATAAATTATTTGCTTTGAATAATCACAATATTCAAGTAATTTATCTAGTTGCTTTGCACCGCCTTTGTTTATGGCACTGGCGTAGCTGTTCATATGTTCTTTGTAATGTCCGCCCTTTTAATGCATTTGTTGATTTACGGGATCTGCTTGGAACCCCCTTGTTTTGTTTGAGACCGTGCTTTGTGTCTTTAAGCGCCACCTCAGTGTCCTGACTAGGATGTAGCTAGCGATACTGTTACAATATGTACTTAACTTCCAATTGATATGTAAGTTGGAGTATTGGCGGACAGAAACATCTAAATATCTTCTAATTGTCATCTTACGTATGACTTGTGCCGGGGTCCCGTAATTTATTAAGCCATTATTGATTGTTTTGCATTACAAAGATCTGGGTATTAAGAGCATATGTCACGCTGCTTCTTTATAGGTCCAATCTCTGTGGTGTGATTTCTAGTAACTTAATCATAAATCAATGCCATTAGATTTGTCATATTTGGTCAGCATTCGCGACCTTGTAGCCAGTTGTCAAGTTGAGGAAGTGATTATTCATACGAGCTATTTTCTGGAACGCAAGCGGTAGGAGCAGTGTATGAAAAGGTTGAACATTGAAAATCCTACTAATAGAACACGATCGAGCTCGGTCCCTTAGATCTGATATATTAAGTCCACACGTATACATAAACCTCGTTGCTTTCTGTATCTTCTGTTGTCTATTCCCAGATAAAGATCACGTGTGTTACGTATGCTACTACCACGATACTAATTAACACACGTTACTTCAGGTTATTATTGGCACACACATTTTAAATCGTCACACGCTATTCTTAATGGTAATCGTAAATCGTAACTGGTTATCAACTGTAACTGTGACAGAAACGCATTAAAACTAATTCGAAATCGTTCTTTAATCGTACCAACACTAACAGTATCACACAGAAAATATTAGAATACTTGAATGTAGGTAGCAAATACTAGCCCCAAAATATTCAAAACATAACTACCAAAGCAGTCACCCAGATCCATTCGTTCATAACGAACTCGACCATAGACCAACAGCTTTCACTTCTTTAGCTAGTTGCCTCTTCAGCAGTTGTTCTTCCTAGACAAGAATCAAACGTTGAAGCAAGGAAATCTTCTCTTGGTCTTTGACACCATGTCTACAATTTATTGTATCATTGATCTTTCATCTTCAGCAGCGTTTTCCTCTTTGAGTAATGGTTTATCAGAGTTCGATATACCTTTTTGTATGTGTATATATAGGACTATGCTACTAGCCGTTTCAAGATCGCCATTTTTATTATAATTATTGTTATTATTATTAGTATTAGTAACTATTTATTCTTATTTATACGTATTTACCAAGATAATTTGAACTTATTAAAATATGTTACTTCAAGAATGTGATTTTCTAATACTGCATGTTTGTAAAGTAACTAACATCTTCAAATTCATTCAATTGTCTTTTATTAATGGAATAATAATTATACAAATAGTTTGTGAAGTTATCAAAAAATTTCAACCTTCTGAATGCATCCTTTTACTTCAGAGAGCACTTGTAAATTTCAATGTGGTACAATTCACCAATACAAACAACCAGAGAGAATCCACGAACTTAACCAGCAGATCGAGATTCCATTAATCTTGATCAAATTTCTCTAGACAGATTATCTAATTACACTTGTGTGATGGTTTTCTTGTTATGGAATGAGCAGAAGATTGTACGCAAAATTGAATTAAGGAAAGTTGAAGTCAGAGTTACAGTGCTGGATCTCAATCTCCATCCAATCTCATTACAACGCAGATCAATATTTGAATGTGATTGTTTGGCTGCCTTGCATGAAGCATCGTCGTGGAACAACAAATGTTAAACTTTGTTCCTGCATGATTGCTCGGAAAGGGACCAAGTGATAAGATCTGCACTGGAGTCAGGTAGAAGAACTGAAGGTAGCTTAAGATGAAATTTCAGATCTTCTCAGGTGAACTATATACTGCATGTACCCTTCAAGCTCTTTTGAAATAAGCAAACAGCAGATCTTCCTCCAATGCTGGTGAACCTGAGACGCCAATACCTAGATCAAAATCCAAGAGCGTAATCCTTGCTGCATGGCCGATTTCTTCAACTTTAAGTAGACCATCCTAAATAATCCATAGCACTTTTTCCATGCTCCATGAGTTGTGATAAGTCACATCCGGGTTACGTCACAGTTAGGTTCAGTCATATCAGATAGGCAGGATCTAGCTAATACATATAATATGGAGCATTTACTCTTTTCCAAGAGTAGCTGGATGTTAATCGACTTGCATGTCGTAGCTGCGGCGTCGCCCCAATCCTTGGTTGTCCATATTCAGAAGTCTTGTACGGTGTTGTCATATCCGGTGAAGTCATGATTAGTGCGGCGCCGGTAACCTTCAAAGCAATGACGCTCCTACTAAAATTTCAGTCACGTGGACAGCATAGCCTAAAGAGATTCGCCACAATCCGTCTAACCAGGCCGGTGAGGAGTGTCTGCGATTACAAAAGAACTTATTCCACGGTCTTCGTCTGCCGCCGAAGCCTGGATTACAAAAGATGAACTGTACATTCTATGAAGGCTACTTACGGAATGATGGTTTATATACGATGTACGTTATTTATGTAGTTTCAGCGCGTACTGAAATGAAAACTGTATGGTAGTGTATTGTTACATTAGGTAACTATATGAACATGTCCTACGTGGATATTGTTACAAGAAATAATAAAAATGTTAATAATCACAGTTGTATATTGTTTCCTCTGTGCATAATATTATATGCAGTATTACAAATTCTACAATATTACTAGTGTTGAACGGGATTTGATTTGTAGTTTAGCGTCCCTTTCAAGAGCAAGGTTGTATGAGATGTGGACCTATAGCTTAACGTGGAGTACAAACCACATCAGCTCCCGCCATAAATCGAGTCCCGGTCTCATATGCCAAAGGCGCGTACTCAAACCGCTTAGTCACGAGAGAGCTGTGGTGAACGCGAAGACAATGTTCACAGATAAGACATACTCCTTATATATCCATTGATAAAGCTTATTTAGTTGATCAAAAATATATATAGGTGAGTGTAATCCTGATGCGTAGTTTTCGAGAAAAACGACAAAACCAAATTCTTTTGTAAACCCAAAATATTATATTGTACGATAACCATGCGACTTATTGAGATGAAATTGAAAAATGGAAACTAAGTTTTACGTTCCACGTTGCTTATATCGGCTAGGCTACAGGAGACAGTGATGATAAGAAATGAATGAATATGTTGGAATGAAGAAAGTGGAAGGAAATGGGAGAACCCCGGAAAAACCCATGCACACGGTGTTTGTTCACCACAAAGCTCACTTGGCGCGAACTGAGATCGACCCAAGGACCCCATGCACCAGAGGTGGAGGCTCTATCACTAATTCACCGCGGCCCTTGAGATAAAATTGATTCCGAAGTTCACACTAATAAAGATTTTTTTTTTATTTTGGCACTAGTAAGGCGGTAGTACATTGTTTGCTTAATGAGTTATAGCTCAAAATTGGGATTAACTTTTAGATTTTTCTTTTAACTGAGACGTTGTCCAAGGATCAGACTATATCAATCGATAGATTATATCTAGCTGAACAATATGACATGCTTGAGGGCAAATTCTGCTTCACAGTTTTCGAGAAAATCATTTTTTTAAAACTATTTTTATGCTGTTATAAAATAAGTGATTCGTTGCCAATCTAAGACGATACTTTTGACACAAGTACTGCCAACACTGATACTCATACTACTTATAACGTAAATATGCAGAAAGTTTATTCTGAAATTTTGTCAAATATAGTGGATTAGGATTGGGAATTAGATTTTTGGGCTTACGGCATGTATGGTCATGTTAGCCTATGTAACGTATGAGGGATGACGTCCCTCGGCGATTACACTGCCCGGGAAATTAGAGAGGAAAAAGGAATGAGGAACGAAGGAAGCGCCCTGGGACCATTGTGTGAGGTACCATCCCGGAATTTGCCTGGTTTGAATGGGGAAAACCTCATTCCGGATGGCTGGCCTGATAAAACTTTTACATTTCTTCTACCGAGTATCCTCATCGGGAATCGAACCCGACGACTACATGCGGTTCTTTCTGAAGGTACGTGCGGTGTTAAAATATAAAGAGGAATGTTTGTGCTACTCATTCCTTGAATGTATTTAGTTGTAAAGGATGTACGAAATCTGACAATTAAGTTTGCGAACTCGCCACTGTGTGACTGAAGGCAGTGGACCCTACTATAAAAGCCTTTTTTCCATAAGCCTATTATTTCAGTGTCTCACAGCAATGCATACGTTGACGCGTGACGTTTCGTGCTGATTGGCGTGCATGTTTTATATAAATAAATAAATAAATAAATAAATATATATATATATATATATATATATATATATATATATATATATATATATATATATATATATATATATATATATATATATATATATATATATATATATATACGTGGGCATGTGTTCTGTTGTGAAAATGCCTGAGCTGAAGTGGGAGCAACGAACTAACGTAAAATTTTTGGTGAAGGGTAGTGAAATACAAGAAATGTTAGAGCAGGTGCACTGCGAGAATGCTATGAAGAAAACCAGTGTACAAATGTACGAAACGTTCTTGAAGGGAACAAGTAACTGATGAGAGAGGATGGAGCGGCCTGTAATGACATGAACAGACGAAAACATTATCAAAGTTCGTCAAATTGCGCGTGCAAATCAGTGACTTATCTCTGCGATTCATAGCACGCGAAGGGAACATTGATAGACAAACTGTGCTAAAATTTTTAACTTTACACCTTAGCATGTGCAAAGTGAATGCCAAAATGGTCTCGAAAAACCTCACCGAAGCAAAGGAGGATGGATGAAAAAAAAGAAAGCAAAGGAGGGTGGAAGTGTTCGAAGACCTGTTAGAAAGGCGGATCGAAGTGTTGGACCGAATGATTACAGATGATAAAATCTGGGTCTTCGCGTGTGACTGAAACAAAGTGACAAAGCGCCCAATCAGATTCCCCACGATCCCCGGAAGACATCAGATTCCCCACGATCGAAAAAGTTCCGGCAATCAAAATCATAAATTCAAACTATGTTGATAACATTTTTTGATATCCGTGGGATGGAACCCATGAGTTTGCACTACGAGGTATTGAAAAAAAAACTAAGTACACTCCTTGGGAGTGCTGCAAAGATTGCATGAGGTCATACGCAAACGACCAGAATTTTTCTCGAGAAACTCATGGCTTCTCCATCATAACAATTCACCTCTCCACACAACACATTCCATACGGGAGGGTTTTTTTTTTTTTTTTTTTTTGCAGAAAACAAAAGTGTTGTAGATAATCCGCCGTACTCATCTGGTCTCGCACTAATGTTTTTGTTTTTTTTGTTTTTTTTAACCCAAAAATCAAAGCAGTGTTGAAAGAAAGGGATTTTAATTACTTTAATGACATTAAGGCTAATACGGCAGCTCTGAAGTATCTATTTAAAAAGTCAAACAGTTCTTTTCGTTTCTTTAAAGAAGAGCTCCTTCGTGGCTAGGTGGTTGGCGTGCGCGCCTTTGACGTGGGAGACCCGGGTTCGATTCCCGGCGGGAGCTCATGTGGTTCGGATTCCACGTTAATCAGTGGGTCCACGTCTCATTTAGCCTCGCTGCTGAAAGGGACGCTAAACTAAAATCATCTCATCTCGTTTCTTTAAAGAAAAAAAGTTCCAGAAGGCTCTACAGAGTTCTATTTGTCAAAATTTTGACTCAAATATAATCGGGAAATCACTAAATTTAGCAACAACAAAAACTATGGATTTAACAGTAATCTCGGTCATTTGGGACATTGTATTTTTCACCTCTTCTTAACCAGATGCCGATGAGACTAAATTTGGACTTAAACAGCATCAGGGTGTCACTATTCATCTCAACAACCCCAAAAACTATGTATTGGACACAAATATGAGTCGTTTCTGATTAATATACCATGTCACCCTTTTCACCCTCACTCCAGGGATACTAGGGGTATCATGCCCCCACAATGTTTTTTTCCAGATTGTAAGTCAGATGTCTGTCGAGTTTTCTCAAAAATGCGCCAGACGTTCCAGAGTTAAACTGAAACATACATATGTACATACAAGTATACACTCAATTTTATATATACGTAAACCATAAACTAGCTGTAATGCCCTTTTTTGTACGGGAAGAATAGGTTTATGAACAGTATTTGAAACTCGTTCCTCGTAGAATGGATTTCAATAAAAGGGTAATTACAGAAACCCAGGAGATACTCTATTTTTCGGTGTCAATTTTGAACTCACTACCCCCTTAAGAATATGTCCTTCAATCAAGTTTGGCTCTCGTAATAAGACACATTTTGTGATTGCCAACCTAAGTGTTCTAGACCACTCGACCAATGTAGCTAGCTATTAAAAATTTCTTGTTTCCCCAAGCAGGGGTGTCCACAGACGCGTTTTAGAGCGCAGGCTGCGCCCATTACAATATTACGGAAGACAGTTTCTTATTGAAAATTTTTAATATCACACTGGACAATGGTACATTTGGAGGGAGGAAGTATGTTTGGGGGGATCTGAGTCCCCCGAATAGTAAATTTGGTGAAGAGAAAGGTAAATTTGGGAGGGAAGAGTGGTAAATTTTGGAGGGGAAGGGTAAATTTTAGAGGCAAGAATGGTAAATTTTGGAGGGAGAAGGGGGTAAATGTGATA
The DNA here is from genome assembly GCF_964235325.1 of Thermobia domestica. Lineage (NCBI taxonomy): Eukaryota > Metazoa > Arthropoda > Insecta > Zygentoma > Lepismatidae > Thermobia > Thermobia domestica. The sequence goes on from NC_137454.1 coordinate 245,775,323, forward strand.
GGCAAGAATGGTAAATTTTGGAAAGAGAAGGATAAATTTGGGGGTAATGAAGAAACTTTCGAGGAAGAAGGATAAATTTGGGAGGTAATGAAGAAACTTTGGAGGAAGAAGGGTAAATCTGGGAGGCAAGAATGGTAAACTTGGAGGTAGAAAAGTAAATTTGGGAGGCAGGAATGGTAAATTCTGGAGAGAGAAGGGTAAATTTTGGAGAAGAGGATGGTAAATGGGATGAAGAATGATAAATTTGGGGATTGTACTCTACCCATAAACCTTCGTCCTGGTGTACATTATAGGCTAAAACGCTCTAATTATTTACATTTCACTAATTTATTATTTGTGAATTTGCCCACCGACTCAAATCCGAAACTCCATGCCATATTCATGCTATTAGCCAGAACTGCGTGATATACAACGTTGCGTCGATTTACATAATGAAGTAGGAAACAGTAGAGGAGGTACCCATATGTATAGTGTCAAGCAACAGCAGAAGTAGTGACATCTACTAGGGTGATTGTTTCTTCTTTGGAGCTAGCGTGACCCACAGGACGACAGAGGAGGAAGACGTTTGCATTCTTTAGTAAGATGATAGCGGATAAAATAAAGTGGTGTCGACACGAATAATGTCATCATTGGTACTGGCAGGTCACTTGCTGCAACTGAGAAGCTTCCAAGCTCCACAGTCTTTCGCTTACCTCTTTCTCTTTGCGTACGATTTTTCTGTTCAAATATCGTACATTAATTGTAGTCTCCTTCGTCTCCTGCTTCTCTTTCCTGCCACATACTCTCTAGCACGTTCCTCATAATACAGTTCCTTATTAGCCAATGTCCCAACCAGTTTATCTTCCTCTTCGTAATAATATCTAAAATTGTTTTCTTTTTAACCCCACCATTTCTAACATCATCCCATTCGTTTTTCGCGCGATCCAGCTAATTCTCTTCATTCCTCTCCACACCTGAAAGCTTCCAATTATTTTTCTTATTTTTTTGCGTATTGTCCAGGTATCAGACCCGTAGTACAATACTCCACATGAAGCATTTTATGAGTCTTTTTCTAAACTTTTTATTCAAGGTCCCAGAAAATAGTATTTTCTTCCTCCTAAAGGCTTCTTTCACTATTTCCTATCCTTGCTTTTATTTCACATTCACACTTCATATCATCACTAATAATACTACCAAAGCATCGAAAACTAGTCACCCGTTCTATTTTCTCCCTTCCTACTTCTATATTTGACACCAATCGATTCGTTCCAATCACTATGACTTTCGTCTTTATTTTCATCCCATATTCTTCACAGCCCTTTCTCAAGCTTTCTAACATCTTATTAGTTTTCAGTATACGAGTAATATTTGAACAGAAAAATCGTACGCAAAGAGAAAGAGGTAAGCGAAAGACTGTGGAGCTTGGAAGCTTCTCAGTTGCAGCAAGTGACCTGCCAGTACCAATGATGACATTATTCGTGTCGACACCACTTTATTTTATCCGCTATTTATTATCTTACTAAAGAATGCAAACGTCTTCCTCCTCTGTCGTTTAATTTGAATGTTGAAGTAGAAATAATGCTAACTGAACATTTTCGATGTTGTGGAATTTGATATGTTTAGCAGTTTTAGTTTTGACTTGCCTTCCTTACACAGAACTAATTCAATATAAAATTTCTACATCAACTAACAATAAGACCTCCGTATAGAAAAACGCAGAAAAATTTAAAACAGGTTGCAACTTTAGTAATCTCTATATCTACTCAAATGCTACTTACCCATTCACTGTTCTTGAAACCCATATACTTCCAAACCTTGAAACTCATTTCCTTTTCGTGTAAGAATAGGCTTTAGAAGTTTGCTAGCTGAATGCTTTAATTGCAGATATGTTTCTCGTACTTTTTTTCTTTCTCTAACTAAACTTAAAAGACAGGAGTATTGTAAAGCCATTTGAAGTAAATGTAAAGCAGCAAGGGGAACTCTCTAGCATGAAGAAAAAGGGGATAGAAAAGGCTTTTACCTAAACAGCACAGAAAAGTACTACTTTGGGACTTTTTCCTTTAATGAAAATTACAAAGCTCGTTATCGCAAAATGCCTCCCTCTTCTTCCCCCTTCCTCTTTTGCTTTTGGTTTCTAAAAAGCAGATACAACCAGCGGCTAAAAAGAAAATGGACCGGAAAGCTGCATTTTATTCAGAAATGTTACTCTCCACTCCTTCGCCTCTGATTGGATTCATTCCAGCTTGTCTCTCTCTGTCCAAATATCGACGCACTGGTGGATGAAACCGGCCTTGAGTGAGAACACCACTACTGAATGTCGTGTAAGCATTTCTCCACAATGACGACACAAAACGTTTTGGTTTGTTGAGAAAAAAATATATAATAAAATAACAGTTTCTGCAGCAACTCGTTTTTTATGTGCAAAAAATCCAGTGATGGGAAGAGGAGATAATGTGGAAAGTGTAATGTGATTTGTTTGCACATAAATGTTACGAATTCTTTCTCTCTTTTTTCTCTTCTTTCTTATGGTTAATTTCTTTTCACATGGTCAGAGGTACGTTTGCTATTTATGTCAAGGAAAAAAATGTTTACATGACTTTACATTAAATACCAAGTGAAATTGCTTTTGGACACAATAGTCTATCTTAAATCTCCATCCAACAAATTATTATTATTATTACTAGCTGAAATTCCTCTTTCTCACTTAGGATACGGATTTCAATCGAAGCGTAATGATAAAGGTATATAAAGGCATAAAACATAGGTATCAAATAAAAATCTTTTGATATAAATTTTGAAATACCTTTCTTCCCTTTTAATCAAAATGACTTGATAAAACCCAGCTAGAGGTTGGTTTTAATCATGTTTCAAAATTCACATCAAATTGATCAACCGTTTCTCGGTGGGGACACACGGTCCAAAAAATCCTGACGTTTTTTAGGCTAGTCTTCCTGAGTGAGGTTTTCCTCATTCATACCACGCAAATTGCGGAATGATACCTAACATATAGGTCTCAGACCTCTTACTTCCTTTCCTTTCCTCATATAGTGTGATCACTGAGGGACGTCATCCCTCATAGTGACGGGTTAACATGGCCATAGATGCCGAAAGCCCAGAAATCTCATTTCTAAACATTACTAAATGGATCAGCCGATTTTGCGACAGCAAAAACAGTAGACTCGCAACTAATGTCGGTTATTTTGACATTTTATTTTCTTCTTTTTTTAAAAAAAAAACTCTCTCACAAATGCGTGCTAAACTTGATCTTGTCCGTATTCATTTCAGCAATCAGAAAATCATCGGTTCGACTCTCATATCTGCCATTTTCAATTATTTTAAAATTTCACCCATACCTACTTCATCCCTAGGAATACTAGGGCTCTATTACTCTCACTGGGGACAAAATTTGGATCTAAATGGCGTCAGAAGTGTCTCTGCTTCTCTCAACGGCCCCAGAAAACTGTGGATTCGGTATTAATACCCGTTGTTTTCGATTAATTTTACATGTCACCCCTTCCTATCCTCACCCCTAGGAGTATACGGTGTCTTACACTTCTGACTAAACTTGGGCTTAAATTTAATCAGGACTTTCAGTAATAAACTTAGCGACATTCTGTGACTTTCAATACGTAATTGAACAAGTAATTATTCTATTTCTTATTTAAACATTGAATTATACTATTTGAACAGTATTAATTTTCTATTTTCATATTTTTATCAAATTTTCTTCATAAATATGTATTGTGATGATTCGCAGCATGGTATGCAACATAAAGCTTTTTGCAAATATGAGTGGCATAGACTTTATGCATTATTACTAATTTGAGCTTTTGAAGAAGGATTATGAACACTAATTCTTTAAGTGAAACGAATACAAAAACGTTAAGACAAAATAATTAGACTGCATCGAAGCAAATTATGCAAAAGTTTTAGGCAAGGAATCATTCTTAAATACGTAAGTAGTGCAAAGGCCTTAAGGTGAAAATAAGTATTCTCAACGGAAGGAAGGCACTCTTAAAGAAATAAGTAGTGTAAAATCTTAAGCTGAAAATAAATAAGAAATCCTCCGTAGGAAATGGTCCAAAAGCGTTAGACCTGAAAGAAATCGTGCAAAAACATTAGACCAGAAATAATTATCCTGAACGGAAAAAAAAATCACTTACAGAAATGAGTGGTGCAAAAACGTTAGATCTTAAAAAGTACCCTACACAGAAGTGAATCAGCTGTAGGAAAATAATTGATGCAAACATTTCCCCTTGTCAAAAGCCATATGGTGGACATAAAAGTTCACGATTCACGATAATTCAGCATGTTTGCCTTCTGGTGATAAATTAATATTTCATCCAACTTCAATCCAATCCAAATTTTGTTCTTGGCATTTCATCCTATTCAAAGTTTTGAGAATAATTATTAATTTCTAGGCTTTTCTCGTAATATATATAGTTAGCGTTTTGCTCTTTAGTCAGCGAGAACATAATTCGATTCACTCCACCAGCTTGTGTAGTCCGAATCCTATGTTGAGCCCAATGAGCTGTACGCCTTCTATACTTTCGATTGCTGCAAAGAGACATTTAATTACTACGTGGAAATAAATATAAAGACAGAAAATGTTGTTTGCTTTCGTCGTGATGATAGAAGACAAGTCTTCCTACGAAAATGATAAATTTGGATCAAGACAGGAAAAGTTTTCATGCAAGATACGATACTAATTATACCACGTAACAATAATTTTCTGTGTTTAATTCCAGGAAGAAACAGCAATATGTTTTAAATGTTGTTAATTAAGTTTGATTTCCTCACAGTATTATTAATTACTGCTTGTCATAGTTGGAATATCGTAATAAACAAACTTTTACTACCTTTAATTTTCAATATTAAAGATGATTTCTAATTAGAATTAGTGCAAACAAGAAATTCTAAAATATCGTAAGCGTTTAACAGGAAAAAATGTCCAAAAAAATTGACCATATACCGTTCTATAGATCTCAGTAAGCAGAACAAAACTTTGTGTCAGTGTAACCGCTTTCAACTTTGAGAAAATTAAAAAAAAAATGTGAGATTGAAATTGATGCTGAACGAAAACTCATTAAGGTTAGACTGATATTGAAGCATATCCTCCTGAAGGTGTTCATTACGATACAAGCAAGACGACAGTACTAGGGATAGCAAATTACAGGATGTTTACTTTCCCTTTCCGAGAAGTAAAATCGAGAAAATCCGGAATTCGAAAAAAATCCGGAATTTAGAAAATTTCGGAAGTCAGAAAATATTTGAATTTCGGAAATATTCCGGAAATTTTCCGATTTCTGAAAAGTGAAATTTCCGATTACGGAAAATTTTGGCCATCCGTTGACAGTACGTAGTATTGTTGATGAGCTATGGTCCAAAATGATTATTAACTATTAAACCTTATTTCCTATTTAAGTAAAATATTTTCCAACGATAAGACAAACATTAGTTGATAAATCATATCGTGCTTAAGGATAAATTCTGATGGGCAGTTTCCCAGAAAATCGGCAAAAACAAACTTTTGTTGAGCTAAAAACTTTTTTTTTTTTTTTTTGCCAAGAATAATTGAAAATTCTGCTGGAATAGATTGATTATTTTTAATAGCTGAACCTGCGTTGTCTACTCAGCGCATCGTTCTGTTATGACCATGAATCTCCTTCCTACTGTGCATGTCTCCTTGCTCACACAACTAAAGGATAGGAGACTCACAAAGAAGGTGAATTACTCTGTATAGATGTTGGAGTGAGTTTGTAGCAAATTTGCAGAAGTAACACGATATCAAGTGGAAATAATTCTTTTCTAATAAATCATACGCCTCATTGCGTCTCTTGAGGCCTTTGAAGTTGCCAGCATACAATAGGTTTTTCCATTGGGTTAAGCAAAGCGCCTGCAATGTCCGTCAACCCGCCATATGTAACTTCTTTACTGGTTGCGTAACATCGTAGTTTTGGCCTGGAACAATGTTAAACTTATGGGCTCAAAACGGCATCTAAACTGTTGAATAGAATAATAATGACACTTTTTTTTGAAAATTTGAAAACTGGACAATCTACACAAAATTTGGAATCGACCAGTGAAACCGTCACGTTTCTAGCACTTGTAGTTTTCGAGATCTCATTGTCGAAAGGATTGGAGACAAACATATAAACCTAACATTTTAACTAGCTGAACCTGCGCTCTCTACACAGCGCATCATTCACATATGAGCATGAATCTCCTTGTTATTCCTCACATCTGTACATGTCCCTTTACAGACTCAAGTAAAAGACGTCTTGATAAAAATCCGCAAGAGATACCGTAAAGGGGAGATTTTTTCGCTTACTTTTTCAATATCTCGCACCGTTTGCAAGATTTGAGTCTATTTCCGGTTGGAGTTTTTAATTCATGTATAATCAGTGTTTTCTTTCTTCTTGCGTGCAGTATGTAATAAGCAAATACATTACACAAACAATAAATTATAATGTCAGTTATATATGGTGTTTATTGGGCAAAACACTTCAAACAATAAAGATTCAACTTAGACTGCAGAAATGGTTTATGCTTCGTTTCTCATTGGCCATGAAACAAACGCCTGAGAGATATGCAACTCCCTTGTATACAATCATGAGGTGTTGGAATGCATAATGCGTAGGATATGATGTTTTTTTTTAAATCAACATTTCCAGTGTAACCGTAAAAATGTAATAAAGAAATACTGGTCATGTTTATAAAATATTCAGTTAGAACTGGACAATCTACGCAAAATTTGCAATCGATCAGTGTAAACGTCATCTTTCTAGAGAGTGTAGTTTCCGAGATCTCATTGTCGAAAGGATTGGCCACAAACATATAAACGTCTACAAACGTATAGTTTAAAAGAACTCCAAATATGGCTGCACAATTCATTTGCATTGATTTTGGAGAAGATTTATTAAAATACTAAGGCTATGAACAATAATTTTAAAAAGATAAACTTCATGAAAAAGATCTATTTAAATTATTTATTTAAAGTACACATATTTGATCTTGTCCATACTTGTTCAAATATTTGTCCTTGTTAAACGTGAACTCACAAATAACCGTAAAACAAGGGTTTGAAAAATGAAATTTTTGAGGTTTACGTCCCACGGTTATGCCGGTTAGGCTAAAGGAGACGGTGGTGACGAGGGATGAATGAAATGGTGGAATGAAGAAAGTGGGAGAAAATCCACGCACACGGTGTTTGTCCACCACAAAGTTCACTTGGCGGAAGCAGGGTTTGAACCCGAGACCCCTAGCACCAGAGGTGAACGTTCTACCACTGAGCCACCGCGGCCCCAACAAAAGTTTGAAATGAAAAGTTAGAGGTTGGAGCTCTGGCACTTTTATTGCTTTTGTAGCATTTTAATATATAGATACTTATGTGCTGTATATGTAAAAATGTTAAATATCAGATCCTGTCTTTTTCTCACAATGATACAGACTCTTCTATCAGACACACATACACATACACCTAGCAGTTACGAACATACTGCTTTAATATCTTGCAAAATATTACTTTCATTTTCACCAATGTTCGTGTATCATTACCAATACGAGAAACCATGGATAAAAGTTTACAGAGTAATCAACATTTCTTAATGTAGGTTGTTACATGTAGAATTCTATAATATCTATCAGTTTGATTAATTCAAACATAAATGGTTTAAATGCTATATGCCGTACATCTTTAAAAAATATGATAATATAAACGATGTATTCATAGCAATAAATTATTAGACTCATCTACAAAATAACACTATTGAAAGTAAACAAATATTTAACATGGAATACATAAATTTTAAATGACATTGACAAGCAAGAATAACATATCTGGGAAGTGTCATTTCAGGGGAGAAGCATTCTGTAACGGTACCGGTCTTTACACACATAATACTCAGGTTTTCATTTTTCTTATATAACCAATCACAAAAATCACTACTGTTTTGTGTAAAATTAAGAAATTACATGCTTTGCAGTGCATTTTCTCCAATTACTGTATTCTAATTTCCGAGTTGTTCTGTAGAAATATGCTTCTGTTTTTCTATATCTCATTCACGAGGTAAGTTAATGATGAAGTGGACTTCTACACTTGAAAAGTACTCTCCTAAATTTGGGAAAGCATTTCACATCTGTGCATCGAGAACACTTTTTCCTAGAAACGAGATTCTGAGATTCTCAATGCTGAGAAACGAAGGAAAGTGGAGAACGTTGTGTAAAGCGGAGCGTGACACAAACCTGTTGTTTTTCCTTATGAATGAGAATTGCGGAATCTCGTTTCTAAGAAAAAAGAAATTGACTTGATGCGCAGATAAGAAACGGTTTCTCAGGTTTAAGAACGTATTTTTTTTTTATTTACTATGTAAGAAGTTATTGTATTTATATATTCTTGAGAATGAAAAAAGACGTGAGTAAGATTACTAACTATTTGGTACGTTTAAAATCTCACACACACAAAAAAACTCCTATTCGTGGAACCATGTCACAGTTACTACTACACATACAACAATGCTATTAACGTTTAATAATAATAATAATAATAATAATAATAATAATAATAATAATAATAATAATAATAATAATAATAATAACAGAGTCCTCCAAAGAAGAGACATATAACAATTGTTAGATTTCATTCAGATGAACAAAATTATATGGTCAGTAAGTCCTAATATGTAGTTTTTCGAGAAAAATCTAAAAGCCAGTTTCAGTTTTGTAAAACTAAAAATGTATGCTTTACGATAATCACAGCAACTAGGTATATTAAGATGGAACTGGTCTTCAGATATACAGGAGACAAGGTGACTTAATAGTATAGAGCTTTCCTCTGGTGCGTGGGATCCTTGGTTCTACGTCCGGCCAAGTAAGTTTGTGGTGGATCAACATTGTGTCCATGGGTTTTCTCAGGGTACTCCCGTTATCTCCCATATTTTCATTCCACCAATACTTTCGTCATAACTCACGTGCTTTAATCATCTGTCTCCCTTAGCCTAAAAGGGCATAATTGTGGGACGTTAGACGTAAATATTTCAATTTCAAATATACACTAATCACACATTTCACTATGACACCAGCAAGAAGACAGTATACAATGATGGTTAATGAGAGATGCCAAATTATGATCAATATTACAAACTTTGCTCTTTGTTTAACTACAGTATGGTTTTTGCAAAGACATACGAGATGGACAAACTGCCATACTTGAAGAATAATTCTCGTGCGTAGGTTTCGAGAAAATTGAGGCAAACTTCTTTTCTAGCGTTAGAAAACAAATTATTCTTTGTTAATCTGATGCAATTGACAGTTTTTATTCTGCCGTAATAGTTCCTTTTATTATTTATTATTGTTCTGTATAGGAGAAATATGTACTGTTGTTTCTCTTGCTCCCAACAGTTACTAACATACTACTTATAAAGTGTCATACACATATACTTATATGTGTATCGTTGTTAGGAGAAATAAGGCATCTATATATACTAGTCTTTGACCAGCTGAGGGCTTGGCCCCAAGATACCCGTGTTTTCTCGGTCTACGGCCTTGCATCTCATGTGTATCAGCCTTTGCTTCGTAATACTCTGTTTAATCACTCGCAATTTATTTTTACAGAAGCCTTTGTTTTGTTATTCACAATGTATCGACACATATGATAGTGATGTTGGATTCTCATTTTCAGAGGTAGGTTTGTTGTGTCTAGTTTGTAAAACAAATAGCCGGGATTTTTGTCGACCAGACCTCTTGCATACTGCCAAGACAAAGTTTCTTTTTCTGATAACTTTGTAGCATTTTCACATCACCCCTAAGGTATCCTGCTATCCGTTTCTTTTGTCTGATTTCACTCACTTACTCAATAGCTCTGTTTTAATGCTGTCTTTGCGTGGTCATCTCTTTTGTATGCTACCAAGTAGAACTTAGCGGTATTTATGTCTGTGCGGGTTTCTGGGGGCGCGGCGGTTCAGTGGTAGAGCGTTCACCTCCGGTGCTTGGGGTCCCTGGTTCGATCCCAGCTCGCACCGTGTGGACTTTGTGGTGGACAAACACCGTGCTCTCCCGTTTCCTCCCATTTTCTTCATTCCACCATTTTCATTCCTTTCTCATAATCACCGTCTTCTTTAGCCTAACCGATATAAGCGTGGGACGTAAAACTGACAATTTCATTTCATTTAATGCGCAGGTTTCTATCATATTGCTGAAGTCAAGTTTAACATAAGTTTATTTGGACTGGCATCAAGCATCCTCCCAAATAAGCACATGAAACTTAATTATTTGTTCATCAATGCAAAACTGAAGATTATTCATTATGAATTAAACAAACGATAATTCTTAAGGCTAAAATAGATTTATCGATTAGATTCGACGACTAACAACTTCCAGAAAGAAGAGTCAACATATAATACATATAAACCACAGATTAAGATATAAGCAACATGTGAAAAGAAAGAAATCAAATTCTTAAAACTGCTCAAAAAATTCGCCTCTGAACGATTACAATTAGTTGAGAACTAGCTCATTTGATATGTAGTACACACCATAAATATTACATATAACAACGCTTAAAACAAATAATGTTTAAATTAAATAAATTTAAACAATTAACAGTAACTGCCACAATGATAACTTAAGATAACAATAACCGTGCAGATTAAAAATGAAATGAAATGAAATCTTTAAGTTTTACGTCCCACGGTTATGCCGGTTAGGCTAAAGGAGACGGTGATGATGAGAGATGAGTGAAACGGTGGAATGAAGAAAGTGGGAGGAAACGGGAGAACCCCGAGAAAACCCACGAGCACGGTGTTTGTCCACCACAAAGTTCACGTGGCGGGGGCTGGGATCGAACCCGGGACCCCAAGCACCACGTGCAGATTAAGAACATGATAGGTGTGTCATATAAATAACATGGGAAATACTTTTCAGTATCCATAATATACCCATAAAACCACTCTAAAGTGGTAAATTTTTATTTTTAGTGATTTTGTTAAATAACCCTATAGAAAACGTACGACCGTACCGAATTTCAAGTTTTTATTCCAATTCCAAGTACCGAAAACATGATATTATAGGCAGGGGTAAAAGTAAATCTGAGAAGGTAGGTGGAGGGTAGGTAGGTAGGTGACATCATGCCGTCCCTCTGCCCATCTTTGCCCATTGTAATATTTTAGGAACTGGGGGACGCCGTACGTATTTTTTAAGGTGAGGAGACGGCGTCCCCCGCGTTCCCCCTCACTTTAATCCCTGATTATAGGTTAAAAAAAAGGAGGCCTATTTAAATAATATGTGGAATTTCTTCATCCTTCCTTTAGACCTCCTAAAAACTAAATATATTCCCTTTTGGCAATTTTCCTGTGGGTTAGTCCGGAAAAGCTATAATCAAATTTCAACTTTCCACGTCAATCGGAAGCACCCGTTATTTTATGTCAGTGAATGAGTTTATGATTATATTCAGGGTGTTTCAAAACAATACCGACAACGATTGGGAGGTGCGACACCAAGATAAGACAAAAAGTTGGACTAACTAGGGTGCACAAATGCTTCCTTTCGGAGTTATAGACTGCCGAAAACATGAAAAAATGAACTATAAAAGTCCATAGTTCCAAATCTATGGGACCTACCGTAGTCAAACAAGTCAAGATTTCACTTAGGAACTAATATGTGTACTATCCAAAAATACATGTTTCATAATCCTGCGGTACTCACGCAACAATTTTTGTAGAGGGAGTTTGGCTACAGGTACATCATTTTTGATGTACTCAGCAACTACCTCTATAAAAGTTGCTGGGGAGGTGCCGCAGGATTTTGAAGCTTAGATATTTAGATAGACCACATAATATTTCTTGAGTGAAGTCTTGTTCCGACTACGGTAGGTCCCATAGTTTTGGAGCTATGAACCTTTAAACTTAATTTTTTTCATGCTTTCAGCAGCTTGTAACTCCGAAAGGAAGCATTTGTGCACCCAGGTTGGTCTATACTTCTTGTCTTCTCTTGGTGTTAGGAATCAATCACCTCCCAAACGTTTTCGGTGTTGTTTTGAAACACCCTATATATATATATATATATATATATATATATAGAGAGAGAGAGAGAGAGAGAGAGAGAGAGAGAGAGAGAGAGAGATATAGATATATATGAAACATGTTTATATATAATCTGCTATTTAATGGTGTATATTTTTCGTATACATTATATAAATAAATACTGTCATATACTACCAATACCAACTCAATCAGATTTGCGACAAACAACATAGCTACTTTTTTAAGAAGATAAAAATTCGCTTTTATCGATATTTTCTCCAAAACTGAGCCACTTAATTTACCCTCAGAGCATATCATTTTGTTCAGCCTGATTTAATCTATCGATTGATGTACGTATATTCTGTCTTTGGTTAGTATTATATAGTTAAACAACAATTAATGTTCAAGAATTAATCATAATTTTGAGCTATATCTCATCCATACTTTGTATATTATTATCTTGCCATTGCACTAATGGAAAGCTGGATTAATGGAAAGCTAAGACCTACATGGTCATTTTCATCTGAATATTTATGGTGATTATCGTAGAACATGAATTTTTAGGTTTACGTAAAGAAAGTCCTTTTCGTCGATTTTTCTTTAAAAAAAAGAAAAAAAGCTACGCATGAGGGTTTTACACTCATCCATATATAATTTTGTTCAACTCATTGAAATAAGCTTGATCTTTGGATTTGATATTTTCGTTAAATACTAGTAATGTTTTAGAATGTATATTCATAGAATTAGTTATAGCTATGAATGACTCAGAATTCATGTTAGGCTCGAACTTCCAATTGGCACCATATCTAACTAATTTTTTGTTTATTTAAACAGTCATGTGTCTCCAATCCTTGTTATCTCATTTATGTGTATTATAGCTCCGTTTTCTGTGAGAAAACGCCTAAGGAAAGTTCGTTCTCTAATTTTGTTTTGCCTAATGTAAAACATACTTTAATTTACAAAATATAAAACATTATTTCCTAACATTCATGCTACTTGCGATGTCTATTTTCTCTTGAGTTTTTAAAGCGCATAAGTTTCTCTACGTGTCTTCCATATTTTTGGATATTCTACATCTGTTTGATTTGCTTTCCAACCATCGTATGTTCATAATTTATGGCAATGGGTAACTTCCAAGTGAGAAGATACAGTCGTTAAAGAACACGTTGTCTGATTCTTTTACACATATTTCAAGGAAAAGCATAACAGGGATACATGTAGATAGTTGAACGTGGAAGCCAGATGGTAAATCAACGGATATCATAGTCACCTCACTACGAATGTGAACTTTGTTTATCATTCCTTCCTTTTTGGTTAAATATATAGATACATAAATGTAGTCTTTGTAAAATACGAAATATTGATGCTTGTGATTTTTTTTCTTCGTGAACTTACTAATGTAGGAGCTTTTCTGCAGAAAGTCTTTCCAAGGTCTTTATGTATTTTTCTCTTTTTCTTGAATTGTATTTATATGACCGAAGAGAACCCATAGTCCTAGTCCTACATACCGTTTATTATAAACGAATCAACTAAATAGATACATCAATAGCCGTATTTTATTTTTTTATTTCGTGTGCTCTTAACAAAGTTTCCTATTCAGATAAGCAAAAGAGCAGTCTTAGTTTGGTTTATTACTAGGACTATGGCCATTTAGTGACCAACTAGGTTAAAGGGCATCAGGTTAAATTGCAGCATCAACGACTTGTCACAGTCACAGTAACGTCTCAGTCACTTGAAGCTTAGGCGAGCTAATGACTTATCAGAAGTAAATACAGTAGACTGTTCGTGACTCCAAATTGAAATCCTTCGAGAAAACGAAACATCACATATGGAGCTCTAACCATTCGATATTACCTAGGTATAGTCGAGGATACTAGTAGTGTCTTCAGCGTTCTAGTTCAAGAGCACGCATATTGAGAGCTCCTTTGTGGCTATATAGTTAACGCACGCATCTTTTGGTGCGGGAGACCCGGGATAAACTTGAGATCCATGTCTCATATTGCCTCCATGCTAAAAGGGACGCTAAACTCCAATTTAGACAACCAATGCACATTGCAAGTTAAGTGATTCAACACCTTTGCAGAAGGTAGCTGAACCGAGCTTACAAGTTCTAATTACATGATTTTAAACAGTATTGCAAACATGACAATATCTCCAGAACGGTTTGAGAAAACAAATTGCTGTAAACGACATTACGATCTTCACATTTATTGATATAAATATATCACATCTATCACTTACATTAGTGATCAATGTAATATGTTGGGGTACTTATCTAAGTAGTTATTTCGAAACAAGGGAGTTTACAAAAAAAAAGTAAAATTTACAATTCCTTGATAACTTTGTATTCATTCGATATTCGTCGTATCATGATGACAGCATTAGGTACCAAGTTACTTTGTATGTACTCGTACATTGCCCGGTCTGTCTTACTTGCGTTTGCTACCAAAATTTGGATGTATGTGACATTGCACCGTTCTTGGTTTGTAACACTGAATAATAAATGTGGTATTGTGAGTTTTCGTTTAACATACAGATTTGATTTATGCAAATACCTAATAGTGCCATTAAAAAAAAAATACGACTTTGCTAGGTTGGCAACACTGTTATCCTTGTAGTATCATAGAGTATTCCAAACAATATCCGCCTGCCGATATTTGAATAGAAGAAAATTGCAGCGTTTTTATGTTCATTATTTTAAAATTACAAGAGCGTATCAAGATAAATGGTGCACATTCGTCCTTATCAGGATCAAACTTCGCATGTTGGTATATGTTACAGTAAAAACACGAAATTCGTCAAAACTAATTTTTATGAGGTGAAACTAGAAACTCCGATTCTTCATGGAAAACATGCATTTTTGCTAGTAAAAATAGAAGATACTGCTTTAAGCAGTAGAAATAAGAACCAACTCAGATTTCTGATTTTGAATTACGTAACTTTCTGTTTCGCACCAATGAATTTTTGAACCACTGTTATTTCGTGCAGTTGTGTTTAACAGACTCTTGTCCAGATCCAACAGCAAAAATAGAAGCTGCAGATTTGAGAAATAGTTACATATTTACATTAGTGATACTGATGAAATTTTGTTTACATAGATCAAATCCCAAACTTGAATACAGTTTCTACCAGATGTTCCCCTTTGTTCCAGTTTGTATGAGTTATCTTCGCTCCTGCTTAGAACTACAGGCAGAACATTGCGAAACAAACCCTTGGCCTTATCAACGTTTGGAATGAGAAATTACATTTTCTCAAACTTCAGTTGGTGAATGGCTTTTGATACTAATTTTTGTTCATTGTCTTTGCCTGTTACATAGTCTAATACTTGCTAGATATTCTTGCTGCTTCTAAACTGCTCGCCATTAAGATTACAACACCCAGAAGGAGTTATCGAAAGAGCACGAAATTTGCACGCTGTGTAGGGTTGATTGTAGAAGGAAATGATTAGGTGGCCAAAGACATCGTGCGTCACGTACGCATGCAACACTATCTGGGAAGAGGTACCTCGAATAGGTCAGAAGAAGAGCAGTGAATGTGCGTGGTCGTGAGTTTATTGTGTCAAAAGCGGTCAGCAATGCCTCGTAGTCGAATACAGCATCGCTTTCAACAGGCTTTGCAGTTCGATTGGAGCCCGAATTGTTGCATACCGTGGTTGTAGTTCATCGTACCGAGAGATCAGTGCAGAGGAGGATGGAATGCATCCACTCTGGGACGTGTGTGGAGCCAGTGAGTACAGGAAGGCATAGTAGAGTGACGTAGGGGTTCCCAACGTCCACGTCAGAGGACGGACCGTGAAGACAGATACCTGGTACGCATGGCCCTAACAGACCGTACAGCCACAGCAAGACGGCTGGTGCAGGAACTAGGGACGATTTACGACGTCCAGTGTCCCCACGAACCGTGCTGCGTCGTTTGGCGGAGCGGTAAATTTTTCTCGCCACCCATTGCTGCGGATTCCTATGCGAATACAACATTGACTAGCGCGTCAGACATGGTGCGAACACCATCGTGCATGGCGTGAGGAATGTTATGCCATACTCTTCTCCGATGATTACCGCTTCTTCTATAATATCATGATGGATACCGTATGGTGTGTGGCTCCACCGTGGTATTACGCTTTAGGACACCTGAATCATACATCGTCATACAGGCCCTTTACTGGGCATCATAGTATGCGGTACCGTCACCTTAGATTTTCGTTTGCATCTCGTATGCATTCCAGGGACATTGAACAGCCAACGGTACATCACAAAGGTGATCACCCATGTTGCTGTCCCATTAATCCATTGACTGCATAACGTCACTTTTCAACAGAACAACACGCGACCCCATGTTGGAAGGAATGTCCTCCAGTTCCTGGAAGCCAACCACGTGCCCCTGCTTCTATGACCCATATGTTCGCCAGAACTCTCGCCGATTGAGCATGTCTGGTCCATGGTGGGTCGCCGTCTGTCTCAACACAGGTTTCCTCCAGCTAGTGTAAAGGAGCTTTGGCGCCGAGTCGAAGCCACTTGTGACGCCATACCCCAAGCAAATATCGCTGGGCTCATTATCCATGCCTCGTCGTGTTACAGCAGCTCTGACCGTCTGTAGAGACTCTACACGCTACTGGCTCCAGTAGGTTCTGCAACCCTGCTACGCATGTCACATTTCACATGTCACAGCACCGACTTGTAAGCGTAATCATTTTCTTTTCTTATTAGTAACTCTCTGTTTGCCAAGTTTTGTATTTCTACCTCATCTCCTGAGTGTTGCAATTTTAGTGGCGAGCAGTGTATGTGGGTTTATCATCCTTGTTGTAAAAAGCTTCCCTGGACGTTTCCAAACCAAGTTGAATCGGATTGTTATAATTGCTAAGAGAATTCCTTTGAACTGTATTTGCATTCATGACTATAGATTTGTTATCTGCAATTCCACTTATAATTTCTTCCAAAGCTTCCTCTTGTTGCGAATTTGATAGTACATCTGAAGTGAATAATGATGTCGATAGAGACTCAATTCCAAATATTGCTTTTTATGGATTTGGATCTATTCACGAGTGCCAAGCCTTAAGGAAGAAACGAGCTTTTAGCCTACTACGTGCTGTTGTCTTTCATCCAAGCTGGTAGCATATTTTCAATATTCTGGTTTGCTCTTTCAACGAAACCATGTTATTGGCTGTCTCGGATTCTCATGAACAAGTTCTGGTCATAACTGTTTCATTTCTTCAAGAAGATTGTTGGGAAACTCCATATCATTATCGCTGTGCAAAATAGACGGTGAACCAAATGTCGAAAATACGGTATATGAAGCAAATGGTACGCAACCTCTTCAACGTGTTTAGTTTTATGGACAAAATAAAAGTCAGATGCTCTTAATACACCATAATTATTTCCTACTTCTGTCTTTTTGGGTTTGCATATCGATAATCAAGAGTCAACTCATGAGTCACAAAGCGCGCAGACAGATTACACTTACCGAAATTTCGACACTCCTGTTCTCTCCACCGACATTCAAACAATGATTCGAACCGGCGAAATTTCTAGATTTTTCGTGAGTCCACGTCTTCGGAGGCGTACCTGGCCGTTGGACGTCTTTCACGCTGTTCCGACCGTCACGAGAGCGTATGTATTATTCATACACTCACTTTTTCCATAAAGTACTCTTTCCATACTCGTGGCGGAGATGAACATTCTCGCGGTGTTTACCTAAATTTGAAGCAGAAATTACGTTGCTTCATTTCATCTACGGTAGCGTTGCTGTACTACATTTCACTTCCATAACATGTATACACAGGGGTAAAGTTGAGGGGAGAAGCGGGAAGACGCGTCCCTCGCTTCCAGAAAATATCCGTGGCGTCCCCCTACTTTCTAAAAAAAAAATTCCATGAGCAAAGATAGGCACGGGACGTATCGTGCGTCCCCGTACCTTTTCACATCCACTTTTATCCCTGTGTATACAGAAACTACACGTCTGAACAACCACACGGCTTCGCAAACGAAGTTAGACATCCTCTGGTTTCCTTGACCTGACCGTCAAGCGGTAGTAGCTCCAATATTACACGCCAGTAATGCGTTCTTCGTATTTATTGATCACAGGTTATGTATAATAGTGTGCCCAAGAAGTCCCATACGATTTCTGGGAAGGAGTACGAATTTAAGCGAAGAGTTTATAATATGAAAGAAGACAGCGTAAGCAACGAAATCACAGCATCCCGACGTGACCGCCCTCTATATCTAAGCAGAATTGTCATCTCTCCGAGGTGCTCCTGAATGCACTCTGCAATATTGCTAGTGTAATTGTACGGGCCGATCCCGAAAAGCGTTTACGCTAGTGCGCCAAAACCCTAATCTTCACCTTCTGCTCCTAACTCTTGATGTGACCCTATACAAAGAAGTCACATTTCGACATTGATGCGTACAATTCCCAAGCAATGCTGCAGCGTATGTTCAGATGCACCGCGAAGAGATGGCAAGTTTGCTTGGATATGGAAAGCGGTCATATCGAACTACTGTAATTTCGTTACTTACGGTGTCTTCCTTGATCTTATAAACAGTTTAAGTTCGTGATCCTTCCCAGCATTGGCGTCTCTGGCATGTACAATTTGGGGGGGGGGACATCAAAGGAAATGATCTAACTGCTAATATCTCAGCGGAATTTTAGATTATGTCACTCAAAATATTGGGGGGGACGCGTCCCCCCGTCCCCCCCCCGCCAGAGACGCCCATGCTTCCCAGAAATGGTTAGGTACTTTTCGAGCACCCTATATATTTATATAACCTATAATATACATCAAATAGATAGATAGAGATAGTACGCAGGAATAATTTGTAATTCCTCTTTAACTGAGCCATATGCATTCTTAGAGCAAATTTAAATTTCTGCTCTAATAATTATCTGAGACAGAACTTCGAACTATCCCTTAGAATTACGTTTATTAGAAGAGTATATTTGCCAATAATATTAGAAAATAGTTCAATATGTACTTTTGCAAAAATCAGTTTCAACTCTGAACTTTCTGCGGTGATTTACTAAAATATACTGCAATGAAGAAAACAATTCGTTCAACTACCTCAAACTTTTTCTTGCAGAATAAATAAAAAAAAAAGTTCTGGTACATTCGCTATTAAATTCTAATTTACACACCCTAGGGGGAAAAAATCATTGCTTAACGTGTTTCAATGTGAAAGAAAAATCTCGCCTCTCGGTAAACAAGCCAACCAGCCTCCAGTGAAATGAGATGGGCTGGAGATTTTGTTTTCAGCAAGCTGCGAAAACTCATCTATCACTATGACGTCATGACCCCGCCTTAGTTCGTTCCTTTTATTCATCGTCTCCTTTCTCAATCCCGACTTCTCTACTTCTTCTTCGTCTTGTGTAACAGTTTCTATGTGATCTCGCTTCTACAATGTAAAATCATATTTCACTCGCAAGTCAACTGGCTGATCGAGTAAAGTCGGACCACGGGGCATACATATTTCTCGCTTTAGCAATAAACCTGCTCTGGTGACTCTTCGAATGGAAGTAAAACAGTAGCGTTCATAGTTGTTATTTTTATTTTACATGCGAAGTTTAGAAACATAATTTTAGAATCTAAGAAACTTAATTTTAGAGTTTAAGGATAAAACAAACATTTTCTTTTTTGCATAATTGAGACTTTATAAAAATTAAGATAGTACACTGTTGATGGTTGTGTTTTATGTCTTGGCGTAGGATCGACGATAGGAAGAACTATGTTTTTTTTTTTTTTTAATGGAATTCAAACTTCAGTTGTAGTGTGCTTCTGTTAAAATGAAATGAAATGAAATCTTTCAGTTTAACATCCCACGATTATATCCTTTAGGATAAGGAAGACGAATGATGAAGGCGAGTGGCTGATGATGGAAAAATTTGTGAAATGAGAATGTAGGAGGAAACGGGAGTACCTCGAGAAGACCCACGGAGATTTTGTTGTATACCACTAACTTACTTGGCCAGGGTTGAACCAGGGACCCGACGTACCAGAGGTAAGCGCTGAACCACCGTGCCCTCCCCCCATCATGTACAGTACTTCTGTAATCGAACTCTTTGGAGGTGAAACATTGGGGAAATGGCTGTTATGTGCAAGATAATAATCTATAAATGTAAAAAAGGGTCAGCGTAGCGGAGACCACGTGATGAATAGAACCCGTCCTTGGTAACTTCTTGAAAATAAAAATTGATCGATTACATGCATTGATTCAAGTTCTTCCTACGTCTAAGGGAAATAATATACCCTATCTATTCGAAAGTTTGGGAATTATTAGAAAGGTAAACAATAGGGAGAAGCAGATGCGCACCCAGACTTTTTTCCCCTCAAAGAGCTCGAAGTTAGAAGATTGAATAGAATCCAGATCGGGTGGACCCTCCCTAAGTGCGCCTCTGGCGTAGATAAATTGCGAGTATATTATTTAAAAAGAGTTACGACGTTTTGGAGGGGGTCCGAACTTGGTGGATCGGCCGTTGTGTAGGATACGGTATACACCTTTATTGACAATTGTACAAGGAGTCGTATAGATTTGTCCAATTAAGGTGTATATACCAGGTATACTCATCAGTTGCGTCACACATTTCGATCAATAAAACTGCAAAGACGAATTGTGAATGAAATAAAAATCGTTTTTAGTGTCCCACAGTATATGCTACAAGCAAAAGAAAATGAATAACAAATACAAGCAAATAATGATGGAAAATTTGGAGAATGTAGTAGGAAAAGGAAATTGGATGACTCCAAGAAACCATACAGGGAAAATTGGATGACTCTATTTCCGTGCGTGAGGTCCTTGGTTCGATCCCCGGCATGGTAAGTTTGCGGTGGACAATATCGTGTCCTTGCGTTTTCTTATGGTACTCGTTTCCTCTTATTTTTTTATTGCACCAATTCATCTATAATCATTCACTTGCTTTAATCATTATTATCTCCCTTAAGGGCATAATCGTGGGACATTAAAGGAAAAGATCGCATTTTTTCAAGAAATCTCAGCGCAACTGCTGCTAATATGGCGTTCTTGGTTACTGTATTGACTGACGTTTGCCAGAAATGAAGTGAAATCTTTGAGTTTTACGTCCCACGGTTATGCCAGTTAAGCTAAAGGAGACGGTGATTATGAGAAATGAATGAAATGGTTGAATGAAGAAAGTGGGAGGAAACGAAATGAAAAGTGAAATATTTGACTTTTACGTCCCACGATTATGCCGGTTAGGCTAAAGGAGACGGTGATGATGAGTAATGAATGAAATGGGGGAATGAATGAAGTGGGAGAAAACGGGAGAACCCCGAGGGAACCCACGCACACGGTGTTTGTCCACCACACGGCGCGAGCTGGGATCGAACCAGGAACCCCAAGCACCGGAGGTGAACGCTCTTCTACTGAGCCACCGCGCTCCTGACGTTTGCCAGCATCCAGCAAACAATGACGGCACACTTTTGTTGCTGTAGTGATAGCATAACTCAAGAATATCTTGCTGTAGGGGATGTTTTGTAAAGATATTACAACGTTTTATGAGTCAGTGCAGGCAAGTACACGACGCAGCGAAAGTTGAAACGCGGGACTGAGAACAACCTTAAATGCTGTTAGTTCAACAGTAAATATTGAACGTTGGTGATGCAGATTAAATTCTGAGCTGTCCTTGTCTGTAACGAAGGCACATTCAACATAATGCTCACTTTTGGGACCACCCGTATGAAACACATTAAAATAGGAATTGTGTTCCAGCAGCGTTCCGAAGTCGTGCTGATATTTGTCTGGGTACTTGTGTGCTGTTTGTGTGTGGTGACAATTGAAGGTTGAGCCTTAGCAGAATCAATAGCCAAGGTAGAAGGACACAATCATGTAGCAAAGAAAGAGGGTGGCTGTACAAATTCGTCTTTCATGAGATTCTCAAAAGCACAAACGTACTACTTACGTGTAACTTCAAGGCATACTGCATACTGGTCGTAAATATGTTCACCACGCATTGGAAAGCTGCATGGTTGGTGAGAAATGCAATGCACTTGGGTTGTATAATTTCTGAGAAGTCTCGTACGACGATTGGGTAACGGTGATTCGTTTGTTTCTGCATAAAGGCTAACAACAGGACTACTACAGAATGGACCACTATCTAGCCTAATACCCAGGTGATGAACAGTGTCAAGTTGTTTTAGCAGAGAGAAGCGAGCAGATGAATAAACAAGACAACTATAGTTTAACGTGGGCCGAATTAGACTAATACAATCACAATACAACAATATTATCAGCACCTCAGATGCAGTGAAAAAAAAAAGTACACAAAACAAATTCAAAGCTCGGAAACAAAGTACTCATTCGGACTGCGTCAACGAATGAGACGAATGCCACTGAAACAAGTCCGGATCAACAAGGCAAGTTTGTTGGCGGCAGTATGTACGAGGATTTTCTGGCCAGCAAACCGAAATGTTGTCTCGCTCGACCAGCGAACCAAATGATTTAATGTTATTTGAGACTGTCGAGTAATATCACGAAACTGAATCGGTAATAAATGTAACAAAAATCGTCAACATAGCGCAGACCAGACATTGATGATGGAGAGAGCAAACAGTGTGACACTGAGAGCACAAGCTTTGGGGGGATACCATTTTCTTGCAGTAAATTGCTCTGGGAGACTAGTGCCCACACGCACCTTAAAATAACGTTCATCCAGGAAGTTCGTTATGAATTCCATCATCTGGTCATAGAGACCCCAGTCATATAGCTGCTTTAAAATTCCGTAGTGCCAAGTTGGGTCATAAACCTTTTTCAAATCAAATACTATAGCAACAAGGTGCTGACGATAAGCTTCTTGAAGTTGACTTCGAGGTAAACAAGATTATGTAGTGGAAGGAACTTGTCCAGCAGAGAGTTGGATTTTAAGTATCATACGAGACGCTTGTTCACTAAGAGCTCAAAAAGCTTAGAGCAATGGAACTGTAGCTCATGGCTGTGTTTTTCTCTGGTTTCAAAATTGGAAGCACTAGAGCATCACGTTAACGAAGTAGGAACGTCTCCAACCAGAGTGAGTGCTCAATATATTGGATATCTCTGTAGGGTTCGTCTAAAAAACTACATTTAACAGTTTTCAATGCAAAAAAAGAACAACTCATTTCTTTATCGGTTCAGCATCTTAAATTATGAAAAAAAAAAATCCAATACATGCTGTTATTTTGATGTATAACAAATTACTTGGTCGCTCCATTTGCATTGTATGGCTATCTCCTCCCTTTCGGGAGAAAAACTAGGGATAATGAAAGGAGGAAGAACAGCCATCACTGCTGCTAGTTTAGTATATTTTTATTGCATACGACGGATGAATAATAAATAATTATTCGTCATCTACGGTATAAAATTGAGGCAATTTAGGATCCTCTGACGTCATTTTTAATTTATGATCTTTTACAGTTGGCTCTTTTCTCAGCTCAGGATAAACTCTAAAAGTTTCCATACAATATCCTGCAGTTATGCAACATGAAACACGTAAAATATTAATTCAGCCATTCAAGAAGCATTCAACATCAAGTGCTTCTCATCATGAAGTATTCGGTTATTGAAACTTTCCTGCTTAACATTTTTTTTTAATAAAACCAAAGTCCGTAGAGTCTTCAATATCCTCAATACATATTATTCTTCTGTGAATAAGTAATGTATCTTAAAGCATGCAGTATGTGTTCGAAAAGCGATTATAAATATTTTAGTTAGATAGTAGTATAGAATACTTGAAGTATTATAAACATGGTTCGAAAGGGATTTTCAGTTTAACCTGTAACATTGATAACTGTAGGAATACGTATTACAATACTGTATAAAACGTATTACAATATGTTTTACTGTAACATACATAGAAAGAAGTATGTTACAGTAAAATCACGAAATTCGTTAAAACTAGTTTATATTAGGTGAAACCAGCAACTCCGATTAGTAGTATCTTCTAGATTTTACTAACAAAAAATCGTGTTTTGCACGCCGAATCTGAAATTCTGATTTCACCTAGAATAAAAACTAGTTATAACGAATTTTCGTGTTCTTATTGTAACTGATATACAACCCAGATACTCAACGAATGATTGATCAGTGGAGCATAGGCTTTAATTGTGATTCAAATTAAAACCTTAGATATGCTATAAAATGCCGAAAAGTTGTATGATGGAATCGGCATTTGGCAGTATTGTTCCTGGAGTTTCACAATAGAACCGACAGATGGCAGAGTGACCTACAGCATAGGAGATGGCAACAACATTAGTACGAAGATGGCCGCGCAACTAGCAACATATACCACGTTAGAGCAGCAAGCTGAGGTACGTTTTTTGAGTAATGAGGGTGTCAAACCTATTGAAATTCATCGCAGGATGACAGCACAGTACGGTGATTCGTGTTTGCCTCTGCAGCAAGTACGAATAGTGTAGAAAGTTTAAAAACAGCGTAACGTCTGTGGAGGATGCTCCACGACCGGGGTAGACTCACTGCGTAGTGAGAACGAAAACATGCTTTAGTGGAAAAGCTTGTAAAGGATTACAGGCGTATTACTTTGAAGAAAATAACCACCATTTCGAACATTAGTGTTGATTCAGCGCACAGTTTCGTCCATAACGTGCTGCAGTTCAATAAAACTGTCTACAAGATGGGTGTCACATCACTTGACAGCTGAATTGAAAGATCGTCGCGTCGATGCCTGTGAAGAATTGTTGCGTCGTTTCCACGTCGAAAGTGATCCATTTCTACAGGATGTCCAATATACAATGCAACCCGGAGTTTGGTATAGTAGAACTTTTGAACCTGAAGTGATACCGAATAATGGTTATACCAAACTGAAGCCTTGTTCTTGGACATATATTTTTAAACTAGGAAGCAACGATTGAAGTACACTAGGAACCAGACAGTGTTGCCAGATGTAACCTTTTTTTTTTTTTTTTTTTTTTTTTTTGCGAAACTTGTATATTGACTCATAACTCACACGTATGAATGTTCTGTCGTTCAATTTCAGTTTGTTTAGTTGGAGTGGCTTGGAAACTATGGAGCAGAAAAAAAGAATTTTTCATTTCCACCGATAACTAATCGGAAGAGGGCTCTGTAAGGGGGAGCTAGGGAAATCGTAGTTTTCATAAATTAACACTCTGAATTGGCAACTTTACTGATGTTTCAGTGCATCAAAAGGTGTGTTAAGGATCTGTCTACATTATGCAATTCCTGAAAACAGTGAAAAACAAACTTTGAAATTGTCATGATAAAACGTTTACTTACATGCACCCGGCAACTCTGCTACTATCAGAAATGAGTTACCAAGCTCTACAGTGGATGCTGGGAGTGTCCCCTGTTTTGATTTAAACACTGGTTCACACGTTTCATCAGGTTGGCAGCAACTTTACGAAGATTACAAGTGTTAATGTTCTCAATGGCACTGCGAATGTTCGTTTCCAGGTCTTGAATAGTTCGAGAATTGTTCTTGTATACCTCTTGCTTTAAATAGCCTCATAGAAATTAATAGCAGTGCTGCCGGGTGCCTGTGAGTAAAAATTTTATCATGATAATTTCAAAGTTTGTTTTTCATTGTTTTCAGAAATTGCATAATGTAGACAGATCCTTAACACAACTTTTGATGCACTGAAACATCGGCAGGGTTGCCAATTCAGAGTGTTGATTTATGAAAACTACGATTTCCCTAGTTACAGAGGCTTCACCCGGCATTAGTTATCGGCGGAAATGATTTTTTTTTTTTTGCTCCATAGTTGCCAAGCTACTCCAACTAAACAAACTGAAAATTAACGTCAGAATATCCATACGTATGAGTTATGAGTCATTTTTTTTTAAAAATCGATTAAAACTTTCAGTTACATCTGGCAGCACCGTATGGTTCTAGTGTACTTCAATAGTTGCTTCCTAGTTTAAAAATATATCCATGAACAAGGCTTCATTTTGGTATAACCATTATTTGTGTACCACTTCAGATTCAAAAGTTCTACTATCCAAACTCCGGGTTGCATTGTATATTGGAAACCCTGTAGAAAGAATCATCACATGTGATGATACCCGGCTTCACTACCACTAACCACAAACAAAAAGATCAAGCAAGGAATGGCGCCATACGTCATCACAAAAAAAAAATCCGCACTCAACCATCAGCGGAACAGTCATGCTTACTCTCTTCTGGGATGCAAAGGGAGTCATTTTGAAACATTACATGGAGAAGGGGCAACAGTAACCAGCCAGTACTTCTTATTCATATCTGGTCACAAACCAACTTCGCTCGGCAATTCGGAGCAAACGACGAGGACTTCTGATTTCAAGTATATTGTTACAGCATGAGCTCGATCGCATACTGCCCGATTGACAGTTGAGACTATCCAGGATTTGAAATTTGAATGTCTCCCACACCCACCTTATTCACCGATATCGTCCCTAGTGAATTTTATGTAGAACCGCTTAAAGAGGCGTTGGAGGGCAAGCTTTTCAGAAGTGATGAAGAGGTGAAAACCGCGGTGCACGAGTAATTACAATCACAACCAAAATACTTTTTTAAACGTGTTATCCTGGAATACTTGCATTAAATGTCTGGGAAACTACGTTGAAAAATGATAGTTTTTCTTAATTGTTGTAATATAATATTTGCAACATTTACATATTCCGTACATATTTGTACATATTTCAGAAAATACGTTTCATACGCAAGTGAATCATGGTATGAAATCATTCAGCACTTTCTGTAATCCTAAGAGGTTAGCGTACGTGCCGTTGACTTGGGAGGTTCGGATTTGATTACCAACAGGAGCTCATGTGGTTCGGATCCTACAGTAAGCTGTAGATCCATGTCTCATATAGCCTCGCTGCTGAAAGGAACGCTAAACTGAAAATCTGTCACTTTATGTAATCCTATGATTACTTTGTCATTACATACCGTCTTTGCCGTTACCTGGATTACTTCTTGGCCAGAAAAAAAAAATTCGGAAGTGATTCTATTTTGGTATTACTAATTTCTCCGAATCAATTCATCCTGATTTCTTTCCTCGTTTAATCCGAGCTTTTTCGAAGCGATGTCAATATGTCGATGAAGCGGGAGACTTCTGAGACTGGCCAGGTATTTAGGTTATGAACATTTAATTTAACTCACATCTAACGTTTCCCGTCGTTGCAACTGACAATAGTACGTTTCATTGCAATCATACCAACTGAATAATAATCGGTTAATATATATATATATATATATATATATATATATATATATATATATATATATATATATATATATATATATATATTCCAAAGCACAATGCATTAGTTCCTGTCCACTCATTTATCCGTACTGATTACATATTTTAATGATTTTCTTTACCTTGCGCATAACAGTAACTGAATTTCTGCATTTGGTGAACAGAAGTGACCATTTTAAAACATGTTTTCAGGCATAAAATGTCTGTGGTGAATAGTTGCGTATGAATAATAAAAACTGTGTGGTCACATTAGTTCTCCCCACAACAACAAACGAGAGATCCGGTCCAAAACATACAAAGTGAAGGACAATGCATTTTGGTATCGAATTTCATTTGAAATGTAACAACATCCCTGTGGTGTTGTATTTTTGTGTCCCACTTCGTTCTCTAAACTGTTTTCTAGTGGTTAAAAAAAAAAAAAAAAAAAAAAAAAGAGCTGAGAAAAATTCTATTCAATACGGAGAAATTGCTGGATTAACGATTTCCATGTAACTCCACTGAGCAGCATCAAATATCTGCAGTTTACCCTTTTCCTGCACAGCGAATATTGCATGCAAGGTACATACTTTCGAATCGTAACATACAGTGGACTGAACCTAAAACACCTCAAACTCTCTTTGTTGTACATGCAAGAGATGGAGAAGGATAGGAGAGGAAAATGTTTAGTTTGAAATGTTTTCGCTGAAAAAAAAAAAATCTCATTCTGCCCTGTCTAGCTAACATTGGTCGGTTGCCAACATTTGTGTATGTCTGTGTGTGTTGTTCTCTCGATGAGGACAAACCGTAGTTTCAAATCCTTTCCAATCAATACGAATGAAAACTTTTGCCCTTTACCTACGCCTGTTTCAGTCAGACATAACTTCTTCATTTGTTATTTTTTTCTCCTTCCTATGGAGAGAGGAGGGGGAGAGGAAAGTTCTGGATCAGAGAGCGGTTGTTTCCTCTTGTAAGTATCAACAAATATTGACCATTAAGAATTTCTGTTTAACCTTACAAAAGAAATAATTTGATGCATACACACAATATGTATGTATATGCATTAAAATAAATTAAAGTTCATGGCACAGTGGTCTCTAAAAAGTCAGGTCCTTCAAGCCATCGTAGTACTATATCTTTTGGCAGTCGAATCTTAGATGTTCTTTGTAGCGAGCACATCGCCTTTCCATGTTGAATGATGATGTTGAATAATGCCCTGCTTTAATAAAAAAATAGGTAAGAGTCAGCGATTTATATACCAGTCAGCAAATAGTCCTTATATAGTATTTCTGTTTTTTAAACTGTTTTCAAACGAAAAAAAAAATAACTCTCGCTTGACATACGTTTACTTATATCTACACTCAGTGGCGATTTTTGAGGGAAGTCACATCAATAAAATTATTTTTTTTTATCCAAGCTACAGGAAGAACACTTACTTTGTATCTTGGAACGATATAATTTTATCTTCTTACCGATAACATTTTATCTTCTTGAGATTTACCTCATGAGCCTCTGCAAATGTAAAAACTCCATTGTTACAGATTTACAAATATATATATATATATATATATATATATATATATATATATATATATATATATATAATTACATCAAGAACTGAATACGTTTGAAATAAACATAATATTTGATGTCAACCATGCTTATTTAACTAAAATATAATTTTAGACATCCAAAGAACGTAATTTAAGTAATCTTCTACACTACTGCGTATGTCGAAGGAGACCTGTCTTTCGTTGCCAGTGATAGCAGGTAGATTTCGGCTGTAAAACTTAAGTTGGGTTTCCTTACATATGTCCTCTACATTGTGCTTTGCGAGATACCCAATATTCCATTAATGAAAAGTCGGTCGAGGAAGAAACATAGATTGGATAATAAGTAGTGGCTACACTCTTCTCACGTCTCACAAGAGTTCTGTAGCTGATAAGGGAATATGCGGCGATTAAGTGTGGCGAGTGATATGCCTAATGGCTGTATGTAATTCAGTTAAAAGCAGGAATGTCGGAAAATACAGGAGGAAAGTGGAAGCGTCCAATCAATGTTTTAGAAAGACAAATAACGTGGGTGGTTTAAGATTGAGAATGGCATGTGGACATAATGCACAATATTGTTTCCAGTGACTTTTCCCAGCAAAATGAAGGAACAACTTCGCGAGAAGCACTACGACAGGAAAGAAACGATCGCCGTTTGGCGATTTCAATGGTACTTCGACGAAGATTGACATGCTAACGGAGTACGACGTGTGACAGAAGGTGATAGAAATGTAAGATGATTACATTGGAGGTAAGTAACAGGTGTTCTTCTGTGCGTAAAGCAATGTCGTGTAGTGGAAAATGAGCGCCCAGGATGAGAGTATACGACGGCGCCCCCATACATATATTCCAAGTGATTTTTTCTATATTTTTTCCCTTTTCTCTTTCCCAAATTTTACCCCCCTTACTTCGGCGCCCGGAGCCGTCAACCCGCTCTCCCCCCTCCCCCAGTGCACGATACTGATCAAAAGCCAGATATGAACTAGAGCAATGTTGTCATTACATTGTATCCAGCCCTTATATATTCAGAGTGAAGCTGTTAATTCATATCAAGCTTCAACTTTGCTAATATTTTATTTAAGTCTTGAAACGGAAACACGTCGTATTAAATCATAACTCCTAATTGATTAGTAGTATTTCGAACTGTCGAAATACATCGAAAGACACGTTTTCTGAAGTAGAAAGTGGCATTTTTTAAATTTTATCCAGATTGGCTGTATGTGTGTACCACTCCACTACCTCGGAGATTTTATATATATATATATATATATATATATATATATATATATATATATATATATATATATATATATATATATATATATATATATAATATAAAATTTTTCAATTCATGACATTCACAATGTGATTGGAGAAATAAGTTTCATAAAACATTACTGTGTCGTTTTCAAAGGCCTCTTTTGGAAATAATCTAACACCATTCAGGGAGTTCTGCAGAGACTAAAACAATGATAGTTTGCGTGTGGCATATCCAGGATACACGGTACATGAAGTAAAACAGTCCGACCAAGTTGTCTTAAATTTCTGACGGGTTTCTAAATATGTATGTGGTCTAGCGTGGTAGCATGGTATACAACACCCTTTCTGTTGATCAGTTTCGTCCATTCTCACACTCGCGCTAATTGTCGACAGTTTAGATCTGAGTTCATCGTTCTACCGGGCGCGCCAGTTGTAACTCATGATACACGTTGCCCTTCTAATCCCATCAAACGCACAACATAACCTTCTTGGGCGTCATTGTGGGGTTTTGCACAGTCAGGCGCGCACCCAGAATTTTTTGTTGGATGGGGCCCAATACTACCTTTATGTAATATTGAATGGGTATTATGTTGCATGCGAAAAGACAATAAGTGATTGTAAAACACTTTTACCTATATTTTCAGAAAAAAAAACTAATAATACTAGCTTGTTTCTATAAGAGAAAGAGTACGGATTAAGGGTAAGATGAAATTTTCGTGCTACGTCAATTATTTTCCTCTTAAGAGGCCTCATTCCGGTGAAATTAAAATACCGCTAATTTCACAGTAATTATGTGATATCTTCAAATAGATAAGAGATAATTGAAATGTGGAACAAGAGCACCCTAGACAATATTATTTTGCGTGAGAAAATGTTATCACAACTCACCTAGTGGCTTTCCGTTTTCAGCCGTTTAGAAACGCGAAAATAAATGCCGATTTTCAAAATGGTTCCAAATCGAAAGCAGATAAGTGAGTTGTAATAACGGTACCTCGTGTAATATGATATTGTCTAGAGCGCTTTTGTTCCACATTTCGATTATCTTTTATCTATTTGAAGATATCACATATTTATTGTAAAATTAGCGGTATTTTAATTTCGCCGGGATGAGGCCTCTTAAACAAGTATAGTTTTATTGGGAAGTTGTACAAATGTATGTTACGAAATTTCTTTTTTTTTTAGGAGGGTTCCAACACGGTGGATCCCCGTGGGTGCGCCTCTGCACAGTGTTGATTTTTCCTCGTTTCGACCACGATGTTTTTCGCACATTGTTGTCATTTGTTTGAGAAATGGCTCGAGTTTGGTACGTTTCAGTAAAGATTTGCAGATAGAAATTTGACCAAGTAAAGGTTTTTTGAATAGATCATGTAGCCACCAAATGTTCAACTTCTTTTTGTAGACAGCTTTCACCAAATGATTCAATGCTATTTGGTGATGGGTTATTTGGCGATCTCATGACTTCTTACATGCAGACCTTGTTCAACTTTTGCCAGAATATCATCCACTTTTGTTGTGATTGGTTGACCACTGCGAGAAGCATCTTGGATATCAAATTTGCTACGACTACAACAAAAACTAGTGAACTATCTTTGAACTGTTGCTTTTGATAATATACTGTATCTTGCCCATAAACAGTACAAATATCTTCACGGACCTGCACAACACGTGCGTCTTTAACAAAATAAAATTGTAAAAGGGCGCACTTCTGCGCAAAATTCACTTACCTTCACGGTGCAATATCTTCTGTAAGAGTTTAAGAATTCCAACACTTTTTGCACATCTACTAGCTTCAACTTGAGCTGTCAAACGACGTTAGACTTGTCCCATGCTTGGGATTTGGGACACTAATGCAATTTCACGCACAAAAGGCTCACTATTTTTAGACTACCTGATTATTAAGAAGTATTTTTTTTTATTTTTTCATCCCACCATGTCCACATTTGCTATATGCCCCTTTACATTGTTTTCCTGATGCAATTATAGTAATTTTCCGTTGTAAAGCAAGCTGTATAACAAATGAGATCCGTTTCACATTGTGAAACTTGATGAGCTTCTAAATAATAGTAATCCAATATTGAAACCGGAAGAAAAGTAGTTTCAAAAAAGAGTAGGAGAATGGTGTGAAACTTGTCGCTATCTATTACCGTTTTCGCTCTTGTGGACTAGCAGAGTTATTTTAAGATACGAGATTTGATTGGTTCGTTGGATTGAAGTGTAGCATCGCATTCAACACGGAGGCTATATGCGAATCCGACCCACATAAGCTCACATCAAGAATCATACCCCGAGCCCACACACTAAAGATATGTATTAACCGTACAGCAAAGAGGAAGTTTGTTTCTATTCTAAAAGGTTTCCAATTTTGTAACCCTCAAACTACTGACATTCTTCTGTATTATAGTAGAATGTAAGAATGAAGTCAGCGGTTATATAGCAGTAATAATTATACTAGTAATAATATCGGTTTTATATGTAGACAATTGAAACATCACGCAATATTATAATGAATTTGTATTTTATCCTTCATTTAACTTTTCAAAGATCTCCTACGTACATATCTATACAAAAGTGGCAAAACATATGTAATCTTGTTCAAAAAATCTAGCTACCACTTCTTTTTGTCAAACCGTGGATTCGTATATACAGGTATAGAGCGCTTACCTCTGGTGTGCGGAGTTCCTGGTTTGAACCCCTGCCAAGTAAGTTTGTGGTAGACAACATCGTGTACATGTGTTTCCATTTCCTCTTACTTTCTCATTCCACTAATCTTTCCATCATCAGTCACTTGCCTTAATCATCGTCTCCCTTAGCCTAACAGACATAATCGTGGAACATGAAACTGAATGATAATTTCGTACGTACGGTTGACAGTGTATGGCCTTCTAAACTGACACGGGTGGCTGAAATATTTTTGAACAAGACTATACATCTAGTACAATTTTACACGAAAACAAAAGTTTTTTTAAGTTGAATTAAAACTGGGTAATGTAGAATTTTTAATTAAGCCATTATCAACTTTTGCTAGCCTATAGATATCAGCGTAACTAACTACTAGAGCGAAAAATCAGAAAACGACCCAAGAGTGATACTTCATGTTTTGCCATCCTTATATAGATTCTGTTATCATACGTCTAGTGTTGTGAAGGCCTGGAAAAAACCGAAAATTTTGAGAAAAAACAGTTTTTTTTACCGTTTTTCCCGAGCATGGAAAAAAACGGAAAATTTGGGAAAAATTGAAATTTTCGAATATTTTACTACATTATGCTTTTAAAATGAAAACTACCAGTTTACAGTTAAGATCATTGAGTACTTATGTTCTTTGTATTAGAATAGGGAAATTTATGTACACCACTCCTTTAAAGCTGGCACCGAGATAGAATGGAGCTATGGCTACATAAGATACTAAAATATAATCCTAGCTAGGTTAATTAATATAGACGCATTTAAATTATCTTTAAATTATCTTTAAATTAATATAGACTTTAAATTATTAAGTTCCGGCTTTCTAGCAGGAAAGTGTTAAAATAGCGGGGCCAGATACATGTTAGTCACTACCGGTATGTTAATATTAAATATATATTTTATGGAGATATGTCTTTCTTGTGCTGTGTAAAATTTCCGGAAATTTTGAACCCATTAGAAAAAAACTTTTGCTCGGAAATACTGGCAAAAAAGGACAATATAATTTAAAAACTATTTCTTCGCCTGAAGCTGATTTTATTGCTGTAACGTGTCTGCAGCTTATACAGTAATTCACTAACAAGAAAAATAGTTAAAGCAACAGGTTTTAATTTTATTTTTTAGTTTTCTGCTTTCTGGTAAAAATTCCTTTTTATTTTTTCGAACAACACAAAAATAGAGACTATCTTATTTATACATGTACACATACACCGCACAGGTGTGTAAATTGGAGCAGAGAGAATTGTATTAAAGAATGTAACATGTGAAACTTCCGCTCGTTATTATTAAAGAGTAGCAGAATACCAGTTCTTCGCAAGAGGAGAATAAGTTCCATTTTGGACATAAAGGGCATCAAAACTATCACTAATGAACTTGGGGAACTCCAAAAACTATGAATGTGACACTAGTATTGATCATTTTTAATTACTTTTACATATCACCCTTTCTCTTTAGGAGTACTAATGAGGCTGAATTTGGATTTAAATGGCATCGGAAGTGTTACTGTTCTTCTCAGCGACTCCAAAAACTATTGATTCGACACTAATATCGGTCATTTTCGATCATTTTTATATATCTTCCCGCCCTCAAGTTGCGAAGATGAATTTGTATTTAAACGCCATCGAAAGTGTTACTGTTCATCTCAGCAAACTCAAAAACTATGGATTTGACTCTAATATCGGTCATTTTCAATACTATCTCCCATTCCTTCCTCCAAGTTACACCTTCAAAGTGAAATGATAACCATCCCAGGTTTGAACCTCATCTATGTTGAAAATTTTATCAAGATCGATCTGGTGGTTCAAGAGTTGTTAAGTTACAAATATAGTCACTTCCATCTTTGTCGCACTAGAAAACAGGTATTTGTTTAGACAAAAGTTGGTACATAATGTTTATATAAGTCTATATTAGAATATTGAATAATAGTAATTATATGTTTTAGTGCATGAGTATTAGGGAATTTTGTCTTTTAAGAAGTAATTTGGTTAAAATTAACAAAATTTCACTAGATCAAAGAACAGATAAGGAACTTAGTTTTTTTCAAGAGCCCTATTTGTCTCAGCAGAAACGTTTCATAATGGTAGATGTGTATGCAACTGTAAAAGTTCTGTAATTAATGCAGAACCACGAATAAACGACTGGAAAGTGGAAAGCACATAAAGGAAATGAGTGCAGATTATTAATTTTCAAGAATAATTACAACAGTTTTATTTTCGAATGCTTCTTTTTTTTATTTGCAATATTAAAATTTCTCTTACATTTTTAACGCGTTCGAAAAAAACGGTCCAATTACTAGTAAAATTAACCTATAAGAAAGATTTTTTGTTATTTTCCCAATTTTTCCGAAAAAAAACGGTTTTTTACCAACAGGTTCAAAATTTCCGGAAATTTTACAACACTACATACATCCTCAAGTGAACTCATCCAGTCTTCATCAAACTTAGCATAGTGGTAGATCTTGACGTGTTTAGTGCGTGAGTGAAATATTTTCCTGTGTGCATACCTTTGGTTTCCGAGTTATTAGTCATCATCCAAGTTAAAATTAGAACTTTAAGGTAAAGTAAAATATTTACAAAAAATACATCTCTGGTTACAATTTAGAACAAAAATGCATGGAACAAACCTATTAAAGGTTAATTCGAACCATAAAAATGTAGATGCTGATGGTTATACGGTTAATTAGCTATGCTGTGAATTCAGTGTATGTATGTATAAATAGAGGTTTGCTAAAAATCAATGAAGGTCGGTTTCCTTCTGCAAAATAGGGAAGCTTCTACAGTTTCTATACGCTGAGGAAGTCTTTAGAAGAGATATCACACAAAGAGCGATAATACAGACTATTACAAGGAGAAAAATATATTGTGGGCACTTAGAAGAGGCAGCTACATACATCATGTGCCACAACTAGTATACCAAGGAAAATTAGAAGTCAAAAGAAGAGGAAGAAGGAGGAAAGAATGAATATATGATATAAAAGAATGGCTTCACTTAGACTCAAAAGACGTTATAGGTGGGATACGGTGGCTCAGTGGTAGAACGTTTACCTTTTATGCGTAGGGTTCCGTCGAGTATGGTGATTAATATTGAAACCGGAAATAGCAAATTTATGCTACTTCTGGTTGTAATACAAAAACAAGGACGGAGATGGAATCTATTTGACGCTGAATTAATATCAAAATCTTTTTTCCTTATTTTTTCATACCATTTATGCTCTGACTTACATCCGACGGATATATGAATGTCCGACACATAGCTGTTCTATAAAAGTTTCTTTTCTTATCTATAACAGTTTGGAACTCTAGTAATAAACTTACAGGGAGCAAATGTAGACTGTGTACTTTTCAGAATGAAACATATATGAACAATAACTTGATTGGCAGGAACCTCTCAGGGGATGGGTTCTGGATATCCGGGCTTCTCCCGCCGAGTTCACAACTTTTCTGTAAATTTAATCTAATTTTACTGGTGATATTACAAATTTTAATACCTATAATTTATCCTCATATTGAATTTGGACACACACACGAGTGCCTTTTGGGTTCACATCCCGAAATCAGTTTCTGTGTACGTGGCTGCTGATTGGGTGAGAAGCAAATGATCGTTTGTCACCGCGCACACGGAGGGTGGCCAGAAGGCAGTGATTAAAAAGCAGGATCTTATTTATGAATCTGCATACCTTTTCCTCACATATGACAATTGAGGTAATTAATTGCATTTAGGCATCTTTGGCTCAAGCAAGTTGGGAAAGCTACTTTTACAAATAGCTACATTTACGTGGCAAAATTCTTGTCTCATTGGTATTTCTCTGCCCCTCGAGCGGCTTTCAATAGCCGCTTGTTCTGCAAGAAATCTTTAAATATGCTACTGCATGTTGCATTCTAACTTTTTCCTTCAAAGTTCAAACAAACTTGCAGTTCGAACTTAATTGTCGAGATATTAAGTCGGTTGCGTTCTTTTGTTCAAGCAGCACTCATTAACGAAAATTCCCGTTCGCAGTAAGCATGGAAAGAATATATGAACCGACTTTCTTCAAACTCTCAAAATCTTTTTCGCTTGGTGTTTTCGCACGTTCGAAAAGTTTTAAATACCTTTCTTCAACAGTTGTACAGTTCTTGAACATACCTGAGGCTGCTACTTCTTGATATACTTTGAATTCTTTGTAAAGTCCATCCATATCAATGGATTTAATATTACACACCCCTCAACAGAACAACAAAATCTCCAAAACAACAGTCGGGATTTCCAAGCGAAAGCAACGAGAGTCTCTTATGTATTCTTGTTTCACTGGAATCATACCGATAGGAATTTATTTATGAGCCTATTTATAAAAATGCAAAAAATCTTTCGCTGTCAACTTTGACGAGGTCCAATATGCATATGGCGCGGTAACCTCTCTTTTCTAAAATAAATAAATAAATAAATAAAAATAATAAAAAATGAAGGCTTATGAAGCAGACGGATATTTATAATTGATATGGCGTGGCCAGTGGTTGGCAGCCTAATGATTTTGTTATTAAATTTTGGAACTCTAAACTTTTCTTACTTTACAAAAAGTGTACTGATAATAATTTACAAATTCTGAAATATCTGAGACTGGAGCCATCAGAATAATGGAAAATTGAACATTTAAAATGAGACATCTCAGAACAAATGGATGCTCGGGTCTACTACTAAGCCGGTCACGGGACAGGACCTTCAAAAGCCGGACTGCCCGGCCAAAAGAAGGACATCTGGCCACCCTACACACATGGTCGTTGATATAACCAATAGGTGTATCTCAGAATTTACGATTTTGAGTTAACACTGGTACCGTATTTGACTACACGAGATTTACCGGTCGCTGTAAGACTGTAAGATTCATGGGCAATGGAGGTTTCATTTCTGAGATATCGAGTAGATGAGAAGGTAGATGTCATAAAATCATATAACATACCGGTGTCAACTCAAAATCGCAAATTTTGAGACACACCTATTGGTTATTCCAACAACGATATCTGAACTCGTAAACCATCAATTTAGTACGTTATGTCGGAGAAACTTAACTATTATAGTCAGCAATTACAAGGAAATAACATTTTTACATTATAGAATTAAGAATATTTTATATATTTGCAAATATTTTAGATTCAGTAGGAAGTTAATTTGATACCGGAAATGTTAACAGCACAAAAATGAAAAGAAGTAACCGAGAGCCTATTAACGGTATCGTTCCGGCATTCGTCTGGTGGACCGAAAGTAACATTGTGGGAATACAAGTTAGGAAGTCGGGCCGCATGATTTGAATCCAGAATCTCTCAATTGCAAAGTGACACCATTAGCTGTTCATTTATTACATTTTGTCCTTACCAGTAATTTGAGACTAAGATTTATTATAACATTTGATGAATTACTGTGAATGTTTTGAAGTTTATGTTATTCCGAGATTTTCTATGTGTATTTTTTCTCCTCAGAGAATAACATAATATATTCTTCAACCGCCATAGTCTTTTCTCCGGAATTCTTTCCTTCTCTGCACGCAGTGGCGACGGAAAGGATAACAAACTCCTTAGTACTCAAGTTGTTCCAAGACAGAATTATTTTTCTTTCTGCGAGGGAGTGTGGATGAATTTAACGCCTTGAAGATAAATTTTATTGCATTGTACGCA
Organism: Thermobia domestica; assembly: GCF_964235325.1. Lineage (NCBI taxonomy): Eukaryota > Metazoa > Arthropoda > Insecta > Zygentoma > Lepismatidae > Thermobia > Thermobia domestica. The sequence goes on from NC_137454.1 coordinate 245,813,619, forward strand.
TAGCTGCTCTCTTTACGAGTCCAAAAATAACACATTTGCTTCCTACTCAGCTATTCTTCCGCGTTAGCCTTGGCTTGTTTTTGTAAACTTAAATCAAACGAAGTAAGTCTAACGAAATGCTTAGTGTATATAATGGAGCAACGGGTGCAGTTACGAGAATAAATGGAGAGAGTAGGGAAGGGTATTTATTTATCTTTTCAAATTGCAGCTACATGCTGAATAATAAGAATAAAAGGAGGGAACAGCCGGAGTGCTTCAGTAATAAGCTAAGATTTCTGTCAAGATGAAGAACAAGAAAAGTAATATTGTTAAAATTCAAATGTTCGAATTTGATTCTTCGATTGTTCGTTGTTCGAACATTCGAACATTATTTATTGTGCGAATATTAAAAACAAATATTTGAATAACAGCAAAAAAATTATTCGAATAATTTTAACAACACTAGAAGAAACTAGTGTTTTCAAAATTTGTCCAATTTGCATTATTTGAAAACTTGTTGAAATAATAGGCTATTCGCTCCCATTAGCCGAATATTCCTTTACTGGATGAAAAGATTCAATTTATTTCAATCAAAAATTTTCTTGGATGCCTTATATGTGGCCTATGCCATATAATGTAGCCAAACCCAAACTATCACTTAACTTAGAATGATGAGCTTATACCGTAAAAAATACGAAAACTCGATTTAGGGGCCATTCAAAAATTTTGTGACCCCTGATCCAAGGTCCAATATATTTCAATCAAAAATTTTCTTGTACGCCTTATATCTGAAGAACTATCACTTACCTCAGCATGATGTGCTTATTCCATAGAAAATACGAAAACTCTATTTAGGGGCCGTTTAAAAATGTTGGGACCCGTGATCCAGAAACTAATTATTGGCCAAGATTGCAATCTTTTGATCCATTTTTGGACCATTTCTAAAATTCTTGTATAAGTATAGAAGTAAAGGCAAAGGAGCTACTCTATTCTGAGTAGGCTACTATGGCCTGCGAATAATGTTCTGTAAAGCTCCACATTTTCTTGACTTTCATATGTTAAGAAGGTGATGCAGTTAGCAGCAGTGAGAGCTATTATGGTGTAAGGGATCAGTCGGGCTCGCGCGGCCTCAAGCTCAGAATCATCAAGGGGCTTGCACTTAATTATCTCAATGAGGCCCACACAAACTCAGACTTGTACTTGCTCGAGCATAGCCTCGCTCTCCTCATTGGAGATGGAGCTTGCTCAAATTTTGACTCTGGCTAGCTACTCACTTTATAGGGTTTGTAGTGACAGGGTTTGCGTTCAATTATTAACTCTAGGTCGATGGACTGAGTCCAATAGTCGGGCTCGCGCTTTTTAACGTCTGTGTTTAACATCTAACTCGATCGCCTTTATACCACAGGTTTCCCCAAGTACTTGTTAGAAAAAATGTTTCGAGCAATTTTTTTATCTGAATATTTTGTTCGAATCCCGTATATACAGATCATCTTCACGTACCTTTTCAAGAGGGAGGGGAGGGGGGTAGGCAGCAAAAACAATAGTTCACTATCTCTACTATTGTGTGTAATGTATTTTCTTTTTCTTTCGGTTTTAACGTCCCACATTTATGCCGTTATGCCGGTTATGCCGCTTAGGGAGACGGATGATTAATGCAAGTGAATGATATGAAAGAATCGATGGAATGAGAATGTGGAACGAAACGGGAGTACGTACTTCGAGAAAATCCACAGACATGATGAATCCAATTACTTGGTTTCAATATTGACTCCCATAGAGCAAAAACGGTAATGGGTATTGAGAAATAAATAAAATAAATACAATACATATAAAATAAATATATTCATTGTTCTAAGAATAGATCCGATCTCGGCTCTAAACCTGTTATTGAAACTGAAAATCGTACAATTTTGTTGTTTCTGGTTGTAATGCTAAATCTTTATAGAGTAAAAAGATTAATGCATTCAGCGTCCCACGAATAAGTTCAATGTCCCGTTATTTGTTCTCATCGCATGCTTTTTGACCTCATCACAATCGATCCTAATGGTTAAAACAAAGACTGCTAAAGAGAAGTAGAAGACTCAGATATAAAAACAGTTATCATACATCAATTACTAGTAGAATGCTCGTTCTTCGCACGGGAAGAATACATTTCATTTTGGACATAAAGGTCGCCAAAAATGTCACATATCAACTTAGGGACCCCAAAAACTAAGAATTCGACACTAATATCGGTCATTTTAGATCATTGCTATATCCTACCTTCTCTAAATTGCACTTTCAAAGTGAAATGACAAAAACCATTCCAGGCCCGAACTTCATCTATGTTGAAAATTTGATCGAGATCGGTCGAGTGGTTCAAGAGTTAAGTCACAAACATAGTCACTTTCATTTTTATATAGGTCTATATAGATTGAAGGCAGTAATGATTATTATGTATCAATCAATGAACACAGTAATGAAATATCAATCAATAAAAAGAGTAATTAGATATCAATCAACAAAAGTAAAATAAAAATAAAAATGGCCAAGTCAAAATAAATAAATAAATAGCTATAGATAAAGTCAAAAGAAGATTCAACAGTCGTTAAAGCATGTTAAAGCAACAATTATGACTGCTAAAGTGACTTCAATAAATGACATTTTAGAAAAAAAAAGAAAAAAAAACTGGTCAAGTACTGCAAATAAAATTAAGCATTTTAGACGCCAGTAATGCATTTCCCTAAAACATGTCTCGTGTTATTTATCAGTCAAGAACATTGTCTGGTGTCTGAGTATTCCTAATATTTGGTTAGAATATGTCGTATACTCAGAGGGGAAATTACTATGCGTATGGTCAGTGCCGCACAATAAGTAGGAATGGGTGAAACGATCATGATCTATGCTTGGAGACCGAAACTGAAGCTTGATGTTACGTAAACGACGCTCAAAATACCACAAATACTCATTATTGGTACTAGAACGGTACAGAGCATTTATAAATTAGACAATGTAACTGAACTAATAGTTGGCATGATATGTTTATACCGAACACCCTCCTATATGGTTAGCGAACCGTCTCAGCGCGGAGAGACCCGGATTTGATTCCCGATAGGAGCTTATTGGTTTGAATCTCACGTAGTCTCGGTGCTGAACGGGACGTTAAATCACAATTCTGCCAATGATATGGTACTAATATTACCATAGCTACTTTTTGTAATCTCAAAGAAATTACGTATGTGCTGGCATACCGTACCGTGAGGGGAGCGAGCGGGGCAACGGCCCCGGGCGCCGAAGTAAGGGGCGCAAAATTTTTGGAGGAAAAAACAAAAAGTAAGCAAAAAGAGAGATGAAAAATTACTTGGAATATTTTACATCAACAACAGTACACAGCAAAAAATGAGGTGTTGAAATAAGACAAAATGACTACCACTTTAGCGTGTTACTTGTGTGTCAATTCAACACCAAACACATCGCCTTAGAGCATATCAGAAATACCTCGTTACTGGCTGTAAGTATTTGCATTTTTTTTTTCCATTGTTTGGTATAAGCAAAGCTTTGCGAAACATATTTCGCATTTATGGCAAGTAACTAATGACATTCTTTGTTTTCTATAATCCGTCACAATAATATTGTTGCAAACCTATGAATCATCTGACAACAGTTACACAGATAGCTGTGCTTCCATCTGTTTTCTTTATCTGTTAATAACATATATGAACATAAGATGGCAGAACTATTGCCCATATAACTGTTGTCAGACATTTCCAGGTTTACAAAAATATTATTGTGACAGATGACAGAAAACACAGAACATTATTTGTTACTTGGCATAAGTGCCAAAGATATTTCGCAAAGCTCTGCTCATATTAAACGATATACCAATGCAAGTTCTCTCAGGTACTAACTAGTTATTTCTGATATTCTCGGAAGGAGGTGCTTGGTTCTGAATTAACACACAAGTAACATGCTAAAGCGGTAGTGATTTCGTGTTGTTTCAATACCTCATTTTTTACAGTGTATCTTTCAACTAATTCTGTCAACATATAAGTACAAACTGGTATGTACTTAAATCATCTTCCTGTTTTAGGAAGTTATCCTATAATGTTACTCATGTTAGGAAAATGCATATGCACATACGTATATAAAGTGGAATTTAAAAAAAAGTAATAAAAACTGTTCCAAATCAACGAAAAGCAGATTTGTTTTTGAAAATTTTCTTACGATTCGCGCCAAGCATAATGACTCTTCGCGGTTGGTCTGTCGACGTCGACCTCACCCATGTTTACGGAGACGCCTGCATATGCTCTTCGCCCTGGGCGCTGATTTTCTACGACATGGCACTGGTGCGTGGCTAGCTTAACATTGTAACCTTGTGTTACAGATGCCTTGTAACAAAAATAGTTCTCTCCTTTCTCGTTCCTCTCTCCTTTCTGCCAGACGACCCGCCAAGTCATGTGGGGTCAACAATAAAATGATGCTGAAAATCAAGTACGAAGAACGAGATTTTGAATCTGTGGGCTAATTAGTTTATCGCTTGTGCAGGAATTGCCTCAGTTATTGTAAAAATACTTTAATTCTGTTTTGTTTTGAATGCCAAAATGTTCTGATTTGCCTCTAGGGTATATTCATATTTGAGAAGATTCTGGTTGTAAAATACTTTTTAAGGAGTAACCATTAAACTAGTGTCAGCCATGGATAAATTAGTTCTTCGATTTCCAAGATCTTGTAAGTTTTCAGTCGTATGAAACTAAATCTTCTCTTCAGTGAAGCAGGATTATCTGTTATACAATAGGGGTTAACTTTACGAGGGTGAACGAAAATTTCATATGATATCCATGATTTTTTTTCACGGATTCTGCAAACCAATGCAAAAGTGGTCATATCTTGTAATAATAATAATAATAATAATAATAATAATAATAATAATAATAATAATAATAATAATAATAATAATAATAATAATAATAATAAAAATCCACTTTCATCATCTAACAGCGATTCTCAACGTGGGCGTTAACGCCTCCTATGGGTGTTCTCGTTTCCAGAAGGGGCGCTGGAAGAAAACGGGGTGATTGGGGAGCGATAGATTACTTAAAGGATGTTTGATAGAAGAGAGATAAGCAAAATGTAAGGGAAAAGGTGGCTAATGAAAGTCAAATTATAGAAAGAAAAAGCATCCTTTCGGAAGACTCTTACAGGCTGATTTCAAGAACTTCAGCTTTGTTTTTCTTTGTTTTTTAATATGCTTCCCAACTCTTCTGTTCAGGCTTGTGCATAGGTATATTGAATTAAGATGAATGACTAAACCCTGAGAAGAACAGTAATATTAAAATATTTATATATATATATATATATATATATATATATATATATATATATATATATATATATATAATATGTAATATCATTTGAATATTTGTATTTTAAACCTACTTTAAATCAGAGACTGCCCCAACTGGTCTTTTGACTTCTTTTAAAGGTAAAAATCTACAAATACTGCAATGATAAATTCTTTTCCTTCCATCCTTCATACTTGAATCCTTTCCCTTTCCTATTTCAGTACGATAATTCTATCATTTGTGGTTTCGTTTATTTTATTTTATTTTATTTTATCATAATATTCTTTAACTGATGTATTATTTATCGTTATGAAATAAAACTAAATTTACTTTCGCCATTAAGAAAGAGTGTTTTTTCTCTTCTTTTAATATTTGTGTGATAGAACTAAAGGAAAGAAACTCGTGGCAAAAAAAAAAAAGCTGAATTCGGATTGCCAATTACAGTTTTTGAACTCGGAACCGAGTGATGAGGAAGCAAGAATGTTAACAAGAGGTGCTTGATGAATTTCGAACAAGGGGTGTCCAAAAGAAGGGTACATGACGCAAGGTATTTCATTAAAATTTAACGGGAGTGGTGAAAGTGATATATTATTTTAAACCAATAGCAAGTAAAAATTCATATTAAAACTGTATAATTCATGCAAGAAAGTAGCTTTTTAATAAATTCTTACGATGGAAGAAAAAGAAACCTTTCAGTTTAACGTCTCACAATTATATCCTTTAGGCTAAGGGAGACGTTTGATTAAAGCAGTAAATGATGATGGAATAATTGGTGGAATGAAATGTGAAAGAGAACGGGAGCATCCCGAGAAAACCCACGGACATGGTGTTATCCACCTCAAACTTACTTGGCCGAGATCGAACCAGGACCTCACGCAACAGAGGTAAGCGGTCTACCACTGAGCCACCGTGCCTCCCTTAGTGCTTACGATGGGAGTGAGGGGATGGAAGATGGAGAACAGAACCATTTACGAAGTTTAAAATTATAAATTACTTACGTGAACACACATGTCAGAAAATTTATGGGGAGGGTGTGTCATGCACTTTAGGAGACGGACGTTCCTGCTTTGAACAATAGCAAAGAATTAAGAAGATGGTTATATGAGCCCGTAAATACTATACCTACACTAAATACATCTGCCTCCTTTTACAGCACTGAGGCCAGCAAGAAGTTCTGTAGTTGGTGACTAGCTCAGGAAGTAACTGGATAGTCTGCAGAAAATTACATTTTGCTGACGACAATCAGAAACTTTTCGTGTTTCTCCTTCATTTTCGTTTTCTTTTTTCCTTTTCTTTTCATTTCCGAGTAAGGAGCATTGAGAAAGTCCAAACTAAGTCAAGGTGTGGGATTGTCTATAGATAGAGGGATCGACTCCAAAGTACGGGAGAGTTAGAATTGCGGCTAGCTTCTAAATGGAGCGGAGGAGAAGAGGAAGAGAGGGAGGAAGGAAGAAATGGACATCGGCGAAAGAGAAATTGCTACTTCGGTTCTGAAGTTGAACTTGGCGATAGAAGCCCCTAAATAACTTACCAGTTCAGTTTCAAGACTTTCTCTTTAGGACACACAAATCTTCGAAGATAATAGCATTCCTTCTTCGTGTAACGTAGCTGCAATGCAGACATTTCATTAATGGTTGTGCTGCTAAAAGTAAATGATATAAGATACATGATGCCTTTTTTTTTTTTATGAAACAGACGAGGTTTCAGTAATGGATTGAGCTTCTGCAACCACGAGTCTTCAAATTACTAATTAGAAGCAATCTAAACTATTTTGAAACTGTTAATGAGAAGAAACCATCGAATGTAATTTGAATCTAATTATTAGAGTTTTGGAATTCGAAATTATCTTCAGATTAAACGTTTGAGATGCTCATTTAAGAAATATTTAGTCTGAAGCCATTTTTCGGATGAAACCATGTTAAATTTTAAGTTAAAATGCTTAATAAACTCAATGTCTAAATTAACGTTATATATATATATATATATATATATATATATATATATATATATATATATATATATATATATATATATATATATATATATATATATATATTTAAGTAAACGTTTCTTCATTGATTCCCTGGAAGTGAAGAATTTATAAACCAAGCTTAAACCTACACAGCAAAAAATGAGGCGTGGAAACAACACAAAATGACTACCACTTTAGCGTGTTACTTGTCTGTCAATTCAACACCAAGACATCGCATTCAGAGCATATCAAAAGTACCTCGTTACTGGCTGTGAGTATTTGCATAGTTTTTTACTATTTGGTATGAGTAAAGCTTTGCGAAATACATTTCACATTTATGGTTAATGAATAATAACATTCTATGTTTTCTGTATTCGATTACAATAATATTGCTGTAAAGCTGTGAATCATCTGACAACAGTTACACAGGTAGCAGAGCTTCCATTTATTTTCTTCATTTTGTTATTCTTGTGTCTTAGCACGTATGAACAGAAGGTGGCAGAACTGTTGCCTATGTAACTGTTGTCAGACGATTCACAGGTTAACAACACTATTATTGTGATCGATAACAGGAAACAGAACATTATTCGTTACTTGGCATAAGTGCCAAAGATATTTCGCAAAGCTTTGCTCATATTAAACGATAAATACCAATGTAAATTCTCTCAGGTAGTAACGAGTTATTTCTGATATGCTCAGAAGGCGATGTATTTGGTCCTGAATTAACACACAAGTAACACGCTAAAATTGAGTTGAGTTGATTTTGAGTTTAACGTCCCGTTCAGCAGCGAGGCTATATGAGACGTGGACCTACTGATTAACGTGGAAACCGAACCACATGAGCTCCCGCCGGGAATTGAACCCGGGTCAACACGCTAAAATGGTAGTCATTTTGTGTTATTTCAACACATAATTTTTTTAGAGTGTACTATAAACTTTTACATGTAAGTTTTTCGTAGAAAATGTTTAAACGCGTTGCGAAAAGTTTTCTATAAAAGCGATTAAACAATTTTCAAAGTTTAAAAAAAGTGAATAGACAATTAACAAAAATAAGAATGGTTAAATTGTTTGTAACAAGATTTTTCTGTAGAAACTGTTAAACGATTTGTAAAAAGTTGTCCGTAAAAAAGTGGTTAATTCTTGCAAAACGTTTTACGTAGGTAAACGATTAAACGTTTTGATTATTTAAACTTTCAATAAATAATACAATTCATGTAAGCGATATTCATAAATACTTCCTTCTTTTCAACTAATGAGCATGCACTGGGTGTTTCAAAAGTAGAATGCAAAACTACATGATGAATTCCTACCATGGAATAAGTTTGTCAACAGGAGAACCGATCAGTTCGCACAATGCTCAAGATGCTGAACTTCCGAAACGGTAAAATCGCCCACAAAAATGATCTAAGAGTCCAGATGCGAAAACAATCAGATCACTCACAAAAATGTTCAGAATGCCTAATAGATAATACGGTTTGTGCTTCGCTTCAATGCTTTATACGCAATATGTTCGAGGGTATTTTGACTGTTTTGGCAATGGGACTTTTTCTTTTTTCCTTAAAATATTTTGCCTATTTTCGGGACTGGTTTGATCGTTTCGAAATTTGAGCGTTCGGATCGTTAAGTGACTTGACCGAGGCTATCAATACAACTTTTGAAATTGTTAGTACCAAATAATAAAATGGAATGGCGAAGGTTTGTCAAGAAAAATAAATCATAAGGTGTCTTATTCAAGGAAAACGTGAAATTAAAAGAATGTTCTGTTCTCTTGTAATGCACTTTGGTGCAAAAGTCCCGGGCTCGATTGACGGGCGTTGACACTTGGTCGAAAAGACGTAAAATTCAGAACGTAATGGCCACATATGTAGTATTTGGTATGTCCGAATTTGGCTCGAAGGATAGCAGCGATGGGGAAGATTACGAGAATGAAGAGCTAGGAAAGGACGCCATCTAAAAGTCGTAATATTCAAAAACTGACATTACGGGTTATTATACCTTAAAGAGAAACGTATAATGCTTTAATTTTTGTCAATATATGGTTTTTGTAATGTCGTTTCTTGGGAGATTTTCAAAAGCTTCCGTTTTTCATTTTCCATGGCTTCTTGTCTGTGTCACCCTGTATTGTTTCTAACAGAGGCAACAAAGAAATTAAAGGACCCGTACTCGGACCTTCCTAAGCTGCGAGATTCAAAGATAGACTTTGGTGTTCGCCATAGAGAGATTTTGTTACGTTTCTGCTGCTGACTGTTGATAATTCTTTCTCACATTTATCCATATTACGGTAACTGGGAAAAACGATTTCTTAAATCCTTTCTTGGCGAGAACAAACCTCCAGTATGTATGAAAATTATTGTGATAACCTTTGCTTGGTCTACTAAATGGCATTTCTTTGTTGAAAGCACTTAGGTGAAGGAGAGTAATTGAGAGAGAGAGATATATACAGAATAAAACAAATCTTTCCACATGTCAATAACATGTGTTGTGCGGTTATACAAACATTTTCCATGGCTTCCTGTCTGCGTTTCGAATCGATTTCTTGCGGCATTCGTTGTGCTACACAGAGTTATTTTATTTCTTTAAGAAAAAAAAAAAACGACAAACGGAAAATTACTTATCGATTTAAAGAACTCAAAAAGTACTTTGGCTGGTAGCTTTGCCACAAGTTTCACATTTACGTTACTACTTTTTTCACAAAGAGCTTTGAAAACTTCATAAACATCTGAGATGAGATTTGTGGTCTTTATTCCTAATAGGCCTACTTGAAACAATAAGATTCGCGTACGTTGTTGAACACTTCAATGAAAATTCTTTGTTTATGTTGAAACTCTGATTCAGGTCGCATGGGAAGTTTTTTTTTTTATCGCAGTTAATCTCTCATATTTTTGTCGAAGAGAGAGAGAGTAGTTGTATCTCTTTATTTCCTTTCAGTTTTGAAAATAGACGTGCAATTAATGAAAGTTAATTAAAATGAAAGAATTGGTGAAATAATTACCCGTGAGGAAATTGAGATACTCTGAAAAAAAACATAAAGTGTACCATCATAAACTCAGCATAGTATAGAACTGAACCAGAGGACTCTTGCACCAGAGCATCGCTCTACTATATATAATATACAGGGTGTTTCAAAACAACACCGACAACGTTTCGGAGGTGATTCCTGACATCCAAGATAAGACAAAAAGTATAGATCAACCTGGGTGCACAACTGCTTCCTTTTGGAGTTATAGGCTGCCGAAAACGTAAAAAAAAAGAACTTTAAATGTCCATAGCTTCAAAAGTATGGGACCTGATGTAGTCGAGTCAAGACTTCACTTAGGAACTAGTATGCACCCTATCCAAATATCCATGTTTCAGAATCCTGTGGTACTTTCGTAACAATTTTTGAAGAGGTAATTGGTGAGTATACTTCAAATAATGTACCCGTAGCCAAACTCCCTTTTTGAAAAATTGTTTTGTGAGTTCCTTAGGATTCTGAAACATGTACTTTTGGATAACGCACATATTAGTTTTTAAGTGAAGTCTTGAGTCGACTACTGAAGGTCCCATAGCTTTGGAGCTATGGCCTTTTAAAGCTCATTTTTCTCATGTTTTCGGCAGCCTATAACTCCGAAAGGAAGCATATGTGCACCCAAGTTGGTCTATACTTTTTGTGTTATTTTGGTGTCAGGAATCACCTCCGAAACATTGTTGGTGTTGTTTTGAAACACTCTGTATATATATAATATCGTACTACAAAAATGTGTCAATATTTTGGGAACAGATTTTTCACATCAAAATAAGTAAAAAAAAAAAAAAAAGTTCGTATGGACCTTATGTGAGGAATCAATTCCCAAAAGAGTGTGACACTTTTTTTGTAATACCCTGTATACATATAGGTTTTAAACTGAAGCGCGAAACTTACTAAACTCTCTGGGCCGTATGCAGAGTCATTTTGACACGTGATTAGAGCCATACTAAAGAGTTCGACTAACATAAGGTTCCTGTAAAAGTCACGCCTTTAGTGTGACGCTAATCATTCTTCAAAGCGACTCTGCATAAGGCGGTCTTAGTTTTACCATAATATTCATTTTTATTCTGATAATCGTGAGTTTTCTGTATTGGGTGGTTAACAAGAAAACTAGATATCTAACTTAGTGTTCAGATATTATAAATATTAGAAATAGAGAAACAATAGCGCTTGTGAAAAATAACATAGTATTAAGTGGTCTCTGAGACCTGAGAGTTGCTATTTTGAATCAGTCAGATTGATTCAAAGAGAGGCAATGGATGAAACTTGTGACAAGGAAAACAAAAATTACAAAAGGTGCTTGGTATTTTTCTGAAATTAATCCGAATCAAATTACTATTAGTGACATATATTGGCGGTTTCCCATTGTAGTGTTTGTTTTAATTAAGAGGGGTCATTATTGAGGTTCAGAACGAGATCAAATTATATCACGCATCATGGTCCTGCTTCCAAACACTATTCAGTTTGTTTTTTTTTTTTTTTTTTTGTGAATTTTGGTATGCAGTGAAAACACCACGTTATTGTGTGGCATTGTGGGGAAAACAAGGTAAAATAAAAATTTAAATGTATCGCTTATTGAATTACTCGTTGGACAAATTACAAGTGGAAAATTGAAGTAGTGGACTTTTCTGAAACCAAATAACTGAAATAAATTTTTCAAAAGAATGTGCTGTGTGGTTGGCAAAATTATTGGCTTGTAAACAATATAGGTACGTAATTTATTTAAATGTCCGTGTAGAAGAAAAAAAACGTATAACCACGTAAAAACAAAAGCATTGAAGCTGTAGAGAGACGGAAATTAAAATTGGAGCTAGCCACCGTGTCTGGTGGAAAGTTAGTAAAAAAAAAAAAAAAAAAAAAAAAAAAAAAAAAAAAAGTGCTTTTGAAAACAAAATTAATTTGCTTTTAATTGTGTGAAATTTACAGTAAATTATACTAATATATAAGAAATATCTATACAAAGGTCTAGAAGTAATTAATTCTTCACAAATCTATACAGTGTAGTCCGTAAATTCCTTCCATTCATGTGCCTTATGTGTCAGTGTACCTATGTGATGTCCATCATTCTCGCTGGATAGAATATAATGAGACATTATGTTCTCCGATACATTTTCGCAAGATAGTAAGGGTTATTGTTCCAAATGTCGCTGTAACAGTTACTAACTTGTATCGTTGAGTTATAACATTGTTTTGATATAATCTCTTTTTGTAGCCTCAAAGAGAGTTATCATACGTTGTGAAGTCCTTATTTTGTGCCAGGAATGTTTTAGAACAATGATCTGTCAATCTGTTAGGAAAAGTACGGTACCATGGAGATAATCACTCACATAGAAGGTATAACGAGCCGAAGCGCCATCTTGTTTAAACCAAATCTCATCTCTGATTCCAAGTTCATCAAGTTTTGATGTAAACGATTGTTCTAACATATTTAAGGAACCCTCCATGTGCTCATCGTAAATATTAACAAGAATGACGACACTCCAACATCAACGTACCGGCATGTGATCTGAAGTTGGACAGCAGCGATATTATTCACGAAGAAGGACCAGGGCAGCCGAACTTCTAGCACAAACCCTCCAGCACTAATGAAAAAGTGGGAGGAAGCGGGTATACCCGGGAAAACTCACTGACACAATGTTGTCCACCACAAACTTATTTGACCGAATCGAACCCTGTCCCATGTACCAAAGGTAAACGCTCTACGACTGAGTCACCATGCCTTTTTATTGTATATGAAACACGTAAACTGTTAACTACCACATCATATCTATTGTTGTGTGATCTGTCTTTAGAGCTCTTACTGGTAGAGCGCTTATCTTTAGTGTGTGGATCGATCCCCAGGTTCGATCCCCGACCAAGTAAGTTCGTGATGCACAACATCGTGTCTGTGGGTTTTCTCGGAGTACTCTCGTTTCCTCCCACATTCTCATTCCATCATTTTTTCATCATCATTCATTTGCCTAAGAGCCTAACAAGGATAATAATGCGACATTAAACTGAAAGATGTCATTTCATGTCTTAGAGAAACGCACATAATATTAGCCTACATGTAAACTCATCAAAGAAACGACCCATATAACAAAAACGAACCAATCTAGATTCAGACACCTCGCACCAATTGTATCGAGTGTCAAATGTCTCTTTCTTTCGGGAAAAGTAAAAGGAAAGAACAAATGTTCATAATGCCACCAGTTGTTTTACACTTTTTTTTTTTTTCATTCGATCCTCCGCTCATAGAAGTTCTTCTGTTCTATTTGGGAGACAAGAAATCAATGTCTTGAGTTACCATGGCGGAAGAAGGAAGGAGCAGTGGTTATCTAACAAGTGGGAATTCTTAGCTGCCACGAGGGAAAATGGGAGTTCGGGGGAGACCTCGGAGAGAAGTGGCTCTGACAGAGGCCAGTTGTAGGGTTGACAAGATGTCGTTTTGGGGTCGAGGCCACAAGAGGCAACCAGGAAATAAGAAAAAAATATGTCAGTTATTCGAAAAGTTAAAAAAGGAAAAGAAAGAAAGAAAATGTAGCAATATAGAAAAAATATTTCAATCTTTCTATATGAGAATTTTATTTTATTTTTTTATTTGTTTTTTTTTTTATTCGTGAATTTTCCATTTCATTTAGATGCATTTAAGTTATTTTGTTTAATAAATGTCTGAAACTATACCGGCTAAACCACTAGAATCATCTAATATTATCATTTGGTACTGTGATGCTCTTCATGTTTTAGTTATTTTTGTTCTCTTGGTTATTGTGGTTTAGCATCCTTTTTCGATAAGACGTGGGCCTACAGTTTAAGGTGGAATCCGAACTACCGTCTAACGTGTTTTAAAGTTTTCAAAGCTCTCCCATCGGAAATTGAACAGGACATCATGTGCAGCAGATTCTCGCGTGCTAGCTATAGACAACTTGGGAGAGCTATTGCGGTTTGACATGCTTTTCTTCAACTTGCAATTATTCATCCGTGACCTTAAATCTTGCAACTGTATTTTTTAAGGTAGGTTGCCATACTGCAAGAATCTTGTAGTTGTCATTAAAAAATCTTACAACCCCATCTTTCTATCTACTGTTTACTCTTTACAACTTTCTGAAAGCAAGAAGTTCCACCGATGTAGCACTGCACTCTAGTGGACAAATAGTGAACATTCTCAATAAAAACGTGTATTTTAGCGCGCTTCCCCTCCCGGTCCAAAAGAATCCATTGTTTCGGAAGCGGTGAAATTGTTTTTTTCTTTATGTCAGTGGGAGGTCGACAGCAAGTAGCAAGCAAGACGACCCAGAAAGTTGAACGTGGTTTGACTCTTTTGCAAGATGAAAAAAAGTTGTTGCATGTCCCTTTCAAGATTATATTTACATGGATAAATATTATAAGGTTGCAAGATTTTTTAAATGACAGCTACATGATTCTTGCAGCATGGCAACCTCCGATGTCACACAATGATGATTACTTTTTCTTTGATTTCCATAACCTCGATTGTAATTCCAACATTGATCACAATTTTATTCATTAATTTTGTTTACATACAGTTTATGGACAAATTTACACTGAAATCATTAAGAACTATCAACAATATCAGAGTAAGTACAATGTGAAAGAAAATGAAGATAAGTCAGTAAGGGATTTAAAGGCACCATTCCGCAATCCGTCCGGTAGAGATCTGAAGAAAAGTCTAAAAGAAATCGAGATATTTAGCCACTAAATCCAAACCCGTGAACTCCTGATTAAGAAGCAAGAATGTGAATCCTTGATTAATCTATGAGACCAAATTAAATTTATCTTCGATATATGTGTGTATATGAACTGGATCGTTTACGTCTTATACGAGATGCCATCCCCAGAAGAAAATAACATTTGCTCCATTGATTTTTTCTTTTAATGCCTTTACATTCCCCTGCCGTGGACAATCACTTTTACACTTATTAGAGTAGTTGTAACCTTGTCTCTGCCTTTCTTATCTCTCTTTTACTTTTATTTCGTTTTATTTGTCTCTCTTGTTTTTCGACTGTCCATTCCTCAGTAGGCTGAGGTGATACAACTTTATAGCATGGTATCTTAATACATTAAACCTTGCCCTTTTTGATATATACTTTTTATTGTTTTGTTTTGTTTATTTTATTGCAAGAAAACTTGTAAAAGAGTACAAACAACTAATAAACAAGAGAAATTGTTCTTTCCCAGTGGTCATCCATTAACATTTTCCATTAGTTGTATTCTCCAAAGCTGCTTCCTTTACCATCATCTGAAGAAACCTAAAATTTAATAAATTAAATATGTTATTAAATTAAATTAAAGTGCTAATAACAGCGTTAGCCAAGTATAGCACTGTGCAATGTAATTGAGTGTTTGTGCATAATACAATTTAAAGACTTAAAATTCAAAGTTATATGATATAAGAGTACAATTGTAATTTCGTAGTTTAAAACTGAGTCATATAAAGTAAAATATAACAAAGTAAAACCACTAAAATAGCCCTAATCTTAATGATTAGATTGTCTAATAATGAAATATAAATATAACTATTTATAAAAGAGAATCATGTCTGAATTGTTATACCAGGATAAAATATTAGATAAAAGTACTAAAAACTTAATACAAGCCTGATGTCTAAGCCTGACATCTTCTGTTATTATTAGTAAGATAGATTAATAGAAAGATTAATAATAGAAAATTATAATGACCCAACATTTTGACCGTTCAATATTCTTTTATTTATGTTTACAGTTTACCCTGGTAACAGTATTTATTTTAATTTGCGCGAGCCTTAAAATGATGTGGATGTAGTTTTGTGTGACACGTATGTTAACATTTATTTTTATTAATAATGTCATTTATTTTATGTATTCTCGAAATGCGATTCATGCTTTCATGTTGCGAAATACATCAAAACTTTTCATTTTATGCCCAATGTTTGTTCCGCATTATAAATTAGTTTGCTTATGTATTTCCATTCCATTCGGCGTCTGTAAGATGCCGTGTAGATTGGCCCAAATTTAGACGGCCTGTTCCCTATTTATGTATTTCCTAATTGCAATTCACTATTAACCACAGATCACCTATTTACATTAGTCGTTTTCTTTTCTGTTTGTAACTAATTTCATTTCTCTTCTCTTTTACATGTATCATTAGTTAAGCGAAGAAAAAGAGTCGAGATATTAGAAAGTTTACTTTGTGAATTTAAATGAAATGAAGACACAAATTTTGTTATCTGAAACAAACTAAATTGGAAAAATATAACTGGTTTACGTATGCGGACGGCGGGAAGAACGATGTTGAAGTTTGTGTCAAAAATGGCATCGGCATAAGAAAAACTGTCTCGAACTTCAGTTTAATACAACATTTTATTTGATACAAGTATTAATTTGTAGTTCTTTTATGTTTAATACAAATTTTAAAGAGTGTGCACATTCCTGGCGTTACTGTTTATGATATTCACGTTATTTTAGCTGTATAACAAACTGTTTAACACAGGCGATTTCAGACTATATGGCTGCGCCATTTTGATTTGCAACTTCGGTTGTGACCATTACAATTATAAGGAAAATTAATTTTGTTTAATACAATTTTCTACTTTTTAACAATTTATAGTGCAATAGCCGACATAGCTAATGGTTTCGGCAATAATATAAAACCACAACTGTGGTTATAGAACAAGAACTACTAAGTTGTCTTACTTTCTGTTGAAATATTACTTCTTTTCGAAGTGTGAAATCTAAAACGGAATTTAGCAGTTATGTTGGTAATATTAATGTGAATTTTCTTAAAATGAGTTATAGAGAGAAATTGTAGCATGAGCGAATAAAATTATTCGTTTCCTCGAATTATTGATGCCGTAAATGGCAAAACTTTTGGCTGCAGATTTTCTGTACAAATCCATGATTTGTAAAATTTACAGAACAAATTTGTAATAATATTTTAATAGACTAGTGTGTAAATAATCTAAATATGTTGTGTTCTCACCTGTGATAGGCGTGTTTTCGTAAAAATACTTTACTGAAAGTCGAATCTGATATGCACAGATTCGCCCATAAGGTAGCTAGTAATCACAGTATACAAAGTAAAGTGAAGGATTTAGGTTTCTGGGCTATCATCATCTATGGCCATTTAGTCCGTCATGTATGAGGGATGACGTCACTCAGAGAGCACACTATCCGGGGAAAGGGAAGAAAGGGAACGGTCTGGGACCTATAAGTTAGGTACTACCCCAGCATTTGCCTGGTGTGAATGAGGAAAACACCAGGAAAACCTTATTTAGGAGAGATGGCCTGAAAAACTCATTATTCAGGATTAAAGAAATGTCAGAGAGTTAAGGGATCCACATAATTGTGAAACTTATGCTAGTAATGTATTGTTACTTTGAATCACATATATACAAGCAATGAAAACATAACGTATGTATTAACTCTAACATCTTTAGTAACGTACAAATACATGATTCAATACGTAAGGTAAGTAATTTATGCTATATACCATATTTTGCGCTATCCTTGTTTATGTGTATACCCATCTTTGCAGTGCACCTCCTCGCTACCGCATGAGTCCTCCTGCTGCTCTCCTGCCGTGACTCGGGTAGAGAGAATTCGTGCTTTTCAACTGCCAACTAGCACAATTTGGTTAGTGTCTTTTGCACAATAGTTGTTACCGTGTACGTACACTGAAGTCTTCCTAAAGTAAATCTGTACAGAGGAATGCAAGTCCACGCCTCAAAAATGATTGGTTGTTTAAGATACGAAAAATCGATTTACTGAAAAGAAGTATATTTGTAATGAATTTTATGTATGAATCCGTACAATAAATCTGCACCTATTCTTGTAATGAGATATCTGTTTATTTTATTTATTAGATCATGTCAATTATGAAGCAAGTTAATGTCAACGTCAACGGGAAGTTACAGCTATCTCGTACTTTAAATAGTTATGTCAATAGTTCATCGAGTAATCAGTGAAAACAAAGGATTATCATAGCACGCTAGCAATATAGCCATGAGGGAGTTAGTACAAATTTTGTATTCTTGGCACCACTTATTTCTTAAGCCACGTCTTGGAAAAATGGCATACATTCGCTCGCTTTTGTATTCGAGATGGAGTGCTCCTAACAGGTTTACGTATCGAACACTCTCATCTGATGCTATTTGCTGTGTGGTTTGAATCGTCCGTATTGTGAAGAACGTATTGTCCCACTGAGTACTCAGTACCTTCTGTCGAATGTCCTTAATACTCCGAAGTCAAAGAGCGTTACGGACTGTCACTTACACTTGATTGTGCGTTGGGTAATGATAGGCTCTATTGGTACTGTTGAACGTGTTCTCTGTTTTGTGCGTACTTGTAACATTGGTAACGTTCACTGAGTTATATTTTTAGTCTTTTGCTTGTGTGTTTGTTGTTGCTCGACTTTTATTCTGTTTTCCATTATTTTTCACTATTTATTGTTATTGTTATATATTTGTTATTGTCATATATTTTTACTTCTCTTTTATAGCAGTGTTTATGTTATATTTTAATATGTTTGTTTTTTAAAATCTTGTTTACGACAGTCGTCTTCATCGTGACGGGACAAATAGTCTCAATACTGACATCTCCATTAAACCTCAACCACATATTCCCCTTCCCTTTCTTTATTAAATTTATTTGGCTCCAAAGACTTAAAGAATCTACTACGAATATTTTGTTCGTGTAGTTTCTTCCAAACTATTCGTATTTTAATAGAAACTGAGTTACAGTTCAATTCAGCAGCAGTGGCTTTATTTGACGAGTTACAATTTATCTTTCTAGTGGCCTCCTTTTTTATGTTTAGTTTTCTTTCTACTACTGCATTTTAAGAATGAAGTTTCTACATTACATCGAGGAAACAAAGATACCGTTAATAATCGCTGTTCACTGTTGCCAACATGAGCAGTTTCCCGCTAAATCAGGTGGTTTTAAAATTTTGTTTAGCAGTGAAAATTTGTCGTCAGCGAATTGGTGAAAATTTGGAGATTTCTGAAACTATTTCCAATGAATTTCGAAAGCAAGGGACATTTTGATAACATTTTTTTTTTGCTTATTTTCTTCCTCGTCTAGGATAGGATTACCAGATTGCAAAAGAAAGAAAAAAAGAGTACATTTTGCAATGGCTCAAGAAGACATGACCAAAAAGTAACATTAGTATTATTATTATTGCAATTTAAACCAAAACTGAACAATTAATAGTGAATATGCCTGAAATAGTTTTTTTTTTTTTTTTTTTTTTTTTTTTTTTTTTTTTTTTTTTTAGCAGTATTCGGCTGTCTGAATGGAGCTCGATAGGGAACTTTTTCGGGCTATGATCCTTTACGATTTCAAACGTGGTTTGAACGAGACACAAAGCCTTGACCGTTTTCAGAGGGCATTTGGGGACCTTGCCCCTTCCAGTGCTACAATTTTTCGGTGGTTTGGTGAATTCAGAAGAGGCCGGACATCGCTTAAAGATGAAGAGAGAGCTGGACGTCCGGCAACAGCTGTGTCAGATGAAAACTGCCGCTGTGGAACAAATGATTCGAGAAAATCCTCGAACAACTTTCAAGATAATTGAATCTACAGTGAACATTGGATCGCCAGCAGTAACAAAAATTCTTCATTATCATCTTCGGCTCAGGAAGATTTCATCTCGTTGGGTGCCTCACACTTTGACTGAACAGCACAAGCGCATGCGTGTGGAATGGTGTGAAGAAATGTTTGCAAGATTTGATGGAGGCAATTTTCGACGCGTCTCTGACATTGTTACTGGTGATGAAACTTGGATCTATCAATTTGACCCTGAAAATAAACGCCAGTCTGCAGTTTGGATCTTTCCAGACGAAAATCCACCCACGAAAGTGAAGCGACCGCGAGGTGTGGGGAAGAAGATGGTCGCAACTTTCTTCTCCAAATCTGGCCATGTTCCAACTGTTCCACTTGAAGAACAAAGGACTGTTACTGCTCAGTGGTACACCACTGTTTGCCTAACAAAAGTGTTCCAGAAGCTTCGGGAACGGCGTCCAAGAACTGGATTGCGTGGGATCCTACTTCATCATGACAACGCGTCCGCACACACGGCCAACATCACAATTCAGTTTCTAGAATCTACGGAGGTCAAACTTATGACTTATCCGCCGTATAGCCGTGACCTGGCCCCGTGTGATTTTTTTTCTGTTACCCAGGATCGCATGCGTTGGAAGAGATTTTACAACCCTGAAGAAGCTGTAAGGGCTTACGAGAATGAACTTTCAATGCTTGAAGAAAAAGACTGGCAACACTGCTTCCAAAAGTGGTTTTCGAGGATGCAAAAGTGTGTACAGTGTAAGGTGAATACTTTGAGAAAATGTTAAGTGTTAAATTGATTTTAAGTATATAAGTTATTTCACATCTCAAAACTTTCGTAGTGACCCTCATATGATATAGATGATATATAACATTTGATCAATATACGATCGCCCTTACAGTATGAAAAAGAGTACAAAAGACCTATACTTTTGAGTTTAGACCTATTAAAAAATGAAAAAGAAAGAAAGAAAGTACGAAAGTGTAAACTCTGGAAAAGAATACGTCTGGTAACCAGGGGTGTCGCTTGAGCAGGACAGGGAGGCAATTGCCCCATCCTGAGTTAGAGAAACATTTCTCTTTTAATAAACTGTATACTAATAAGAAACGCGAGACTCATATCGATGGACTATCTTGCCCCCTTTCCCCTGGCACAGCCTGAAATGACGCTACTGCTAGTAACCCTAGTCTAGGGTGCTACGACAGATGTAATACATATACTTGTGAATTGCATAAAAGAAAAATATCAAGACTACTGTTAACACGTGATTTATGTCATATCTTCTTTCTTTGTTCCTTTACATGCGAATTTATTTCGTGACTTCTTGTTCCCAATGTGTTTGTACAACCCTGCGGAAAAGTCATGGATGGCCTTCTTCGATATAAATCGTTATTAGCTTCACGAACGTGTTTCTAAATACAAAACTTAGTATTACACGTTAGTCAAGCTCTTAATACAATGCTAGAAACGACTCTGCATAGTCCTTGTAGACTCCAACGGTGATTTAAAACCTATTATGCATTTAGTGGTAAGTACTTTCAGGTCCACTACCGCAGGAAAGAAATATAAAATTTACGTAGAAATTAACAAATACATAAGATGTATGTAACATAGGCATGAGATTGACAAAATGGTAACAAGGTCATCGCTATAGGAAGTGGGAGACCGAGACGTAAAGAGCACAGGCAGGAATTTATTATGGTGAGTCTTTGGCTGGGGTTCTTGTAATTTAACCCAAGCCAGTGTCTTTAAAAAAAGCTTTTATATTTATTAACATAAAAATACATACTATTTGAAGTATTTAACAATTTCCTAAGAGAAGTTACATTCTATCAGCAGAAAACAACAACCATTCTCTCTTCTCACATCCACATATATTGACAAACATGATAATTCAAATGTGTGATTATTTGTACGAGGGGTGAACATGGCTTCATTTCCAGTAAGCTTCAGTCCAGAGGAGCATAGGACCGTCATGAAGTTTCTCTTCCTCTAAGGGAAAGGTGCGACGCAGATCTACGATGAAATGAAACAAACTTTGGGGCACCATGGGCCGTCATATGCAACTTCAAACGCTGGGTGGCCATTTGGATGTTAAAAGTGCGAAACTCAGTGGCAGGCCTGTTTCTGTGTCTGTTCCCGAAAATGTGCAATCCATCCAGGACATGATAATGGAAGATCGTCAAATATCAGCCAAAAGAATTGCTACTTTTTTGGTCATATCACGTAAAAGAGTTGGTACCATTCTTCGTATTGATCTGGATATGAGGAAGGTTGCAGCAAAGTGGATCCCCAAACTTCTGACAAAGGAACAAAGCCTCCTCACATACGGTATCTGAAGCACAGGACACATTGGCTACCGTAGGATTTTAAGTGTTGCCTCATCCCCCTTATTCACCTGACCTAGCTCCATCCGATTATCATCTGTTCTGGAATCTCAAAAAAAATCTCAAAGGTCATCCTTTTCAGGGTGTTCAAGTGGAAACTGGTGCCACAGATGAATGGTTATAGCAGCAGACAAAAGACAGCTATTTACAAATACTTAAAATGTTACAGGACAGGCGTCGCTAATGCATTGACCTAATAGGGGAATAAGTGGAATAGTGTGGGAGTTCCAGCTTCCTAGCTCAACTTTTGCATAGTAAGGGTCAATCTTTATCAGCATTCCCTCATACAAGCACGAATATTTTCCATCAAAATCAACAACGCAGCTACAGTATTAAAACATCGACATCAAATAACCAAATAATATCACTTGTCGATTATCTTATGGAAACAATGGAAACACTATTTCAGAAATTTGTTTGGGTCTCTAGGTCCCTGGCTATCCTTAAAGCCCTTGAACAACTCATACTACTACTACTATATTTAATATAAATAAAACACTATACAGTTAGACCCGTTTAGATTCATTTTTCTTTTTAAATAGCCCTAAGTATCGCCTACTTATTTTAAAATCTTGCTGTTATTTTTTCTTCTTTTTTCCAGGAGAGAATAACCAGATACACAATAAAACAAAATACGTAAGGGTCCATTTGTCTTATAAGTGCTATATAAATATATATATATATATATGCGCTCCAATTAACAGCTAAGACAACTTGTCCCGGCCCCTTCGTTCGACTTGCGAACAGTGCGTGGTTAATTGCATTATTAGTTATTAACCATTTCTATTTTTTAATCTTCGAACACTTAAGCTTTATTATTTTATTAATAATAATACTTGTAAAAGTACTGGAGAGGTTTGAAGAATGCCCTCGGGTCTTATCCTAAATGAAGGGAAAATCCTAACCTACAACAGCTGGCAGAAGAAAGCGGGCAATATCTTAGGTGGCTTGGGAATCGATTGACTCCTTGCATAAGGAGTAAACTTTTACCAGATGCCAACAGCCTTCTCGGAGGGCGGATGAGCGAGTGGAGGTCAGGACACCTTCTTGTCGTTAGGAAAGGAAACTGACCTAAAAGGTTAATAAACCAAAGTGTGGCCAACGGCATGGGAATGTGAAAAGGAAATGGGAATGCTACCGTATTACCTTTTTCTCTGGAGGGTTCTTCCTGAGGTAAAATAGTCCCCCGTTTGGAACTCCGGGTTGAGACTACTCCGGGAAGAATCATCAGTGGAGAAAATAACGAAAGTATTGAATCAGATCACAATCTCCTAGCGGTGGAAGTGCAATCCCGGTTAAAGTCAATAAGGAAAATGGGAGGAGAAATCGAATATGAACCTTAGAGTGACTACGGAGTATGAACAAAGATTGAAAGAAGAAACTGAAGAAAGATTCTGAGCAATGGACAATGTAGAAAATAATATGAGAGAAGTTAAACAGATTCTACTAGACACACTTCACAATAATATTGACAAGATAGAAAGAGCACCGAGAATACCATGGATAGCTTAAGCATTGCTTAAGAAGATGGAGAAACACACAAGGGTGAAAACCACGAATATTAAATAATACAGAAAGCTGAATGACGAATTGAGAAGAGAGACGGTCAAAACCAAAGAAAAGTACATGGAACAGATATGTGAAGAAATAATAGAACTCCAGCGGCACGGTAGATATCAGGTCCTTGGAAGAGAAAGAGCGAATCCTGAAATTGGGGTGTTGGGAAATCAAGCTGAAAGTTTTGCAAGTACATTAAGATAGCAAGAGCGAATCTTTGTTTATCTTGAAACTGTGAGAAAACTACGGGTGAACCAGGTCAAAACGCGATATCTATCTGTTGTCCAGACTAGTGATGGGTAAATTCGGGAAGATATTTTTCGGGAATATTCCCTGGGAAAATTCCCGGGAAGATGCCCAAAAATGGGAATTTTCCGGGAATTTATGTACAATCGCAAAGAAAATTACATTCTATTACGATATTAAGACTTCAAAGTTAAATTCGTTTTTCTTTATCACAGTATATATTACTGTTGTCTCCAGAGGATTCTTTAAAATGTATGTTCTGAACGGTATTATGTTATTTTATTAATATTTTATTATATTTAGATAGTATGCATAAATGCATATTTACTTACAATATGTTCTATGCAAGTAAATATATGGAAAATGGTATAGTGAGTTCACACAGTTCTACACCGCTAAACAATTTAAATTTATATGTAAGTTGATTTTCTAAACTTGACTATACTACTGATATTATAAACATATTAAATTTTTAAATGTTATAAACAAATTAGTTTGGGTAACTACCAGAAGATGCATGTCTCACCATTTTATCAACATTTGCGCATACATATTTATGTTCACAATATTTGCAAGATGCTGACTTATCTTTATAATTTTGCACGTAACATTGCCACACACGACCTTCTTTCTACCTATTTCTCGAAATGTCATGCGTTAATTCATATATGAGAGAGGTCCGAGTACCTATTCAGAAATTCGAGAAGGAGACAGGGGACAGACCGATGTCTATTACTAACGGCGGTTCGTAGGGATGCGCACAAGACAAGATTTGTGGCTGTCTCGTCTCGAAAATTAGCGATAAAAGTGATGTCTCGACTCGAAAGATGTATATTTCTCTATTGAAAGAGCTATGTCTCGACTCGAATTTTGTCAGGAAAATCCTGTCTCGACTCGTCTCGTGCGCATTCCTAGTGGTTCGAAGTGTATTAATAGTACTTCATATCTATTTCTACGTAATTTCTACAATACTTTACACACTGGTTCCTTTTCATCATTTGTAAATTAGTACTTTGCTAGTTTTCAGTGCAAATGGAAATGGAACATAAAAGTCATATTGTTAGTTATATAAAGTACAGTCAACAAATTTTATTTTTCTTTAACTTCCAAATTATTTAAAACATAGAAGTAAATCATAATAAATGAAAATAAAGTAATTAGTCATATGCGTCTTATAATTTGGAAGATAAAGTAAAGAAATGGAAATAAATTCCTTCCCGGGAATATATATGCCAAGGAAAAACCCGGGAATATCCCCATTTTTAATTTTCCTTCCCACCGAGAATATTCCCACTGCCCATCACCAGTTCAGACTTGTCCGATGCGAGGAGAAAAACAACAACAACAACAACAACAACAAACTATTTTTCTGGTTCGCCCTTTCTCTTCCAAGGTCCTGATATGATCTGATGTATCAGAAATCATAAGAATGAGGAGGGAAAGCTAGCAAAAGTATATGCACGTTTGGAATCAAAGATCAACAAAGTAATGTAGCCATTGACTATTAAAGAATCTTTAAAATTTGGCAGGAATGCATAGAAGATTCTGTATGATCAGAAGAACGACCCCAAATATATTGCGATCGAATTTGGATGATGAGGAAATAGGACTCAATATATTGAAAGGTGAAGTGCTACAAGCCATCAAAGACGTGCGAAGGAGGAACGCCACTGGAGACGACCAAATACCAACAGATTTGCTCAAGGGATTAGGAGACAATGCAATGAAAGTACTAACTTCACTTATTAACAAGATCTACCTGAGTGGAGAATGGCCAAAGGATTTTCTTGGCGTTACATTGATTGCATTACCCAAGAAAAAGCAAGCAAAGAAGTGCAGCGATCGCACCATTGACCTTAATTCAGGGGTAAAAGTGGATCTGAAAAGGTAGGGGGACGATACGTAGTGGCATAACATCATGGCATCCCCCGTGCCTATCTTTGCCCATTGTAGTTTTTAGGAACTGGGGGACACCGTATATATTTTCTGGAGGTGGGGGGACGGCGTTTCCGCGCGTTCCTCTACACTGTTACCCTCCCTTAATTTCAATACTGGAAAGATGATTGCGCACATACTAAACAGGCGACTGGAGAGTAAGATGGAAGAGATGCTAGAAGAAGGTCAATTTGGATTCCGGAAAGAGTAAAGCAACAGAGATGCTATTGGGTAGATGAGAATGATATCAGAACGAGTTCTTGATGTAAAGGAAGAGTTGTGTTTGTGCTTCATCGACTGGCAAAAAGCTTTCGACCGGGTCAATTGGACGAAACTTCTTAAAATATTTAAAGAAGTTGAAGTCAATTATTCAACATTTACAGTGAATGTTTAATGAAGGATGCATTAATGGGAATTGGAGATTTCGAGATTGGAGGGCAGCTCATTAACAAGAGTAGGTAATGATTGACGAAATAGTTGGCACTGCAGAACTAACGGAATGGAAATCATCATTGAAAGTCATTAGAATATCTCGTGGAAACGCGCCCTTACAAGTCACACTCGAGGCAACATGCTGGCAGACAGCACGCTGTTATAATCGAAGGTGGGCAGGATTTATCCGCATTCCAATAGGGCATGATTGTGGGTACCCGAGCTATAGTTGCGTCAGCAACACTTGTCGAGGCGCCCGTTCCTGTGTAGTGAAGGTGTACAAGGAGTGGGAATAAAATGGGGTAACAGTCTGCAAGAGATGGAATTGCAGGGGCGTACGGAAATTCAAACGTGGGGCGAGCGTCGAGTCAAACAGCTCGGAGAACCAAATAAACCGTCAGTGACCGGGAATTACGTGACTAGTACAATGGTGGATGCACAACACCCATATCCCACGCAACTACACGGCATACACTGGTACGCATGAAGTTCCACAGCAGACGACCCACTCGTTACTCACTCCTTAAAACTCGTTACTGCTGACTTCGTCGCGCTTGGGCATAGGAACACACTAATTGGACAGTGGATGATTGGAAAAGGGTGCGTTGGTCAGATAAATCACGGTTTATTCTACTCCTCTTGGATGGGCGTGTGCATGTGTGGCGTCAAAATCACGAAACTATGGTCCCCTCGTGCATGGTGCGCACTGTGCAGGCAGCTGGGGGCGGCTGTATGGTTTGGGAATTCTATTGTTGGTCTGGACAGGGACCTTTGGTGTGCATGGACTACAGCGAGACATCCGTTATGTACTTGCAGGTATTAGAGGATCACTTAAACCCTACAATGTAGCACTTGTAGCTACACAAAGACGGCATTTTCCAGGACGACAGCGCCGGTACCTCCAAGTCAG
Source organism: Thermobia domestica (assembly GCF_964235325.1). Taxonomy (NCBI): domain Eukaryota; kingdom Metazoa; phylum Arthropoda; class Insecta; order Zygentoma; family Lepismatidae; genus Thermobia; species Thermobia domestica. Next base: position 245,840,896 of record NC_137454.1, read on the forward strand.
TATTGTATTTTCTTGGCTTAAGGAATATTCCGCGGAGTTGCAGCATATGAATTGGCTCCCTAACTCTCCGGATCTTAATCCTATGGAACATTTACGGAATGTTGTGGAACGAGCTCTTCGCACCATGACTCCTTCACCGACATCTGTGGGCTCATTATAGAATGCCATTAGGAATATATGGTGTCAGATCCCCGTGAAAACATATCAGCAAGTGCCAGAATGCACGCTACGTCGTGTCCAGGCCGTCCTCTGTGCAAAAGGTGGATCAACAAAGTATTAGGTAGGTGGTCGCAATTCAGCGAGCGCTGAGTATATTGCTGCTATACTGTATTTCTGAAAAATAAATATTGTTATTACCTTTAAAAGTCATATTTGGGTAGCTTCATGGCATTTTTCAGTTAACGAAGGTAATCCATATAGCACAACGTGTCCATGAGATGCCCCACAAATTCCATATTGTTTCGGAATGTGCAAACTCCTAGCAGAATCTTTAAGGATAATAGAAATATACACGAGGTTTCCTTTGAATTTCAATGAGATGTATCTGTCACGTAGTGTTTCTCACGAGACTTCTCGTCTCGTCTCGAAAACGAGACCAAATAAAACTTTTTAAAAATCGTAGAAATGCCGAGAAACATGATAGTTCTTGTCTCATTGTCGAGACGAGACGGAAAATTTCACGATTATCATGGACAACACTAGTTCACCCAAGTCTTAGATCTCAAGACACTTTTAGTGTTTCGTGATTCATAGTATAAAAACCGTAAATTGATAAAATGATTTGCCACACACAATGAAGAGCATTTATCAATTTAAAGATACACAAGTCTTTATACACCAATTATAATGTGGTTTAAATGTTGTTGTTGTTATACCTTTCATAGACCTCTCGTGACACGGAATGATTCTGATAACTTCTAGTTGACATTAAGAAAAAGTCAGGGCACAAATTTGTAATTGGAACATAAAAAAAAAAAAGAGAGAAGGGAAGGTTCTGTCCTGTAATAATACCATTGTATAAATCAAGAGAGGTTTCACAGTACCTAGAAACCCTAAGCCCTTAATGATAGGCTCACGTATAATAATTGAATAAGATCAGTCTATTCATATAAATCATAGTAGTAGTAGCACGCACAATATATCTCCATGAAAAACTCGGTGGTACGAATGTTGTGAGGGTGTCATTCCAATTGATTGAAGAAAATGTCATTTATACTTTTTTTTTGCTATAGACATCTCATCTTATAATTATAACCTTGCATAATTTTAACTGTAAGACAATTATGAAATAAAGGTAGTTCAAACAAATGTTGTTTTAATTTGATATAGAAGACGGACAGGTTTGGCAATATAATTAGGTTAGCCAAGTTTACGCGTGCCTTGAAAAAATGTTTCCCACAACAGAGATTCATAAGATATGCAAATTGTTTTGTGGATTATTATTCCAGAAATGTAAATATGTAAGGAATATGTATTCATTTTATTTTCGTTACTGAATAGGTTGGTGTAGGGAAAGCCATAAAGAGGACGGCCGATCCATCCCTGAATACGCATAACTTTAGGGGGGGGGCGGAAATAAAGACACTCATTACTGATACTTATGTTTGCGTTAGTTTTTTCAAGTTAACTCATTTTCCTTTGACAATAGAAAAATGTACTACCATTGAACATAACAATTGTTAGTTTCTGTTGAAATTGTCCTAGAAACGATCAACAATTCGTAACTATCGTTTCATTTAACTAAAACAGGTGGATTGGAAGTTGCGGTAAATTGCAACTGTTCTAAGATATATTTACCTATCGTTTGCACATTCCTCTCTTGTGATCCAGCCAAGAAAGAAAAATAATAAATATGGAGCGCGGTGGTTTTAGAGGACGCCGTGCAGGTAGAGGTTTATCAAGAGGAAGAGGATCAGGTCGCGGTGGAAAAGTAGTAACAATACGTAAAGCTACTCCAGTGAATGCCTCAAGAGGTCAAGCACAAGACAGCGGAAGAGATAACCGGTATCCAAATGGTTTGCGTGGAATTGGAGGGGATGCTCAAAACTTGAACGGAAACCAACATTCCAACATTGCCCAGAAGATCCTTAACGTTGCCCATCAGAACTTGAACAATGACCACCAGAATCTCAACAATAACCTCCAGAACTTCAACAAAGTCGATCAGAACGTTTCTACTCCTTTTGGACGAATTGTCAATAATAAGGGAGTCGCTACGGCACGTGGAGGATTGATCAGCCCAAACCCACCTTCACAAAATTGTGTAATGCACGAAAAATCTACCTTCGGTTTTGGTACTTATGATAATGGTGATGACGATGATGATAATGATTTTAGTAATTCTGATGATGACAGTGAAATAGATTATGATTTAGATGATGATAATGGAGCCTATCCTGCGTTCTTTGATGATTATGGTTATAATAATGACAATGGCATTCCGGGGGTGTCTCTTGATGAAATATTAACTTTTGCAAACCAAATGGCACAAGGAGGTGATTGCCCAACAAAAGTTGTGATGTCAAATTTCAGTCCAAACATAACAACAGATCAACTTAATATGATATGTGGACTACTGGGTCCAGTGTCGTCAGTCACTATTCACTACGATGATGAGGGAAAATCATTAGGAAAAGCTGATGTAATATTTTTGCACAAGTCACACGCATTGATTTCCTTGGGATTTAATGGCCTTTTCATCGATGGAAACGAGTTGTCAGTTGTATTAGAAGGTGCTGAAGAAAGATTGTTAGAAGTGGGAAGTAAAGACAACGAACAGCCTGAAAATGCTGAATGCAAATTTTCATTTTCACCTCCTACTTGTGTAGGACGTGGTATCAGTCTGGCAGAAATTGCACAGAAACTTCGTAAAGGTTCTCCAAGTGCATCTATTGTAAGAGGTGTAAAGCGGCAACAGTCAAACGAAAACAATTCACAACACACGTTACCGGTGTCACGTCTGGAACCACCAGCCAAGAAAAGTAAAACCCACTTGCACTTTAATGAATTGAACAACAATCAGGCCGCTAACAACAATGGTAATTATGATAGAGGTGAAAAAGATAATGATGCTGATAGTGACAATGATGATAATGAAGAGGAGGCAGCACAAGATCTTCAACAATTTGATGATGATGAGAGAGATGCTGAAGAAGCCGATAATAATGATAATTTTTAATAACAGCAGAAATCATCTCATTTGATTAAATTCCTGTCTCCACACTTCAAGTACATATCGCCAAAAAAAAAAAAAAAAAAAAAAAAAAAGTCATACGTATGTTGATTATTTTCTTCACATTTTCCCTAATATTTACATATATATTCTTCCTTTGTGTGTGATTTTAAATATTCTTGAAACAATTGAAAGTTATACCACTTTAAATTAAAATGTGTTTATATGCTTATTCTTCGTACAGATATAAAATAAAATTCAATGACTTTTATAAATTAATTTTTTTGTTTAAAATGTACAATTTATACAAAAATAAAGTAAATTGAATCATTTAATTAATTTTTTTTAAATATTTTTTAATGTTTTTAAAATTAAAAAAAAAAGGAAACAGAAAGAAAATAACATCAATCGCAAGGGAACTACACTGATCTTGATCAAACTTAGTATGGTGGTAGCCTTTGACAAACTTAGTGCACTATGAAATACAGTGTGTCCCAAAAGTCCTTTAACAGCCGTAATGTTAGGGCATTATAGAAAAAGAACGAGGAAGAAAAACGATTCACGAATGACATTATCGATTACGAAGAGGTTCGGATACCACCACTCAAACGACGAAAAATGTTGGTGTAGATGACCCTTTCGGTAGCCATTTTGGTTAGCCGCCATCTTGAATTTAGGTTCATTTTTTTAAAAAAAAGTGGCAAATGGAGCATGTGAGTATATTATTTTGAGCTTGAATTTTACGAGACACACAATGTTGAAATCAGTTTGCATCATTTTATTTTGTGAAAAGCTATTGTTTCACAAAACTTGCTCAAATATGTTACAGCGTGCAGCCCAAGGACGTTATAAAATAGAGAATCTGCCCATATGTGTCTTCATTCTATTTACTCAATGAAGCCGAAAAACAATCGAGCATCAGCACGTCTGATTGGCTACTCTCGTTCCGGCCATCGTCTGATTCGCTACTTTCGTTTTCACCATAAATGTTGGCTCAAAACATTGCAATCTTATTGGGCGGAGTAGGCAGAGTGGGGACGGCAAAACTGTGACGTATGGCTTCAAGATTTTGTTGTAAAGGCAGATCCTCTATTTGATAACATCCTCGGTGCTATTCTTTGTTTTCCGAGTTATGAACCATGAAAATTAAGATTTGAACGTAATCAAACTTTCGCAATATATAATATAGAGCCTTCGGAATGGTGTCAGGATATATAATAATCATTCAGCAATGTTTTTGGTGTGTTTTTCAACAGTTTCGGTATCTTTCCTAAATTAGTGTTACTATGTCATTTTCCCAAAACAGTTGGACTGACGGATTAAAACTAAAGGGCGTTTGTGGTAAATTTTGTTCACTATTCCAAGTTAAGCACCATTTACAGCATCGAATCTACACAATACATGGATCTAGATCATCTGAATGTTGTATGACGTCACAATCTATTCTGCTTCCCAGTAATCACATCGAGAGAGAAAGGAACTGGCAAGTAACCTACCGTTTTGCTGGTATACTACTTATGGATCAATGCCTATACATACATGTTTCTTGTATTCTCCTACCTTATCCCCTACCCTCCTTTCCTTATTGTGTTTCTCTGTTCTTTTCTCAGATTGTAAAAGCGCACTACTACGTCATACGTTGATCAGTTGGACATGACTGATCTAGATATATAAGATAATAGAATTTGAACAAGTTAATTAGACCTTCAAACTATGCTATACATAAATGTCAGAAGTTATATAGAACAACTGCTATATCCGTCTGTCAACAGGTGTTAGAACGAAGTCGGTAAGAGATATCAAGAATTGGTTCATTTTCAATCGATTCAGCGTTCCGATAATTAGTTTCATCTCCCCTGTTAACCCTCAAATCAAACCGGAAGTGCTAGGGATCAACTTCCGGTTTCAACGTTGCTCGCCATAGAACAAAAACGGTAATACAGAGTGACTAACTGTTTTCTAGAATTGATTCAGTGTCTCAACACACCATAATCACCCGCAATTCTGTACCGAAACCGGAATGTGGTTGAAATTTACTAGTACTTCCTGTTTCAAAAAGCAGTAACATATATCGAAAAGCAGTGTTTTGCGATCGATTCAGTGTCCCAATAGTAAGCTTCATCATCTCTGTTAACCTTTTATCCAAACCGGGAAGGGTAGAAATGAACTGTTTCCGGTTTCAACGTTGATAGCCATAGAACAAAAAGGATAATGCACAGCATTGGAATCGACTAAGCGCCTCAGGAAAAGATATTATAGCCACCCATAACACTTTACTAAAACCAAAAAGTGGTTCAAATTTGCTAGTATTTTCAGTTTCAATATTGATTTACATAGAAAACATCGGTAAGATATAACGAAATGTGTTTCTTTGCATTCGATTTAGCATTCAAAGAATAGATTCCATCCTCCTGTTAACCGTCTAATCCAAGTGGAAGTCATAGAAATGAACCGTTTTCCGGTTTCAGCATTGATCACCCATAACACTACCAAAAACCGATGTAGTTGAAATTTTCTAATTCTTCCGATTAGATCCTACATGGAGCAAAAATGGAAGGAGATATCGAGAACAGGGGCGTCATTTAGGGGGGCAGGGAGGGGCATTTGCCCCCCTGAGTTTGAGATTTATATAGATTTTATCAATAGAGTGAAAAACGCGAAATTTTACTTATATCGAGGGGTTTTGCCTTCCCCCCCAAGCAAAATCTGAAATGACGCTCCTGATCGAGAAGTTTCTTGCAATCGATTCAGCGTCCTAATAATAGGTTCCATCTCCTCTGTTAACCCTCAAGTCTGTTACTGGTAGAAATCAGCTGTTTCCTGTTTCAACTTTTATACCCACAGACACTAGCGTACAAAGAAATTTATTTCGGGGTGTATGTGTCCAAAGTCAATATGAGGGTATTTTATATTAAATTCCTAAAATTGATCCAAAAATTAGGCTAAATTTACACAAAAGTCGACATTTTGGGGGATCCGGGCTCCCAGGACCCACCCCCTGCGTTACATCCCTGCCCAAAGTATTTTGTGTTTTAATCGGTTCAACATCTCAAGAAAATATACTACGTCATCCGTATTACTCTACTAAAACCAGAAGCTGTAAAATTTGCTAGTATTTCCGGTTTCAATATTGATTTACATTAAGAACAACTGTAAGAATTATAGAGAAGCGTTTTTTTTTTTAAACCGATTCAGCGTCCGAGAAATAGTTTAATCTTCTCCGTTAACCTTTTATTCAAACGAGAAGTGGTATAAATAATCCATTTCCGGTTTCAACATTTATCACCATAGAACAAAGTAACAATACATAGAGAGAAATGGTTTATTGCGATTGATTTAACATCTTAAGAAACAAATCAATCTTCTTCTATATATCACTACTAAGACCGGAAGTGGTAGAAATTAGGTTTCATCTCTCACTATTTGTCTATTACAGCCGGAAGTTACAAATCTATTTCAACACTTAATTCACATAGGTTGGAAATCTAAGATAGTTTTACAACTGCGAAACGTATATGCCTTAAACACCGAAGGACGCAACTGCTGTGTCAAGGATTTAAACCATAATAGTTCAGTCCCCAATTAAGCGAGGAAGATAAATCTACTATGTATGTGTGTCCGAATGATGAAACTTGCCGAAAATATGCATTTTATGTACCGTAACACGGGGTTACTTTGCACATTAGGGGTAACTTCGCACAAAATATGAAAAGAGTTGTACAATCCTCTGTCGGTAAAACCATGAACTGTAAAGAGAAAGTTTCAATTATTACCGTAAGGTAGAACAATCTAACTGTAGTTTGGCTATAATGTTGGTGATTAACATCAGTTCTAATTACCGGGAGGATTTGTTGTTGTAGAGGTATGGAAAGCAGTAATTGTAAAGGCTGACAAAATCTGAAAGATATCACGTGCAAGAATTTCCGTCAAAGTTAAGTCAATTTCGTAGAGTATTACTATATATAATGGGACTCTGAAGCAATAGTTGAAACTGAAGTGTGAAACGTTTTAGTCATAAAAAAATTAAAACTGGGAGAAGGCGGTTTCAGCTTCTAACCGGAGTTGCTTTGCACCGGTCCAAAGTAACCCCTTAGATAAGAAATTATTACTGCTTGCACCTCCTGCCTTCTAATTTTAGGTAAATGTCCTATTTAGGTAGATGCCAGAATGGAATTCTTATTGGAAAATAAATTATGAACAGTGGCCGATCCAAAATAGTAGTTTGAGAAGGGCTTCACTCAGAAAGACTTTTTTTTTTTTAAAAATCACTAAACTTTCTTTGGGGAAGGGGCTTGAAGCTTATACACACAGGAATGACTAACATTAATTAAAAAAAAAAAAATTTGGGTGGGCTTCAACCTAAAAGCGCCAAACTCCGTAAATATTCCACTGATTATGGTTGGAATGATATTCTTGAACATAAAGAGTAACCAAGGCAAATCAGTTCACGGCGATTTTTTTTTCTGTTCGTGAGTTGGCATATCTGTGGGGGATATGCTAAACTATCAAAATGTGGTTCCTGTGTCGGTACCAGAAAATACATAATTTTCTTTACAAATATCGATAATTCATACTAAGTACTGATACCGGTACCATCATTCTGTTATACATTTCACTTCCTACACAAAACTGCATGCAGTCTACAAATATTGATATATACTGAAGGGAAAACATTGTTTTGTATGTTGTGCAAAGTATCCTCACCTATGGGGTTAATTTGCACCAAAATTTATATTTCAATAACTATTGTCATATTGAATGTTTACTAATGCACTTGCACGAATGTTTACCCTATATATCTAGCTATTACATGTTTAAAATACAGTGTTCTAAATTATTACGTTTGTAAGTTACATGCGATTTTCTTTAAAATCCCTTAAATCTTGTGCAAAATAGAAAATAATCCCGTTTTAGGGTATGTGAATTGTACCTAATACGGCGTAGAGTAAAGTTCGTGTTTGTTGTTTATTTGCCCCAAGTTTTTTTTTGGGGGGGGGAGAGCCATTTCTCCCCTTGGGGGCACATATGAAACAATGAAGTAGTCCACTACAAGCTAGTACCCTGCAAAACTACTTGACGGGAGGGGTAGGATATTGGCAAAGTAGGCCATTTTTTTTTGAGTCTCAGTTTTTTTTAATGTTAATTACATTTATTTTCTGGACGGTTCCACATAAGACAAAGTATCTTTTCACTGAATCGGTCTAGAAGCATAATTCTTATTGCTGTATTTTTTACGGACAATAATGAAAAAATGTTGTGGAGGGGGCGACAACGTGAAGGTCTGCAACAGTCCTTCGAAAATGATATACAGGGCGTTTTTGTAACAACTTTGTTCTGATTTTTTTTTTTTTTTTATCTCGCTCTGTATTTCAGCAATGGCTACCATTTTGATATTTGTTACAAGTATATTGCGTGCACATTAGCTTCATTTTGTCAGCGTAGGGTGACTGTAAGGTTTGCCAGCCCTCCAAATTCTATTTTTTTCATATTTTTAAGGATTGTTGTTTCTTCTTCTTCTTCTACGAATAGGGCGGGAATTGTACAAGTACTACCTCGTTGGAATCAGTGTTCCATAAGCTTTTCAACGAGGTATAAATTATCATCCTATGATGATTAGGGGATCACTAGAGCCAGTGCCGTGCCGTAGAGGGAGGTGAGCGGGGTCACGGCTCCAGGCGCCGAAGTAAGGGGCGCAAAATTTGGGCGAGAAAAAAGAAAAGATCTATATAAAATGTAAGGGAAAAGTAATAAAAAGTACCGTTATTCAAAATCAAGGAAAAGCAGAGGGTATTTTTGAAAATTTTCTTACGGTCCGCACCAACCATGGTGGCGCTTCGCGGTTGGTCCGTTGACTTTACTCATATGTATAGGGACGCCGTCGTATACTATCGCCCCGGGCGCTGATTCCCACAGCACTGCACTGACCAGGACCCCAACGTGAGAGTTACGATTTCGTTCAAGAAAAGATAGATACTTTCATCTGAATCAGATGAGCTACTGGAGATTGAACCCAAGTATCATGTACTAAACTATAGAGGAATTAACCATTTGGCCTGGATAAAGTCCTTGTAGGGAAAACCTAGAGCGTCTGTTCACTTTGGGCATAATAAAATTTTTCTCCTACAGAAATTCGCTTGAAATAACCCTTAGTTTGCTTTTTTTTCTTTCTTGTTCAGTAAAACTACAAAGTTTCAACAAGTACAGTAAGTAAATAAATAGCCGAGAAAATTCTCAAAACAAGCAGGATAAACGCTTCAGAAAAGAGAAAAAGATAAAAATAAATAATAAACCAAACAAGAAAGTCACGAGATTGTTGGAGTTTCCTCTGTTGGCTTCTTTTTGGATTTTCATTTTTTTTTTCTTTCTTGAAGCAACACCAGAGATAGAGAGAACGTGCTAGTAAGTTCCATAAAGCTCCAATTGCGCGCCTCGTAATTCAATTTTTTCGAAGCTTGCTATTTTGTTCACTTACCGCTTCGTTTCATATTCTAGACAAGATTTCCAGTTTCTTTTTTTCCTCTTTTCTCCTTTCGTTCTTCTCTTCATATATCATATAAAAAAGATGCTCTTTTACTATACGACTACAGCAAATAAAAAAGTTTAAAATAAAGTTTTTTTTATTATTCTATGCTTATTTTGTACTCTAGTCTCGTTCTTCGCATCGAACACGAGATGTATTTGTATTGGATAGAAAATTCACATACAAGGTGTTCCAAAATTTCAGTTATATCTCTTGTGAAGAATAATCTCAGTTATATCTTCACAGAAAATATCTCTTGTGAAGAATAATCAAGATCAGCTTCGTTTCTCTGTTACAAGGTTCCAGGCCGAATGATGTTACTAATTATTTCAATGCACACTATGAATGGTATGAGAGGGGCGAACATACAATCGTTGCGAACATACATTTCAGACAAACATAGCACAGTGGCTTCTTTTGAGAGAGTTCCCAGTATAAAAAAATTAAATATCGTTACGAGCCATAGCTTTTCTATTTCAAGTGTGCCCTCGGAAGATACGTGAAACATACTCATACTCCGCCACATTCTTACGGAGAAAACCTTCCCTTTGCTTTGTGGAAAGAAGTAAATGACCTCGGCTGTGTTGCCAATTTGTCATTCAGTTATTTTGGTCTTGACAAGTGAAGATCGTAGGCTACTTAGAATGACTAACAAGACAGTGCACAGAGAAGTGAGTCAAATAATTCATTGTGGCAACGCTGTCCGCATCCAACTATTGAAAGATCTCATCCACAACAATTTGTCCTTCCTCTTTCTAGGGAGATACGAGAAAACACACATCGACAGCAGCGTCAGCAGAAGCACATTTGAAATAGAAAGACTGTAAGAGAAGAAAGCTTACCCAATGTATTAATTTTATACGTGTTTTTTTGAAAACTTTATGAGACTTTCTTCCCTTAGTTTGTAACAGGCGATGATTTCAAAACATTTCTCATGGGAAGACTTTGCATAAAAGAGGAATGAATGTATTTATAGTATTGCGAAACTGGTGGTAAGGTTGAGCACGATCGGACAAATGGTGCCGGGAAATTTCATGGCTACTGAGAGGAATTTTCTCCCGGACAACGTCGGAAACCACCACTTCTTGTATCGATAAAATTAAAATTTTATCGATTTCACTTCCCTTAAGAACACATACTGCCGATATTATAGCAATACAAAAAACATCGTCCAGCATTTTAGACAAATCTATACTTCAGTTACTCTCTGTTTCCTTTTACTTCTAAATAACAATAAACAAAATTAACTGTACCTTTCTGGTTTCAGAAACCTGATTGGCTACTGACACTTCATTCTCACGCTTACAAAAGCAGAACCAAAATCGCTCATGTGCTTCTCGATGACTTTGAGCCACGTAGAGAACCTGCAGCAGAAAATTGAGTTCTGTATAAAACAACAGTTTTCTTCCCCTCTTAAAATTTCTTCAGGTACCAATGATTGTGGTGGCCAATACATTTAACGATAATCCTAAATTTAATTTCGTTAGTACGTAAAGACTTTGCTCACTTTTGTTTCATTGGCGATACCGGTACCAAAAGGCAGTCATCTTCCCAACTAAAGGAAGATTCACGTTTATAGTTGAATTTGCACCACGAAGTTTATCATTGCGCATGTTTACATGCAATATTTCGTTCACTCTTATTTGATTGCAATATTATTATCTGATTTTTATACAGTCTTAGTTTTGTATTTTGTTTTGTAGTAGTAGTTAACTTCTAGTGACGAACATCTTTTGCATCTCAGTGCAGTACACGAGTCTCAGTAACTCGGCAGGAAATCAATGTGCTTCAGTTACATCAGATTCTATTTACGTTCGTTTGAAAGTAAGACGAAATAGGTAGTAGTCAATAGTATAAAAGTCAGTGTTTAAAATGTTGCAAAATATTTTTTTGTTTATGTATCAATCAATAGCGGCTCTTGGGGAAAACTCAGAACATTTGGTAAGTTTCCTTCCATTAGTTGAAGGCGTTGTTTTATATTTTAGGAGGTATATTTTAATCGATACTATTTCCCCTCTAGAGCCCCCGCAGGTATTAATTTGCCTCTCCTAGAGATCTTATTCGAGATAGATTGTTAATTTTTAAGAAAAATTCCCTCTTCAGATTCCCGCAAGAACCATAATTAGATATTATAGATTAGTTCACAAAATAAAGTGAAATGAGATCCGTACTTTAACATTCTCCATAACCAAAGAAGATAGATGGTTAGTGAAGGCGAACGAATATTTTTTAAAAAGTAGTAGAATGAAAGTGTGGAAGAAAACTAAAAGTTCTGGAGAAAATCCAAGGACACGATGCTGTCTACCATAAACTCACATGACATGGGATCGAACGTAAACTCCTCACACCTAACGTGAGCTGAGCTATCTACTTCTGAGCCTCCTCCCTTTGGATTAGCTAACATTCTGCTACGTTATCTCAAGGTATATTTTCTCACGTATACTGTAAATCAGACGCAAATCAGATTTCCCCTTTCCTTACATGGAAACTAGTCAGTATAAGTCTAATTGTTTCGCAAACGTAAGTCGTCATATACAATACACACTTTGTATTTGCTTCTGTTTTCCCCCGCAAGTATAGTTCGTCAGTTCCTATATATCTTAACATAACTCCTTTGGTCAGCCAGTACACTTAAAACTAACTAACTCTATGGACTATAGAACCCGGAGGTTCAATGCCCTGTTCACAAAAGCTCTTCACTGACTTCTATCCTTAGCCAACTGGATCCAGTTTCTACTTTGTATTCTTATTTCTATGAGATCCATCTTCATATTGCTCTCCCATCTGCGTCTAGGTCTTCCTAATGGTCGTTTTCCGATTGGAACCAGTACAGTTAAGCAGTACAATTGCACAAATGTTCATATTTATAAAGCAAATGTTGAACAAATTTGGGATTTTAAAAAGTAACTATTGCTCTGCACCTCCTCGGATTGCTATCGCAGTTCCTTCTAGCATCGCAGCTTAACAAGAGTTCTTACTTTCTTCGTGCAACGTTTATAAAATTTCTTCTATGTGGAAATGCATATAGGATGAGTGCATCTTTTTTATTTGGCCCGAAATAAGTCACTACTCTAAACAAATCATACCGGAAAATCAGATTGTGTGTCAAGAGGATTCTTTTTTAAATTTTTTTTTATATATTTTTAATTTTTAAAACTTCTTTATTTCTTTTTTATATGTCCGGAAACCCAAGATTTGGTTTAAAATGCCGAGTATACACTTTCATGCATCATCTTGTCCATTCTTATTTTCTTGCTATAAAAAAATAAGAAATAATCTGTGGGTGTAAAATATCGTATCCACATTTTTATTCTGTGTGTATCCATTTTTGCGACATCTCTGTCAACGTACGCACTAATGAGAAAACAGACAGCTTATTTGTTCAACAATAATCATGATTTCAAACATAATTTCTAACATAGTAATTGTGACTCTCTTCATTGTAGTTTCGTTAGTCTATAAAATATCAATCAAACAAAAGCTAAAAATTGAATTAATACTATCCTGAGTGCAAATCAAGTACAGACTAAAAAAAAGAAAAAGAAAAAAAGAAAGAAGAAAAGGAAAGAAAAGAAAAAGAACGTAACAAGCAATAAAATCTGTAAGGCACAAATAACAAAATTAATGAAAAAATAAAGGCTTACCTGTAAAGTCCTCTGATTTGCACATTTTTAATGAGAAAATTGTCAATTTGGTGATACGGTGTCAAATAATTTCAGAACACGCAGGATTTTTTTTAAAGTTATCTATTCTCCATTTAAAGTATGTGTGTGCGCTCCAGCATAACTCCAAAATTTGGTGAACTTTCAATCAAATTTAATACACATACGACTTACAATCTGGAAAAAATACTGAGCGTGTAAGATAGCACTAGACCCCTAGGGGTGGCAAAATGAAAAGAGACGATATGAACCGAAAACGACCGAAATTAGTGTTAAATGTATAGTTTTTGGACTGGCTAAGATGAATACTGATACTCCCGATACCGTCCAAGTACAATCTCATTGGCATGGGGGGAAGGGGAGAGAAAATGTGAAAAATAAAATGTCTAAAATGACCGAATTACTGTGAAGTATATAGTTTTTAGGGTCGCTAAGCTGATTGGTGATAGTGATATTTAAGCCCAAGTTTAGTCTAATAAAACGATAAGCGGATATTTGTTCTGGAGATCTAGAAAATTGTTGTTAAGGGGGGACGGAGAGAATTTTGTAATTACTTCCGTCATATTGAAATTTGTGTTGTTTGTTGTTTGTGATCACGTCACAGGAAACCGGCTGAACAGTTTGAAATTAATTCTGGAACATAGCTAACATATGCCTCAATCTGGGTTATAATGTCACTTCGATTAAAGTGCGTATCCTAAGGAAATAGAGCGGTACAAAAATTTATCCGAAAAATAGATAACCTTATGAGTTTCTATTGTTACAATTTCATTGAAATGTATATCTAAAGGAGAAGGGGGGAATCAAATATTTTCCATAACCCATTTTTCCCGTTCAAAGAATGGGCATTTCAGCTAGTTAGTCATGAGGCACGAGCGTATTTTTCAAAACAAAAAAGGCTAAATGGAAATTTTAAAAAAAATAAAGAAAAACTACCGCAACTAAACACACAGATAACGAGAAATGCTTTTTTATCATTTCTATTTCACATATTGATATAATTTTAAAGGCTGAGGAAACGTATTCTTCAAGAGAAGATGGAACACATTACAGCATGTTTACATGATTATAGTTAATTTTCGACCGAACAGCCCTTTGTAACATGAGCGTGAAGTTGGTCGAATCACTATCTCGAATTCGAAAAATTTTCATGCCAGGAATTAGTGACAAATTAGTGCTAATTAGTAGGCTGAGTTCCAGAATTACTGCTTGTCTCATTGAGAAGTTAGAGCCCAGCAAAAGTGGCTGGACCCACTGCACACGGCCCAATCACTTTTTTCGAATCGCAAATTTTTAAATCAGTAATTAGTCCCGAATTAGTGCCCGATTCCCAGAATTAATGCTGGTCTCGTTGAGAAGTTAGGAACCAGCGAAAATGGGATTGGCTCAAAAAACGTCTCCGATACATACACTATTTTCCCGATTATGAAATGTCACTTTGTTTCAGTTAAAGATTAAGAAAAATTAAATTCAGATAACTCCTCTTTTTGTATGCTTTTGTTTCCGATTCAGATAGAGCCAAGATTTCTTCACCTTTAGACTCTGACTCATGATTTCATAGATATAACTACGAGTAGAAAGTCATCAAGATTGGAAGCCACGCCGGAAAACTCTATGACAGGCAAATGAAATGAAATTTTTGAGTTTTACGTCCCATGGTTACGCCGGTTAAGATAAAGGAGACGGTAATTATGAGAAATGAATGAAGTTGTGGAATGAAGAAAGTGGGAGGAAACGAGTGAACTCCGAGGAAACCCACGCACGCAGTTTTTGTCCACCACAAAGTTCACTTGGCGTGAGCAGGGTTTGAACCCGCGACAGGCAAAAGCTACGCAATCCAAGATACATTAACATTTTCCTACATAGAATGTTAAATGAGAAATGACACATTCGTAATTCTATAAAGACAATGTTAGAAGTTTGTGAACTGCATTCTTCAATCCCTATTGTTTAAAAAACATCAGCATATCACTATGTTTCCAATCTTGGTAACTTGATAAATGGATTTCGGGTACTAATTAGCACTAATTCAGCAATAATACTTGGCGCGAACATTTTTTAATTCGGAGAAAATGGCCAATGTGAATTTGGTTCAGCCACTTTTGTTGTTTAAATTTGGTTCAGCCACTTCTTAATGAATCAGCACTAATTCTGGGAACCTGGCATTAATTAGCACTAGTTCCTAGCTCGAATATTTTCGATTTTGGTGAAAGCGGCTGTAGGAATGTGAAGTTGGCCCAGCCGCTTTTGCTGTGTTCTAACTCCTCAAGGAGACCAGCACTAATTACGAAATTGGAGCACTAACACTATTCGGATAAAGTGGTTGTTCCAACTTCGCACGTTTATGTAACATATCAGGAAGAGGAAGACAATGCTGTTAACCAAGGCCTTGAGGGCTTCGCTCCGAAATAGCTGATAGACACCCTGTGTTATACTAAAATATTAGGCGCGTATAGGCCTACGTCGGATTACATCCTTGAAGGTAAGGCATATACCAATTTTCATGAATTTTCAGTAAGTTTTAAGAGATATATCATGGAGTAGCTGGACGAACAGACGTACAAATGGACAGATATACAAGTCCCAATCGAGTCGAATGGTAGAAGCTTCGGTAACACTTGTTTAGTGAGACAGGGTCATGTAAAAGTATTACTTCAGTATTAGTTACGTGAAACTAAGAAATAACTGGTAAAACTTCAACCGGCCGCGAAATTTAAATCCCGAATCCTTCGATTACGAATTAAGAGCGCTAACCACTTAGCTACTCATACTTACTACGCTGTATACTTTAGGCAGTATAATTAGTAGGTTATAGTATAAGCATTTAACCTCATGAAAAAAGCAAAAAAGAATTTTAAACGAATGCGACGAGTAATCCTCCATACAAAGTAGAGGACGCAGGAGCAGCAGATAAAGAAATCTACGTCGCAAGTTGATTAGAAATCCAAGGGATAGAAGACGAACGTAAATTGAACGGGATTTGGAGGCTAAATCCTTTCTTGAATCAGGGCTTTAACTGGGATTTTCTCTTGTTATAAGAACTTTAGACTGAAGCAAGTTCGGATAAGTATTGTTCACGATCCTTATTTTTTTCTTTCTTCCTTAATTCTCTATTGTCACTTCATTCATTGTTGGTCTTTTCTTTTTTGCACATGGGATTCTTTTCTGTGCTTTTCTTCTTTCCTAACCCAATTTCACAGTCCTTCATGCTGCTACTGATTTTAGAGTTTCCAATAGGATGTATCCGACTAAAAGTACGGAGCAAGAAGATAACAATTCAGAACATTACACTCTTCGTGATTCCTTACCAAAGAAAGATGAGAAGAGTAATTCGTTATCTTTACTATAGATATATCGTTTATTGCCAGCAAAGTTTGGAAGATTGCTTTCGAAAAATCAATATCCAAAGAAGTAAACAATTTCAAAAGTTCTTTAATATGCGCCTGTCTTATTTGACTGAGGAACATAACTTTGAACCAATCGAAATTAATTTTTATATCAGCTGTATGGTGATTTTGATATAAGTTTGTTGCAGTCAAAACATGATATCTGTCCTGTAACCACTTAATTTCATTTCTTATTAAAACTATGATAAGCAACTGGCGCGAAAACCCGAAGTTATTGCGGCCAACGGCAGTTCGCATCGGTAACTACATACTCAAAAGGGATTTACTATGTAAAGAAAAGCGACTAACTACCTGCACAAAAGAACATAGTAACTAGGGGCCTTATGCAGAGTCCTTCAGACGCGATATTAGTGTCATACTAAAGAGTTCGACTAACATGTTTCCTGCAGTTTTCAGACCCTAGCATGGCGTTAATCATATACGTCAAAACGACTCTGCATAAGGCGGTAGATGTCTCTGAAGCCACTAAATCCAATTCTTCAACGAATGCAAAGCTAGAAATCCCACACGGGTCAAAGGAAATGAAATCGACCAATGATGGTTGCTGACAAAATTTAGTTTTTGAATAATTTTTACCTAAGTTTGTACAGTCCGCAGCAAAAAGCCTGCAACATGAGCATGAAAGTTTATTGTAAAACGACAAAGTCTTTTGCTCCAAAATAAGTGTGCAGGGGAGGACGCCGAGGTTTCTCCTGACGTGATTCGTGCCACTTACATGTTATGTTAATTCCTGCGCTGTTAGGCGTAGTTTCACAATAAACTTACATGTTCATGTTGCAGGTTTTTTGCTGCGGACTGTACCATATTCTAGGAGTTGAAAACGGGTATTCATTTATTTTTGTAGCCGCACAGGTTTGTGGTACCGGCCATTTTGTATAGGCGCCTGAGCGTATTTTGAATTTTTCAGAGGATTCCGTTAAACGCTGCAACCTTTTTGGTTTTAAAGATAATGGGCGTTATGCAGAGTCAAAATGACGCATTATTAGTGTCATACTTACGAGTTTGATAAATTTATGTTTCTTGCAGTAGTCAGTCCTATTTTATAAGGATTCTAACCAGATGTCGAAACGACCCTGCATAAGACTGAATGAGTTCACACCAAAACCATATGAAAGATAATGGAATGGACAATTTTCTGTGTTCTGTGGACATTAAAACATACTTTAGAACGTCGGGGAAAAAAGCTCTGAACATTGGTGTTGGAAACCTAAAAGTGTCCGTTTTGGAATATGCATTTTGGAACGAAATAAATTATACTCACCTCCAATTTTTTGTCTACATAGAGACTAGATTATAGACGACGTCCCAAACAAATTTTCAGATCTGAGAACGATATACTTGATTTTTTTTTTTTGGAAATTTTTAAACATTGCGAATTTTCGAAAATCGTCACCATCAAATATCTCAGGAAGGACGCGAGTGAAAAATCTGAAATTTGCACAAAATACACGATAGTTTTGCAGTAACAAGTGGGTAATACTGCATTACTGACGTGAGACTTGAGAGGTTTCTGAGTTATATATATATATATATATATATATATATATATATATATATATATATATATATATATATATATATATATATATATAGTTTTTTTACTGGGACTTAAATATCATGAAGCGTCATGAGGCGTGGATATAAACTTTGTAGCAAAAGTCAAAATAACACGACAGTAATGTTAAATTGGTAAAATGTGCACAATTTATGAATCATATTTAAATATCTTGTACCAAAAAGAAGAAAAAGAAAGAAACGCGTCTGTTATTTCTTTCTGCCTATAGCGCTGCTGTTAAGACATCAGTGAGGTAAACAGTTGACTAATTTATGTAGAGGGTTTGGCACTGATGTTGAAAGTACTACCCGTAGGAATTGTGAACTCTGTGGGTGTGAATTTCCGGAGAACCTCAGTGATTGGTATCTACACTTTGTCTGGGCCATGGGATGGAAAAGTGAACAAGAAGATCGTCCTGACTGAGGTCTTCAATTCTCCCAATCCGCCATTTCTCGTCGTAAATACAGACTACGGTATCATTAGGTGCAAATGACAACATGTTATGTTCCGGAAGTACTGAAGCACTGCAATCAGTAAATTCATCTGGTTGTGACAATTCATAACATCTGATTTGTGTTTGCGTCAGAGGTACAAATCTATGATACGATCTGGTATTGATAATTCTTTTACAAGTAGCAAATCTCAAATTTCTTGCTGTTTGACTGCACTTTTTCTGATGAAACATAGATAAATTGTATGCCTGAGATACTATCAATACAAAACCTGTGCATTTGTTCAGCTGTTAAAATTTCGAATTTCACATCATTGCAACAACTTATAATTCAGAAACTACACAAGTCTCAGTGATGCGATTTTACCCACGTATTACTGCACAACTATAGTCTGTTTTCTGCAAATGTAGGATTTTTCACTTACGTCCTTCCTGAGATATTTGATGGTGAAAATACACGATTTTCGAAAATTCGCAATGTTTAAAATTTTCCAAAAAATCAAGTATATGGTTCTCATCTGAAACTTGTTTGAGACGTTCTCTATTATCTAGTCTCTATGTAGACAAAAAATTGAAGGTGACTATCATTTATTTTGTTTTAAAATATACATTCCAAAACGGTCAATTTTAGCTTTCCAACATCAATGTTCAGAGCTTTTCCTCCCGGCGTTCTAAAATATGTCTCAATGTTCACAGAACACAGAATGTTGTCCATTCCATTATCTTTCATGTGGTTTTGGTTTGAACTCATTACCTTTAAAACCTAAAAAGTTACAGCGTTTAAGAAAATCCTCTGAAAAGTGCAAAATACGCACACGCGCCTATTCAAAATGGCCGCTACAAACAAACTTGCACGGCTAAAAAATAAATGAATAACCGTTTACATCTCCCTGAATGTGGTACAATCTTAGGTTAAAAAATAAAATAATAAATAAATGAATTTTGTCAGCAACATTTGACCTGGAAATTTTTCGATTTCATTTGGATTGTCCCGCAGTTCAATTATGCATTTTATTCTGATCTAATTACAGTAGAAAACTTGTGCATGAAGTTTGTTCAAAACTAATCTAATGTATTATTTTTCTTTCAAATCTCTGCTTTTTTCCCCTTCGTCATACGATGGCGTACTTTACACTGGACTGGTAGTGATTTACACTTTTAACTTTTCAGACATAGTCATACATGTTACACAACAACTAATGTCTCCACTAGGGATGCGCACGAGACGAGTCGAGACAGGATTTTCCTGACAAAATTCGAGTCAAGACACGGCTCTTCCAATAGAAAAACACATTTTTCGAGTCGAGACATCACTTTTACAGCACATTTTTGAGACGAAACACCTACAAATCTTGTCTCGTGCGCATCCTTAGTATCCACCTTCTCAACATAATCTCCATTTATCTTTATGCACTTTTGCCAGCGGTGTGTCAGCTTCAGAAGACCCTCCTGGAACCAATTGCTTGGAGCCCCAAATTGATGATTACCCATAGTTTTTTTTCATTTCCCCGAACATGTGGTAATCGCTGAAAACGAAGTCCGGAGAGTAGGGAGAGTGTGTGCCTAGTTCAGGGCGCAAAATTTCAAAGTCAGACGCACTCGCCAATCCAAAAATTATGGTCGCCAGTATCTCTCTCGTACAAATTATGAGAGGTCCCCTCTCGCCCCGGGGCCTTTGGTCTGACAAAGAGAGAGATTACATCATACACACTCACTCTGTGGCCTATGGAACCCGGAGGTTCAATGCCGCGTTCACAAAAGCTCTTCACTGACTTCTATCCTTGGCCAATTGGATCCAGTTTCTACTTTGTATTCCTATCTCTGCGAGATCCATCTTAATATTGTCCTCCCATCTGCGCCTAGGTCTTCCTAATGGTCGTTTTCCGATTGGTCTTCCAGTCAAGACTTTGAAAGCGTTTCTACTTTCTTCCATTCTAGCTACATGACCTAGCCTCCTAGACTTGACGACCCTAACAATGTTGGGTAAACCGTATAAATTATGTAGTTCCTCGTTATGAAGTTTCCGCCATTCCCCATTCCCTTTCCTCTTGGGTCCGAACATTCGTCTCAGGATCTTGTTCTCAAATACATTCAGTCTATGTTCTTCCCTCAGAGTAAGCGACCATGTTTCGCAACTATACAGAAACAACAGGCATGATTATCGTTTTATATATTTTAAGCTTCAAATTTCTCGACAGAATTCGCGACAAGATTACATCAGGGCAGGGAGAGATTACATCAGGGCATAAAATTTCAAAACCAGACAATTAGATTCAGGATAATCAATTTTGAATTGGACAATTTATATACATGTTTAAAAATATCTTATATTAAGACTTCACATTCGTATAAACGTTCTCTCTGCACTGAAGTATCAGTTATTGATTGCAGTTTTCGTGTGTACATTAAATATTTTATGTATTTACTTATTTTGTTATTTATTTATCACCGACATCATGACGTGATTGGTTGATTCTATGCATTGGACTGTCCCCCCAGCTGTTCTAGCTTTAAACAGCGGGGGAAATGTTCTCTCGCGTTGACGTACCAGGAGGCAAACTATTTCGAGGGTGGCAAAGGAGGGACGAATTACAACGTTGTGAAGACTTCACTTTCCATGTCCATTATGAAGATTTCGCATTCCGTGTTTTCTCTCACTCAGTGACAATTAGTTTCGTGCGAAACAGAAATTGCGCAGCCCTGTGAGTTTAGGCAGAAACCATTCCTACTGAACACTGGTCACCAATCGCCAATGGCGACCGGAAATTTTGTGCCCTGGCCTAGTTGATCAATGGCAGCAATGGTTTCCTGGCTGGTGTGAGAACGTACATTTACATGCTGCAGAAGCATTTCTTTTTCCCGTTTTCCTGGCCCTTTCCTTTGAATGGCATGATGTAAGCGTCTCAGGGTCTTACCTAAGCTTTACCGTTAATAATGACTTCATTTTTTAGCTAGTCGATCAGAATAATGCCTTTCGTTGTCCCAGAACGCTGTAGTCATACGCTTCCCAGCTGAAGGTGTTTTTTGAAATGTCTTTGGCGGTGGCCTGTCATGGTGTTTCCACTGTATTGATTGCTGCCTCGTCTCATGGTAATGGAGGAAGATCTCATTACTACAGTCACATGACTAAACATGAAAACTTTGGGATTATGACGTTGCGAAAGTTTTCTGCACACGTTCACACGACGTTATTTTTGCTCTATAACACGAGTTTTGTAACCCATCTTTCACTGACCTTTCCCAACTATAAATTATTGTGTACGATCTGCTGTAGTGTGTTTCTAGTTATCCCTGTAGCAATCTCTCTTTCTGAAAATGTGATGCATTGGTTCTCTTAAATGGTTTTCTCTACCATGGCTTTGTTCTCTTAAATGATTCTCTCTATCATGGAGATGATGGCTGGTATTGTTACTGCCTCTATCCTTCCAGAACTGCTCCACTTTTCTTCGAGATGCTACCTACTTTCCAACTTTCTACTTAGTTGCACACTGTTTTCCGCGACGGTGCATGTTTTCTAAATCGTCTATTGACTTCAGCAGCGCCCACGTTCCTGCCACAGGAACCACAACGTCCAGTGCTACCCTCCATCCGTATTGTTCGTTAGTAACACTCACAGGGGCTCAAGAAATGAGTTGCATAGGAACTGCTGTCGTTCTTGGTACCAGTGATGTTTCCATTTGGTAGATGGAGGTCCTATGTTGTCCCTGTGACTGTCTTCCTAACTTCAGTGGCCACTGTACCTGGAACGAGGAAAGAAAGTATAATCATTATAGTACATTCCTCATATATTCTATCATGGTGCTTAAAATACATTAGTCTCATGCTATGTTTTGCTTTGTTTCCTCTATTATCTCCATATTATTCTTCCCTCTCTGACTATTTCAAACATTTCGTTCACTAGTTTCCTGTTTGTCCAAGGTAATTTCCTCTATTCTTTCCCATATCAATTTATGAGAACATAAATCAGATTTTTTTCTTATGACTTATAGTCCCAAAGTTTACGGGCAGGTCCACAGAATGTGCAGATCTTCGTAATACCGTGTGGTGTGAAAAATAATGCTCTTTAAGATTCTATTATTAAAATTAACCTAACTGTTCGGGGAATGAGAGGGGGGACTAAAGACTTATCACCACCCCTCATGTATTGGTTTTTGTTTTTGAAGTCATTGATATCTTGATAATTGTCTTTAAAATTGGTGATATTTTTCTTGTCCTTTCTCCAGGAAGGGTTATTTGGTAGTATATCGCTTTAAATAGTACTCTCTAATCCTCAAGATTTTAAGGACTTTGGCCTGAAGTATTTTACTGACAAGCCCATGTATAAAACGAATGATTTTTAAACTTTTCATTGTAAGTTCGTAGTTTTAATTGGGTAGGCGTTTTGGAGTAAAGTTGCAGTTATTGAACAGTATAAAATAATACAGTTAAACACTTAATAAATTTTTGGGACCTTGTAATTCTTAAAAAAAAAAAATGCCTGTTATTATATCCACTGCAGGATCTACTACTTCAGCATTAATTTACAGACAAAGAAAAAATGCTTTACATGAAGTATCATAATATGAGTATTATAAGAGGCATTTCTTTCATTTTTCAACATACCATTTTTTTATATTGTACAGGATATTCTGTATTTTATTTTAGAATAATAGAAGTTATTTTCATCTGAACACTTCCTGACATAAAAGATTGTTGAAGGTAGTCGGCTACCACCGCACACTGTACTGTATTAGCCAATAGTGTTACTTCTTAGCGACGCTCATTGGTTACATTCAAATCATTATCATTTTCTTCTGATCGCGTACATGTATGAAAAATAGCTATTACATCATCTAAATAATAAAATATTGTTATATGAAAAATATTTATATTATTAAAGAGGATGAACATCAATTGGAGACTACGTTGCAAGAAGTGGACAGCTCCGATTTTACATTTGTTCAGGATTGAAACAAGATATTGTTAAAAACCAACTTATTGTATTTTCGCGCCTGTAATTTTTTTTTTAAAAGAAAGGTGCTATTATAGGGGTAAAACCTTTCTTTACAAAAAGATTACAAACGCGAAAATACAGTAAGTTTATCTTTAACAAGATTTTGTTTCAATCCTGAACAAGTGTAACATTGGAGTTGTCCCCTTCTTGCTCCGAAGTTTTCAATTACATATTTAAAAAAATACATATAGACAAAAGAAAAAACTAAATTTTCATTCGTTATACTTGAAAGTTCGAAATTTGTTATATGAAATATTTTAACACACATTAAATGGGAAAAATGAAAGAGGCCTAGAAATAATTTCGTACTTTAAAAAAAAAAAATATTTCTAGTTTATGCGTCGAGGCATAAACGTCCCACGTGTATGCTTCGAAGTTAAGAGAGAGAATGAAGAAAATGATGATAATGATAATGAAGAAAATAATAAAATGAAGAAAGTGGAAGGAAACAGGAAACAC
This sequence comes from Thermobia domestica, assembly GCF_964235325.1. Lineage (NCBI taxonomy): Eukaryota > Metazoa > Arthropoda > Insecta > Zygentoma > Lepismatidae > Thermobia > Thermobia domestica. The sequence continues at coordinate 245,865,115 of NC_137454.1, forward strand.
CGACGAACCGACGGATTCCGACGAAACTTACGCACATGGTGTTTCCCAACATAAAGCCCACCAATCGTATGCTGGGATCGAACCAAAGACCCCAAGCACCAGATGTGAGCGATGTACCATTGAGTCAGCGTTGACCCCGATTTCGTAATTCTAAACATCTCGTTTTACTGGAGTGTTACAGCGACATTCTACTGAACAACTTAAGAGGGCCTACTTACGTGGAAATAATAAGCTAAATACTTAATGAGATGATAAAAGTATGATGTCCCATTACGCTTCTTATAATTACAGATAATGAAAGGGATTACAAATTGAATAGGCCGTCTTATTGCAAGGTTTTCATTGATATGCAGAGAGAATCAAATAATGGACACAGATCAGACGTGTATTCATAGTCTTGTGTTTGCGTCTCTTCAACGTGCTGAAAATAAATGTAACGTAAAACTTAATTTTTATGTTTTATAAGTAATGTAATATCTAATTACTAATGGAATATATTGTGTGCTTTTTCTTCATGTATTAGAACAACATACACATCTACAAAGAGTTTCGTGCAAATTTCGAAAAACATTTTTTTTTTCTGTTGGAAATGTCAGCTTTGAATTTCCTTCCCATGTCATTAAATAGGACAGATAACATGTTCGGTGGCCAGTTGCCCTGACAACGTTATCAGTAAACGGCGAACATAGGGGAGAAGAAAAAGAACTATGATTGCACAGTATCAGCTCTATCCTCCAACCAGTAGAAAGGTTTCACTGTCTGGATAAATTCTCCCTCCTCTCAACTCCATTGGAGATAAACACGTGTTTTCCGTAACCATAGGGACAAAAATGTTTTATTCTCGTGAAAACAGTTATGCGTAAGCTCATTTAATATAGTATAAATATATGGAATATTATTTTAGTTATTTTTAAAAACAGGCTCTGAGAGACCCAAGTCCGAAATATTAAATTAATATTTCATTATTTATTTTGTTCAGAAAATGATGTGTCACTCTAGCGTAAATCCACCCACTTAAACTCCATGTAAAACCGAAAGAAAAAGACAAATCTCTAATACATCCTCAATATATCGGATTTGAAAAAAGAAATCTTTAAGTCTTACGTCCCACGGTTATGCCGGCTAGGCTAAAGGAGACGATGATGATGAGAAATGAATGAAATGGTGGACTGAAGAAAGTGGGAGGAAACGGGAGAACCCAGAGAAAATCCACGAACACCGTGTTTGTCCACTACACAGTTCTAGGCACCAGAGGTGAGCGCTCTACCACTAAGCCACCCTATATCTGATTTATTTCATAGTTTGTAGACAGAGTAACCTACACTTATAAAACTGATTTTAAAAATAAGTCGAAAAACGCACTGGCTAGTATTTTTAAAAAATAGAATTGCGTTCAAACAAACTCATTTTCTCTTATACATCAACAATTTTTGATTGAGAATCCCAAAGGAATAACCAAACAATAGAGTTTTCCCTTTGCTTAAAGAAAATCCGTTATTGATTTTAGCGAATCGTTTAGTATAAGTACAAATTACACGTATTTAACCTTTAACTTCAATTAACTTTCAACAGACTTGTCCTGTGTGTTTCCCACTAAGTCTTGTTCTAAATAGGAATTAGTGAAATATTCTGAAAAAAAAAAATGATTAAATTCTAATCACGAAGTTGACAGTCAATAACTCGGAAACCAAAAGTCTGTATACAAAATATTTCTACGAAACGTCAAGGTTTGTCTTCGTTCCAAGCTTGTTTAAGATCGAATGAGTTTCGTGCATTGTGTACGATATATACTATCTCTGCGATTGATTTGTTTTCTTATGTTTGATGTAATTATATACCTCTATAATCGGAAACACACTTAATTGTTTGCATACTTCCACAAAACATACAAACACCAAATTTTGCATACTTGTTCGTCATGGGATGTGAGTAATGGGAAAATTCCGATATCACGAAAAAGGCGACATTTTCCATGTAAATGAAGTGTCGAAATTTTTCGTCGTTTCGAAATGCTGGTTTTTAGAGTAGTTCCACACACCATAGAAACGTCATATTTTGTCAGGCAGTGAAGCTAAAAACATAGTTTATGATAGAAAAAAGAGCATTAAAATTCGTTTTCGTTTCGCGGCGCAAATCGAAAAAATGTGAAATTTGTAATGGCTGTATGTAGGACGTTGAAATTTCGAGGTGATGTTTATTCTGATGCGTAGTATGCGAATCCGCCCTTAAACTTGAAAAAAATAGTCATGTTCGGTGTAAGAAACTGCTAGGAATGTTATAAGGGGGCGTCTAATTCTACACAACTTGTAGATTTGGTGGAATCACGAAATTGCGTTCAAGTGTGTAGAGTACAGCCCATGTGAGGGGAAAAATCCGACATGTTGGAAAAGTCGTCATCTTCGATTCAAAATGGCGGCTCAAATATTTGTAACCATGAAAATTGTAAGTTGTGCTCTTGGTAGGTAAGCCAGGTTTCGCTATGTTATTAAGGACGTAGTTCAGTTCAAGTGAAGAAACAAATCACTGGAGAAGTCGCCATCTTGAATTCAAAATTGCCATATTTTTGAATTGCCTTCATTTGGCCTCTTATGTGGTATATTGAGGAGAATAGAACAAACAGAATTTAACGTAGTAAGTTAGCTCCGCGGTAAAGTGTTTGCTTTCTGAGTACCAGGTCTGGGTTCGAATTCCCGCCGACCTTGTTTTATCTTGCGTTTTTTTTCTTATCACGTTGCTTCGTTTTATCAAAATAGTTTCTGTTGGCATTGCGTGAACAAAATATTTTCGTTATTACAGACATAGACGGAAAGGATATATTTATACGCTAACTGTTGAGATGGTCTCGAAACTAGGCAGTATGTTCGTGTAAAGTTTCGAGAGGATACTGAAGTATTTAAAATCAAACATATGTAGCTTTGGAAATGGAGCATCACCAGTGTCTCTATCGGAAGCAATGTTCTGGGGGGGGGAGTATTACCCCGGGGGCACTTCTGATAACATTCTATTTGTTATTTTATTATAAACGTATTATTTTTGATCTCGCCATGGGCGCTCTGAGGAGGCAGTGTCCCCCAAAAAGAGTCTGAAAGAAACATTGGGCATCATTTTCACGATATAGTGTCCATACAAGACAACAATACATTTTGTCTCGGGACAACAGTGTCTGCTTCAAACCGGAAACGATTGCAAAATATCTCTCTCCCCTTTTATGTTCCTCGTTAAGATACATGCGTATACCAAATTTGAAGTGAATACCACAAATGGAAAGTATAAAATATTAATTTTAAGGAAATACACACACACACAGGGACGTACGCAGGAGGTGGGTCCTGGGGGTCCGGACCACCACCGAAATTCCAACTTTTGAGTAAATTTAGCCTAATTTTTGGGACAAGTTTAGGAATTTCAATATAAAATACACTGATATTGAGTTTGGCCCTTCCCGAAATAAATTCCTGCGTACGCAACTGCGCACACACGCTCATACACGCACACACACACACACACACAAATGGGCACCTTTGAAAATTGTCTCGTCGGCAACGTACATTATTTTAATATATAAGATACGTGGAAAAGTGCCCCTTTCGATTTAATAGTTTTAGTTTCGGGTCCGGTTGGAATGAAATGCCGTATATAATAAAGTGAAGCTTATTTTCAATCACCTATGCTATAAAAATAAACTTTCAAAGAAAGAAAAAGTTAGAGAAAAACTTGTTGGGGATCGAACCCAGGTCTTTTGCACAGTAGGCTCACGTCGTTCCCCTACACTACTCAATTCCTTAGATTTTGGATTTCCTACTTACCGCTCACATAATACTGGTACGTAGCGGGCCCGCGTCCGTGGAATTATATACCTCTATAATCGGAAACACACTTAATTGTTTGCATACTTCCACAAAACATACAAACACCAAATTTTGCATACTTGTTCGTCATGGGATGTGAGTAATGGGAAAATTCCGATATCACGAAAAAGGCGACATTTTCCATGTAAATGAAGTGTCGAAATTTTTCGTCGTTTCGAAATGCTGGTTTTTAGAGTAGTTCCACACACCATAGAAACGTCATATTTTGTCAGGCAGTGAAGCTAAAAACATAGTTTATGATAGAAAAAAGAGCATTAAAATTCGTTTTCGTTTCGCGGCGCAAATCGAAAAAATGTGAAATTTGTAATGGCTGTATGTAGGACGTTGAAATTTCGAGGTGATGTTTATTCTGATGCGTAGTATGCGAATCCGCCCTTAAACTTGAAAAAAATAGTCATGTTCGGTGTAAGAAACTGCTAGGAATGTTATAAGGGGGCGTCTAATTCTACACAACTTGTAGATTTGGTGGAATCACGAAATTGCGTTCAAGTGTGTAGAGTACAGCCCATGTGAGGGGAAAAATCCGACATGTTGGAAAAGTCGTCATCTTCGATTCAAAATGGCGGCTCAAATATTTGTAACCATGAAAATTGTAAGTTGTGCTCTTGGTAGGTAAGCCAGGTTTCGCTATGTTATTAAGGACGTAGTTCAGTTCAAGTGAAGAAACAAATCACTGGAGAAGTCGCCATCTTGAATTCAAAATTGCCATATTTTTGAATTGCCTTCATTTGGCCTCTTATGTGGTATATTGAGGAGAATAGAACAAACAGAATTTAACGTAGTAAGTTAGCTCCGCGGTAAAGTGTTTGCTTTCTGAGTACCAGGTCTGGGTTCGAATTCCCGCCGACCTTGTTTTATCTTGCGTTTTTTTTCTTATCACGTTGCTTCGTTTTATCAAAATAGTTTCTGTTGGCATTGCGTGAACAAAATATTTTCGTTATTACAGACATAGACGGAAAGGATATATTTATACGCTAACTGTTGAGATGGTCTCGAAACTAGGCAGTATGTTCGTGTAAAGTTTCGAGAGGATACTGAAGTATTTAAAATCAAACATATGTAGCTTTGGAAATGGAGCATCACCAGTGTCTCTATCGGAAGCAATGTTCTGGGGGGGGGGAGTATTACCCCGGGGGCACTTCTGATAACATTCTATTTGTTATTTTATTATAAACGTATTATTTTTGATCTCGCCATGGGCGCTCTGAGGAGGCAGTGTCCCCCAAAAAGAGTCTGAAAGAAACATTGGGCATCATTTTCACGATATAGTGTCCATACAAGACAACAATACATTTTGTCTCGCGACAACAGTGTCTGCTTCAAACCCGAAACGATTGCAAAATATCTCTCTCCCCTTTTATGTCCCTCGTTAAGATACATGCGTATACCAAATTTGAAGTGAATACCACAAATGGAAAGTATAAAATATTAATTTTAAGGAAATACACACACACACAGGGACGTACGCAGGGGGTGGGTCCTGGGGATCCGGACCACCACCGAAATTCCAACTTTTGAGTAAATTTAGCCTAATTTTTGGGACAAGTTTAGGAATTTCAATAAAAAATACACTGATTTTGAGTTTGGACCCCTCCCGAAATAAATTCCTGCGTACGCCACTGCACACACACGCTCATACACACACACAAATGGGCTCCTTTGAAAATTGTCTCGTCGGCAGCGTACATAATTTTAATATAAAGATACGTGGAAAAGTGCCCCTTTCGATTTAATAGTTTTAGTTGCGGGTCCGGTTGGAATGAAATGCCGTATATAATAAATTCAAGCTTATTTTCAATCACCTATGCTATAAAAATAAACTTTCAAAGAAAGAAAAAGTTAGAGAGAAAGTTGTTGGGAATCGAACCCAGGTCTGTTGCACAGTAGGCTCACGTCGTTCCCCTACACTACTCTTTTCCTTAGATTTTGGACCTCCTACTTACTGCTCACATAGTACTGGTACGTAGCGGGCCCGCGTCCGAGGAATTATATACCTCTATAATCGGAAACACACTTAATTGTTTGCATACTTCCACAAAACATACAAACACCAAATTTTGCATACTTGTTCGTCATGGGATGTGAGTAATGGGAAAATTCCGATATCACGAAAAAGGCGACATTTTCCATGTAAATGAAGTGTCGAAATTTTTCGTCGTTTCGAAATGCTGGTTTTTAGAGTAGTTCCGCACACCACAGAAACGTCATATTTTGTCAGGCAGTGAAGCTAAAAACATAGTTTATGATAGAAAAAAGAGCATTAAAATTCGTTTTCGTTTCGCGGCGCAAATCGAAAAAATGTGAAATTTGTAATGGCTGTATCTAGGATGTTGAAATTTCGAGGTGATGTTTATTCTGATGCGTAGTTGGCGAATCCGCCCTTAAACTTGAAAAAAATAGTCATGTTCGGTGTCAGAAAGTGCTAGGAATGTTATAAGGGGCGTCTAACTCTACACAACTTGTAGATATGGTGGAATCACGAAATTGCGTTCAAGTGTGTTGAGTACAGCTCATGTGAGGGGAAAAATCCGACATGTTGGAAAAGTCATCATCTTCGATTCAAAATGGCGTCTCAAAAATTTGTAACCATGAAAATTGTAAATTGTGCTCTTGGTAGGTATGCCAGGTTTCGCTATATTATTAAGGACGTAGTTCAGTTTAAGTGAAGAAACAAATCATTGGAGAAGTCGCCATCTTGAATTCAAAATTGCCATATTTTTGAATTGCCTTCATTTGGCCTCTTATGTGGTATATTGAGCAGAATAGAACAAACAGAATTCAACGTAGTAAGTTAGCTCCGCGGTAAAGTGTCTGCTTTCTGAGTAGCAAGTCTGGGTTCGAATCCCCACAGACAGTTTTATCTTGCATTTTTTTCTTATCACGTTGCTTCATTTTACCAAATAGTTTCTGTTGGCATTGCGTGAACAAAATATTTTCGTTATTACAGACAGACGGAAAGGATATATTTATACGCTAACTGTTGAGATGGTCTCGAAACTAGGCAGTATGTTCGTGTAAAGTTTCGAGACGATACTGAAGTATTTAAAATCAAACATATGCAGCTTTGGTAATGGAGCATCACCAGTGTCTCTATCGGAAGCAATGTTCGTGGGGGGGGGGAAGTATTACCCCGGGGACACTGCTGATAACATTCTATTTGTTATTGTATTATAAACGTATTATTTTGATCTCGCCAGGGGCGCTCTGAGGAGGCAGTGTCCCCCAAAAAGAGTCTGAAAGAAACATTGGGCATCATTTTCACGATATAGTGTCCATACAAGACAACAATACATTTTGTCTCGGGACAACAGTGTCTGCTTCAAACCGGAAACGATTGCAAAATATCTCTCTCCCCTTTTATGTTCCTCGTTAAGATACATGCGTATACCAAATTTGAAGTGAATACCACAAATGGAAAGTATAAAATATTAATTTTAAGGAAATACACACACACACAGGGACGTACGCAGGAGGTGGGTCCTGGGGGTCCGGACCACCACCGAAATTCCAACTTTTGAGTAAATTTAGCCTAATTTTTGGGACAAGTTTAGGAATTTCAATATAAAATACACTGATATTGAGTTTGGCCCTTCCCGAAATAAATTCCTGCGTACGCAACTGCGCACACACGCTCATACACGCACACACACACACACACACACACACAAATGGGCACCTTTGAAAATTGTCTCGTCGGCAACGTACATTATTTTAATATATAAGATACGTGGAAAAGTGCCCCTTTCGATTTAATAGTTTTAGTTTCGGGTCCGGTTGGAATGAAATGCCGTATATAATAAAGTCAAGCTTATTTTCAATCACCTATGCTATAAAAATAAACTTTCAAAGAAAGAAAAAGTTAGAGAAAAACTTGTTGGGGATCGAACCCAGGTCTTTTGCACAGTAGGCTCACGTCGTTCCCCTACACTACTCAATTCCTTAGATTTTGGATTTCCTACTTACCGCTCACATAATACTGGTACGTAGCGGGCCCGCGTCCGTGGAATTATATACCTCTATAATCGGAAACACACTTAATTGTTTGCATACTTCCACAAAACATACAAACACCAAATTTTGCATACTTGTTCGTCATGGGATGTGAGTAATGGGAAAATTCCGATATCACGAAAAAGGCGACATTTTCCATGTAAATGAAGTGTCGAAATTTTTCGTCGTTTCGAAATGCTGGTTTTTAGAGTAGTTCCACACACCATAGAAACGTCATATTTTGTCAGGCAGTGAAGCTAAAAACATAGTTTATGATAGAAAAAAGAGCATTAAAATTCGTTTTCGTTTCGCGGCGCAAATCGAAAAAATGTGAAATTTGTAATGGCTGTATGTAGGACGTTGAAATTTCGAGGTGATGTTTATTCTGATGCGTAGTATGCGAATCCGCCCTTAAACTTGAAAAAAATAGTCATGTTCGGTGTAAGAAAGTGCTAGGAATGTTATAAGGGGGCGTCTAATTCTACACAACTTGTAGATTTGGTGGAATCACGAAATTGCGTTCAAGTGTGTAGAGTACAGCCCATGTGAGGGGAAAAATCCGACATGTTGGAAAAGTCGTCATCTTCGATTCAAAATGGCGGCTCAAATATTTGTAACCATGAAAATTGTAAGTTGTGCTCTTGGTAGGTAAGCCAGGTTTCGCTATGTTATTAAGGACGTAGTTCAGTTCAAGTGAAGAAACAAATCACTGGAGAAGTCGCCATCTTGAATTCAAAATTGCCATATTTTTGAATTGCCTTCATTTGGCCTCTTATGTGGTATATTGAGGAGAATAGAACAAACAGAATTTAACGTAGTAAGTTAGCTCCGCGGTAAAGTGTTTGCTTTCTGAGTACCAGGTCTGGGTTCGAATTCCCGCCGACCTTGTTTTATCTTGCGTTTTTTTTCTTATCACGTTGCTTCGTTTTATCAAAATAGTTTCTGTTGGCATTGCGTGAACAAAATATTTTCGTTATTACAGACATAGACGGAAAGGATATATTTATACGCTAACTGTTGAGATGGTCTCGAAACTAGGCAGTATGTTGGTGTAAAGTTTCGAGAGGATACTGAAGTATTTAAAATCAAACATATGTAGCTTTGGAAATGGAGCATCACCAGTGTCTCTATCGGAAGCAATGTTCTGGGGGGGGGGAGTATTACCCCGGGGGCACTTCTGATAACATTCTATTTGTTATTTTATTATAAACGTATTATTTTTGATCTCGCCAGGGGCGCTCTGAGGAGGCAGTGTCCCCCAAAAAGAGTCTGAAAGAAACATTGGGCATCATTTTCACGATATAGTGTCCATACAAGACAACAATACATTTTGCCTCGCGACAACAGTGTCTGCTTCAAACCGGAAACTATTGCAAAATATCTCTCTCCCCTTTTATGTCCCTCGTTAAGATACATGCGTATACCAAATTTGAAGTGAATACCACAAATGGAAAGTATAAAATATTAATTTTAAGGAAATACACACACACACAGGGACGTACGCAGGGGGTGGGTCCTGGGGATCCGGACCACCACCGAAATTCCAACTTTTGAGTAAATTTAGCCTAATTTTTGGGACAAGTTTAGGAATTTCAATAAAAAATACACTGATTTTGAGTTTGGACCCCTCCCGAAATAAATTCCTGCGTACGCCACTGCACACACACGCTCATACACACACACAAATGGGCTCCTTTGAAAATTGTCTCGTCGGCAGCGTACATAATTTTAATATAAAGATACGAGGAAAAGTGCCCCTTTCGATTTAATAGTTTTAGTTGCGGGTCCGGTTGGAATGAAATGCCGTATATAATAAATTCAAGCTTATTTTCAATCACCTATGCTATAAAAATAAACTTTCAAAGAAAGAAAAAGTTAGAGAGAAAGTTGTTGGGAATCGAACCCAGGTCTGTTGCACAGTAGGCTCACGTCGTTCCCCTACACTACTCTTTTCCTTAGATTTTGGACCTCCTACTTACTGCTCACATAGTACTGGTACGTAGCGGGCCCGCGTCCGAGGAATTATATACCTCTATAATCGGAAACACACTTAATTGTTTGCATACTTCCACAAAACATACAAACACCAAATTTTGCATACTTGTTCGTCATGGGATGTGAGTAATGGGAAAATTCCGATATCACGAAAAAGGCGACATTTTCCATGTAAATGAAGTGTCGAAATTTTTCGTCGTTTCGAAATGCTGGTTTTTAGAGTAGTTCCGCACACCACAGAAACGTCATATTTTGTCAGGCAGTGAAGCTAGAAACATAGTTTATGATAGAAAAAAGAGCATTAAAATTCGTTTTCGTTTCGCGGCGCAAATCGAAAAAATGTGAAATTTGTAATGTCTGTATGTAGGACGTTGAAATTTCGAGGTGATGTTTATTCTGATGCGTAGTATGCGAATCCGCCCTTAAACTTGAAAAAAATAGTCATGTTCGGTGTCAGAAAGTGCTAGGAATGTTATAAGGGGCGTCTAACTCTACACAACTTGTAGATATGGTGGAATCACGAAATTGCGTTCAAGTGTGTTGAGTACAGCTCATGTGAGGGGAAAAATCCGACATGTTGGAAAAGTCATCATCTTCGATTCAAAATGGCGTCTCAAAAATTTGTAACCATGAAAATTGTAAATTGTGCTCTTGGTAGGTATGCCAGGTTTCGCTATATTATTAAGGACGTAGTTCAGTTTAAGTGAAGAAACAAATCATTGGAGAAGTCGCCATCTTGAATTCAAAATTGCCATATTTTTGAATTGCCTTCATTTGGCCTCTTATGTGGTATATTGAGCAGAATAGAAAAAACAGAATTCAACGTAGTAAGTTAGCTCCGCGGTAAAGTGTCTGCTTTCTGAGTAGCAAGTCTGGGTTCGAATCCCCACAGACAGTTTTATCTTGCATTTTTTTCTTATCACGTTGCTTCATTTTACCAAATAGTTTCTGTTGGCATTGCGTGAACAAAATATTTTCGTTATTACAGACAGACGGAAAGGATATATTTATACGCTAACTGTTGAGATGGTCTCGAAACTAGGCAGTATGTTCGTGTAAAGTTTCGAGACGATACTGAAGTATTTAAAATCAAACATATGCAGCTTTGGTAATGGAGCATCACCAGTGTCTCTATCGGAAGCAATGTTCGTGGGGGGGGGAAGTATTACCCCGGGGACACTGCTGATAACATTCTATTTGTTATTGTATTATAAACGTATTATTTTGATCTCGCCAGGGGCGCTCTGAGGAGGCAGTGTCCCCCAAAAAGAGTCTGAAAGAAACATTGGGCATCATTTTCACGATATAGTGTCCATACAAGACAACAATACATTTTGTCTCGGGACAACAGTGTCTGCTTCAAACCGGAAACGATTGCAAAATATCTCTCTCCCCTTTTATGTTCCTCGTTAAGATACATGCGTATACCAAATTTGAAGTGAATACCACAAATGGAAAGTATAAAATATTAATTTTAAGGAAATACACACACACACAGGGACGTACGCAGGAGGTGGGTCCTGGGGGTCCGGACCACCACCGAAATTCCAACTTTTGAGTAAATTTAGCCTAATTTTTGGGACAAGTTTAGGAATTTCAATATAAAATACACTGATATTGAGTTTGGCCCTTCCCGAAATAAATTCCTGCGTACGCAACTGCGCACACACGCTCATACACGCACACACACACACACACACACACAAATGGGCACCTTTGAAAATTGTCTCGTCGGCAACGTACATTATTTTAATATATAAGATACGTGGAAAAGTGCCCCTTTCGATTTAATAGTTTTAGTTTCGGGTCCGGTTGGAATGAAATGCCGTATATAATAAAGTCAAGCTTATTTTCAATCACCTATGCTATAAAAATAAACTTTCAAAGAAAGAAAAAGTTAGAGAAAAACTTGTTGGGGATCGAACCCAGGTCTTTTGCACAGTAGGCTCACGTCGTTCCCCTACACTACTCAATTCCTTAGATTTTGGATTTCCTACTTACCGCTCACATAATACTGGTACGTAGCGGGCCCGCGTCCGTGGAATTATATACCTCTATAATCGGAAACACACTTAATTGTTTGCATACTTCCACAAAACATACAAACACCAAATTTTGCATACTTGTTCGTCATGGGATGTGAGTAATGGGAAAATTCCGATATCACGAAAAAGGCGACATTTTCCATGTAAATGAAGTGTCGAAATTTTTCGTCGTTTCGAAATGCTGGTTTTTAGAGTAGTTCCACACACCACAGAAACGTCATATTTTGTCAGGCAGTGAAGCTAAAAACATAGTTTATGATAGAAAAAAGAGCATTAAAATTCGTTTTCGTTTCGCGGCGCAAATCGAAAAAATGTGAAATTTGTAATGGCTGTATGTAGGACGTTGAAATTTCGAGGTGATGTTTATTCTGATGCGTAGTTTGCGAATCCGCCCTTAAACTTGAAAAAAATAGTCATGTTCGGTGTAAGAAAGTGCTAGGAATGTTATAAGGGGGCGTCTAATTCTACACAACTTGTAGATATGGTGGAATCACGAAATTGCGTTCAAGTGTGTAGAGTACAGCCCATGTGAGGGGAAAAATCCGACATGTTGGAAAAACGTCATCTTCGATTCAAAATGGCGGCTCAAATATTTGTAACCATGAAAATTGTAAGTTGTGCTCTTGGTAGGTAAGCCAGGTTTCGCTATGTTATTAAGGACGTAGTTCAGTTCAAGTGAAGAAACAAATCACTGGAGAAGTCGCCATCTTGAATTCAAAATTGCCATATTTTTGAATTGCCTTCATTTGGCCTCTTATGTGGTATATTGAGGAGAATAGAACAAACAGAATTTAACGGAGTAAGTTAGCTCTGCGGTAAAGTGTTTGCTTTCTGAGTACCAGGTCTGGGTTCGAATTCCCGCCGACCTTGTTTTATCTTGCGTTTTTTTTCTTATCACGTTGCTTCGTTTTATCAAAATAGTTTCTGTTGGCATTGCGTGAACAAAATATTTTCGTTATTACAGACATAGACGGAAAGGATATATTTATACGCTAACTGTTGAGATGGTCTCGAAACTAGGCAGTATGTTCGTGTAAAGTTTCGAGACGATACTGAAGTATTTAAAATCAAACATATGTAGCTTTGGAAATGGAGCATCACCAGTGTCTCTATGGGAAGCAATGTTCTGGGGGAGTATTACCCCGGGGGCACTTCTGATAACATTCTATTTGTTATTTTATTATAAACGTATTATTTTTGATCTCGCCAGGGGCGCTTTGAGGAGGCAGTGTCCCCCAAAAAGAGTCTGAAAGAAACATTGGGCATCATTTTCACGATATAGTGTCCATACAAGACAACAATACATTTTGTCTCTCGACAACAGTGTCTGCTTCAAACCCGAAACGATTGCAAAATATCTCTCTCCCCTTTTATGTCCCTCGTTAAGATACATGCGTGTACCAAATTTGAAGTGAATACCACAAATGGAAAGTATAAAATATTAATTTTAAGGAAATACACACACACACAGGGACGTACGCAGGGGGTGGGTCCTGGGGATCCGGACCACCACCGAAATTCCAACTTTTGAGTAAATTTAGCCTAATTTTTGGGACAAGTTTAGGAAATTCAATAAAAAATACACTGATTTTGAGTTTGGACCCCTCCCGAAATAAATTCCTGCGTACGCCACTGCACACACACGCTCATACACACACACAAATGGGCTCCTTTGAAAATTGTCTCGTCGGCAGCGTACATAATTTTAATATAAAGATACGTGGAAAAGTGCCCCTTTCGATTTAATAGTTTTAGTTGCGGGTCCGGTTGGAATGAAATGCCGTATATAATAAAGTCAAGCTTATTTTCAATCACCTATGCTATAAAAATAAACTTTCAAAGAAAGAAAAAGTTAGAGAAAAACTTGTTGGGGATCGAACCCAGGTCTTTTGCACAGTAGGCTCACGTCGTTCCCCTACACTACTCAATTCCTTAGATTTTGGATTTCCTACTTACCGCTCACATAATACTGGTACGTAGCGGGACCGCGTCCGTGGAATTATATACCTCTAAAGTCGGAAACACACTTAATTGTTTGCATACTTCCACAAAACATACAAACACCAAATTTTGCATACTTGTTCGTCATGGGATGTGAGTAATGGGAAAATTCCGATATCACGAAAAAGGCGACATTTTCCATGTAAATGAAGTGTCGAAATTTTTCGTTGTTTCGAAATGCTGGTTTTTAGAGTAGTTCCGCACACCACAGAAACGTCATATTTTGTCAGGCAGTGAAGCTATAAACATAGTTTATGATAGAAAAAAGAGCATTAAAATTCGTTTTCGTTTCGCTGCGCAAATCGAAAAAATGTGAAATTTGTAATGGCTGTATCTAGGATGTTGAAATTTCGAGGTGATGTTTATTCTGATGCGTAGTTTGCGAATCCGCCCTTAAACTTGAAAAAAATAGTCATGTTCGGTGTAAGAAAGTGCTAGGAATGTTATAAGGGGGCGTCTAATTCTACACAACTTGTAGATATGGTGGAATCACGAAATTGCGTTCAAGTGTGTAGAGTACAGCCCATGTGAGGGGAAAAATCCGACATGTTGGAAAAGTCGTCATCTTCGTTTCAAAATTGCGTCTCAAAAATTTGTAACCATGAAAATTGTAAGTTGTGCTCTTGGTAGGTATGCCAGGTTTCGCTATATTATTAAGGACGTAGTTCAGTTTAAGTGAAGAAACAAATCATTGGAGAAGTCGCCATCTTGAATTCAAAATTGCCATATTTTTGAATTGCCTTCATTTGGCCTCTTATGTGGTATATTGAGCAGAATAGAACAAACAGAATTCAACGTAGTAAGTTAGCTCCGCGGTAAAGTGTCTGCTTTCTGAGTAGCAAGTCTGGTTTCGAATCCCCACAGACCTTGTTTTATCTTGCATTTTCTTCTTATCACGTTGCTTCATTTTACCAAATAGTTTCTGTTGGCATTGCGTGAACAAAATATTTTCGTTATTACAGACAGACGGAAAGGATATATTTATACGCTAACTGTTCAGATGGTCTCGAAACTAGGCAGTATGTTCGTGTAAAGTTTCGAGACGATACTGAAGTATTTAAAATCAAACATATGCAGCTTTGGTAATGGAGCATCACCAGTGTCTCTATCGGAAGAAATGTTCGGGGGGGGGGGGAAGTATTACCCCGGGGCACTGCTGATAACATTCTATTTGTTATTGTATTATAAACGTATTGTTTTGATCTCGCCAGGGGCGCTCTGAGGAGGCAGTGTCCCCCAAAAAGAGTCTGAAAGAAACATTGGGCATCATTTTCACGATATAGTGTCCATACAAGACAACAATACATTTTGTCTCGCGACAACAGTGTCTGCTTCAAACCGGAAACGATTGCAAAATATCTCTCTCCCCTTTTATGTTCCTCGTTAAGACACATGCGTATACCAAATTTGAAGTGAATACCACAAATGGAAAGTATAAGATATTAATTTTAAGGAAATACACACACACACAGGGACGTACGCAGGGGGTGGGTCCTGGGGGTCCGGACCACCACCGAAATTCCAACTTTTGAGTAAATTTAGCCTAATTTTTGGGACAAGTTTAGGAATTTCAATATAAAATACACTGATATTGAGTTTGGCCCTTCCCGAAATAAATTCCTGCGTACGCAACTGCGCACACACGCTCATACACGCACACACACACACACACACACAAATGGGCACCTTTGAAAATTGTCTCGTCGGCAACGTACATTATTTTAATATATAAGATACGTGGAAAAGTGCCCCTTTCGATTTAATAGTTTTAGTTTCGGGTCCGGTTGGAATGAAATGTCGTATATAATAAAGTCAAGCTTATTTTCAATCACCTATGCTATAAAAATAAACTTTGAATGAAAGAAAAAGTTAGAGAAAAACTTGTTGGGGATCGAACCCAGGTCTTTTGCACAGTAGGCTCACGTCGTTCCCCTACACTACTCAATTCCTTAGTTTTTGGATTTCCTACTTACCGCTCACATAATACTGGTACGTAGCGGGCCCGCGTCCGTGGAATTATATACCTCTATAATCGGAAACACACTTAATTGTTTGCATACTTCCACAAAACATACAAACACCAAATTTTGCATACTTGTTCGTCATGGGATGTGAGTAATGTGAAAATTCCGATATCACGAAAAAGGCGACATTTTCCATGTAAATGAAGTGTCGAAATTTTTCGTCGTTTCGAAATGCTGGTTTTTAGAGTAGTTCCACACACCATAGAAACGTCATATTTTGTCAGGCAGTGAAGCTAGAAACATAGTTTATGATAGAAAAAAGAGCATTAAAATTCGTTTTCGTTTCGCGGCGCAAATCGAAAAAATGTGAAATTTGTAATGGCTGTATGTAGGACGTTGAAATTTCGAGGTGATGTTTATTCTGATGCGTAGTATGCGAATCCGCCCTTAAACTTGAAAAAAATAGTCATGTTCGGTGTAAGAAAGTGCTAGGAATGTTATAAGGGGGCGTCTAATTCTACACAACTTGTAGATATGGTGGAATCACGAAATTGCGTTCAAGTGTGTAGAGTACAGCCCATGTGAGGGGAAAAACCCGACATGTTGGAAAAGTTGTCATCTTCGATTCAAAATGGCGTCTCAAAAATTTGTAACCATGAAAATTGTAAGTTGTGCTCTTGGTAGGTAAGCCAGGTTTCGCTATGTTGTTAAGGACGTAGTTCAGTTCAAGTGAAGAAACAAATCACTGGAGAAGTCGCCATCTTGAATTCAAAATTGCCATATTTTTGAATTGCCTTCATTTGGCCTCTTATGTGGTATATTGAGGAGAATAGAACAAACAGAATTTAACGTAGTAAGTTAGCTCCGCGGTAAAGTGTTTGCTTTCTGAGTACCAGGTCTGGGTTCGAATTCCCGCCGACCTTGTTTATCTTGCGTTTTTTTTCTTGTCACGTTGCTTCGTTTTATCAAAATAGTTTCTGTTGGCATTGCGTGAACAAAATATTTTCGTTATTACAGACATAGACGGAAAGGATATATTTATACGCTAACTGTTGAGATGGTCTCGAAACTAGGCAGTATGTTCGTGTAAAGTTTCGAGACGATACTGAAGTATTTAAAATCAAACATATGTAGCTTTGGAAATGGAGCATCACCAGTGTCTCTATGGGAAGCAATGTTCTGGGGGAGTATTACCCCGGGGGCACTTCTGATAACATTCTATTTGTTATTTTATTATAAACGTATTATTTTTGATCTCGCCAGGGGCGCTTTGAGGAGGCAGTGTCCCCCAAAAAGAGTCTGAAAGAAACATTGGGCATCATTTTCACGATATAGTGTCCATACAAGACAACAATACATTTTGTCTCTCGACAACAGTGTCTGCTTCAAACCCGAAACGATTGCAAAATATCTCTCTCCCCTTTTATGTCCCTTGTTAAGATACATGCGTATACCAAATTTGAAGTGAATACCACAAATGGAAAGTATAAAATATTAATTTTAAGGAAATACACACACACACAGGGACGTACGCAGGGGGTGGGTCCTGGGGGTCCGGATCTCCCCCGAAATTCCAACTTTTGTGTAAATTTAGCCTAATTTTTGGGACAAGTTTAGGAATTTCAATAAAAAATACACTGATTTTGAGTTTGGACCCCTCCCGAAATAAATTCCTGCGTACGCCACTGCACACACACGCTCATACACACACACAAATGGGCTCCTTTGAAAATTGTCTCGTCGGCAGCGTACATAATTTTAATATAAAGATACGTGGAAAAGTGCCCCTTTCGATTTAATAGTTTTAGTTGCGGGTCCGGTTGGAATGAAATGCCATATATAATAAATTCAAGCTTATTTTCAATCACCTATGCTATAAAAATTATCTTTCAAAGAACGAAAAAGTGAGAGAGAAAGTTGTTGGGAATCGAACCCAGGTCTGTTGCACAGTAGGCTCACGTCGTTCCCCTACACTACTCTTTTCCTTAGATTTTGGACCTCCTACTTACTGCTCACATAGTACTGGTACGTAGCGGGCCCGCGTGCGTGGAATTATATACCTCTATAATCGGAAACACACTTAATTGTTTGCATACTTCCACAAAACATACAAACACCAAATTTTGCATACTTGTTCGTCATGGGATGTGAGTAATGGGAAAATTCCGATATCACGAAAAAGGCGACATTTTCCATGTAAATGAAGTGTCGAAATTTTTCGTCGTTTCGAAATGCTGGTTTTTAGAGTAGTTCCACACACCATAGAAACGTCATATTTTGTCAGGCAGTGAAGCTAGAAACATAGTTTATGATAGAAAAAAGAGCATTAAAATTCGTTTTCGTTTCGCGGCGCAAATCGAAAAAATGTGAAATTTGTAATGGCTGTATGTAGGATGTTGAAATTTCGAGGTGATGTTTATTCTGATGCGTAGTTGGCGAATCCGCCCTTAAACTTGAAAAAAATAGTCATGTTCGGTGTAAGAAAGTGCTAGGAATGTTATAAGGGGGCGTCTAATTCTACACAACTTGTAGATATGGTGGAATCACGAAATTGCGTTCAAGTGTGTAGAGTACAGCCCATGTGAGGGGAAAAATCCGACATGTTGGAAAAGTCGTCATCTTCGATTCAAAATGGCGGCTCAAAAATTTGTAACCATGAAAATTGTAAGTTGTGCTATTGGTAGGTATGCCAGGTTTCGCTATATTATTAAGGACGTAGTTCAGTTTAAGTGAAGAAACAAATCATTGAAGAAGTCGCCATCTTGAATTCAAAATTGCCATATTTTTGAATTGCCTTCATTTGGCCTCTTATGTGGTATATTGAGGAGAATAGAACAAACAGAATTCAACGTAGTAAGTTAGCTCCGCGGTAAAGTGTCTGCTTTCTGAGTAGCAAGTCTGGGTTCGAATCCCCACAGACCATGTTTTATCTTGCATTTTTTTCTTATCACGTTGCTTCATTTTACCAAATAGTTTCTGTTGGCATTGCGTGAACAAAATATTTTCGTTATTACAGACAGACGGAAAGGATATATTTATACGCTAACTGTTCAGATGGTCTCGAAACTAGGCAGTATGTTCGTGTAAAGTTTCGAGACGATACTGAAGTATTTAAAATCAAACATATGCAGCTTTGGTAATGGAGCATCACCAGTGTCTCTATCGGAAGAAATGTTCGGGGGGGGGAAGTATTACCCCGGGGACACTGCTGATAACATTCTATTTGTTATTGTATTATAAACGTATTATTTCGATCTCGCCAGGGGCGATCTGAGGAGGCAGTGTCCCCCAAAAAGAGTCTGAAAGAAACATTGGGCATCATTTTCACGATATAGTGTCCATACAAGACAACAATACATTTTGTCTCGCGACAACAGTGTCTGCTTCAAACCGGAAACGATTGCAAAATATCTCTCTCCCCTTTTATGTTCCTCGTTAAGATACATGCGTATACCAAATTTGAAGTGAATACCACAAATGGAAAGTATAAAATATTAATTTTAAGGAAATACACACACACACAGGGACGTACGCAGGGGGTGGGTCCTGGGGGTCCGGACCACCACCGAAATTCCAACTTTTGAGTAAATTTAGCCTAATTTTTGGGACAAGTTTAGGAATTTCAATATAAAATACACTGATATTGAGTTTGGCCCTTCCCGAAATAAATTCCTGCGTACGCAACTGCGCACACACGCTCATACACGCACACACACACACACACACAAATGGGCACCTTTGAAAATTGTCTCGTCGGCAACGTACATTATTTTAATATATAAGATACGTGGAAAAGTGCCCCTTTCGATTTAATAGTTTTAGTTTCGGGTCCGGTTGGAATGAAATGCCGTATATAATAAAGTGAAGCTTATTTTCAATCACCTATGCTATAAAAATAAACTTTCAAAGAAAGAAAAAGTTAGAGAAAAACTTGTTGGGGATCGAACCCAGGTCTTTTGCACAGTAGGCTCACGTCGTTCCCCTACACTACTCAATTCCTTAGATTTTGGATTTCCTACTTACCGCTCACATAATACTGGTACGTAGCGGGCCCGCGTCCGTGGAATTACACCTATAAAATCGGAATAGTAATCGTGTTATATATGTGTTTTTTAGGATGATTAAGGAATTGTTCTCTTGTTATTTGATTGTAATAAGAAATTAGAAAGACACGATTCTAGTACAATGTTCTACTACAATGTAGAAAGTGGTGTTGTTTAAGTTGGTATAATTTATTTTTTTAAAAGCCTCCAATAATATTCATATTTTAAATTACCTAGTAAATAAACGTCTTCATTGAAAATATAAGAGTAAAGATACAGGAAGACTGTATGTAATTGTCCATTATAAATAATCATTTCAAGAAGTCTTGCTGCCCAATAATTACTTTTGTACCAAAGGACAGCATTGTAATACAGTGTACTACGTTACTTTGCAAAAACTGGTGTTCAATCAAATGTTATGAACTAATGTTTAAAAAGTCTTAACAAAATTCATATTTGTAAATTACGAACAGATTAAGTCTTCATAAAAATACAAGACGAGAGATACAGGTAGACTGCAAGAAATTGTCCAGTAAATTTGAAATATTTCAAAAAGTCTTGCTGCAGGTAATATGTACTACTATGCCGGAGGGTTCTTTTATAAGGGACTTTTCTATATTACAGTGCAAAATAGTGTTTTCTGAAATGATACCAACAAATGTTTAAAAAGCCTCAAACAATAATCATATTTGTAAATGACCTACAAATTGTAGTCTTCATTGAAAATACATGAATAAATATACAGGGAGACTGCAAGAATTTGTGCAGTATATATGAAACTTTTCAAGAAATCTTGCTGAGGTAAAATGTACAACTATGCCCAAGGTTTCCATTATAATCCACTGTACTACATTATAGTTCAAAAGTAGTGTTCACTCAAATGCTATGAAAAAAATTTAAACAATCTCCAACAATATTCATATTTGTAAATTATCTAGTAAATTGTAGTCTTCATTGTAAATACAAGAATAAATGTGCAGGAAGACTGAAATATTTTCCCACCCTTATATCACAGATATGAATTACTTTTCCTGCAGGTAATATGTACAATTAACTACAAGGACACTATTATATTACATTGTACTAAATTACACTGCAAAACATAATATTAAAAAATGCTACGAATAAATATTTGAAAGGTTGCAACAATCACATTTGTAAACAGTGAGTGTTTTCGCAAAATGCAAGGTTTAATAGGTAGGCTATTCTGAGACAGTGTCCGCTGTTTATGTTTGAGAAAATAAATTCTGTTATTGTCTCTAACATGTATAGGTGTGCCGAAAGTGTACATAATAAGCCATGCACATGATTGCCAGAGTAGAAGTAGTAATAGAGTTCTTTCTAATAAATTGTGTGTTTGCTTTTCAAAGTTACATGGAAGGAATAATGCCGGTTGAATTGAAGTATGTGTTGGTAACAGGTGTCTGCTGTAAAGGGAAGTGAATTCCTGAAGGAATAGTTTTCTAGAACATGACACCTCATGGCAAAGGCCTGACCGGGGGCCTGGGGGCGGAGCCCCCAGCGAGCTTTAGCGAGTTACATTCTAAGATCCCATATATGATATAAGATGTTTTCAGTAAAACTCTAATAAATGACTGGCTGATCTACATAACAATATGAATATGATTAATAATAATAAGTTAACTAAAGTTGCACACTTATTACACAGTATTTACATTAAAATTTGATTATGTGAAGAGAAGACATGCCTGTAAAAGATCTTGCTACTTTCACAAGTGATTTTTTCTCACTGCAGTATATTTACAGTACTAATAAAAATCTCCATGTTATGTTTTATCTGCTGTTTTCATGGAAATAGTTATTATGATCAGTACTAATAAAAATCTCCATGTTATGTTTTATCTGCTGTTTTCATGGAAATAGTTACTATGATCACATTAAGAATGCAACACAGAACACAGATATATAATATTCCGTAACCCCACCCCTATTCATAACCCCCTTCATTCCTCTTTATGATTGAATGTCTTAACTCATGTTCGGTTAAAAATGAGCTTAGGAGGATTTATTTTGTACCTCTACCCTCGATTCCATGTGCACATCACAGATGCAAAGTCTAGATAAATCCATCATCTCGTGTGCAGGAGTGAACCAATATGGTCAGGTATTGCGTGATTAATTACATTTATGTGGAGTGGAAACAATAGATCCACACAACCTGGTCAACTGGTTACAACACATCATAACTTATTTTGGCTGTATTGAAAACGTAATCAGTTGTCCAAGTTCTTCAAATACTTCAGAATGAAGTAATTTATTTCAAGAACTTGGCGGAATTGATATTATAACTTACCTTGACTGAAGAATTCGGCTGTACTAATAATTTTATTTTTTCTTTTTTTTCTTTCTTTTTCTTTTTCTATTTCTTTTTTCTTTCTTTTTTTTTTTTTTTTTTTTTTTGGTAGTCGTTTGAAACTTGGCTTCTTGACACGGATTGTTTTGGAATGGAATCATCATTATTCATGTTTCAAATATTAAATTGAAACAATATAGTTTAAGTTCCAATTAAATCGTTGCAATGTATTACTGTAGAAATACACAAATATTAATACTTAAGTCGAAGTATGGTTGCAGCCCTTAAAACGTCAAACTATTTTTGGATCTTCTGATTGCCTGTACGCTAGTGCCATCTATTTGCATTACGCTGGCAGAAAGCGTAGGTAGTGATGTCTATTAGCAGGACTCTTAACTATTAGTAATTAGCATTTTACTTATAGATTGTCATGTTTTGTATTATAAATAGCATTTGTTTTCCAGTACATTAGTGTATTCAACGGCACCGACTTTCCAAAATATATGTGGGAGCATATAAATGGCGGGACGTGTTATATGTTTTCAGGGAAGTCTCGATATTTTTTGATAGATTTCCTTTTAGTTAAAATCTTTTATGAACACTGTCATAAAGAAGTGCCGTGTTAATGTAAAATATACCAATACTATAAGAATACGTTGTATTGTAGTGAGCCACTTGTAAGGAACCATCAAAACAAGCCGAAAATATGCAATTCTATTCAGAATATAGTTCCATGTTTTTATTGTGGGGACTGCCTTTGACTACGCCAGAGACAAGCAAGGAAGGGGGGAGGGGGGATTGTGTTGCTTGCTTGCCTTTGCACAAACACATTTGAAACAAACAATTATGTTTTAAGGGTTAGAAATATTAAGTTCCATCTGAATATTTTAATTGCTTATTATTTTCTGATAATGATTTTCTGATGTTTCCATAGCGCAGATGGGAGGACAATATTAAGATGGATCTCGCAGAGATAGGAATACAAAGTAGAAACTGGATGCAATTAGCTAAGGATAGAAGTCAGTGGAGAGCTTTTGTGAACGCGGCACTGAACCTCCGGGTTCCATAGGCCATAGAGTTAGTTAGTTAATTAGTTAGTTTCTGATAATGGCAAGTGGGAATTATTTATTTTTATTTTGTTTCTATCAAACTGAAAACCTTATGGGTGCGGTGCACCCACAAGATTATTTGTGTGGCTGTTGGAGCTCCGGGGCACCCACGTAGTCGGCGCGCATGAGTGTATTAATTATATGTTTAAGCCAGTTTGCACTATAACTTGATTTTGAAAAAAAAAAAAATGAAAAACATTATTTGTAATGACCAATAAGAAAGACATATATATATATATCGAAGTTTATTAAAATATGATAAGAGAGCGTGTGAGAGAGATCAATGACTATGAAGAGCAGAAAAATGACTTCGTATTTCACGAGAGGGATATGCGCTTTGTCATCAAATAGACGAGTTGATGGTATTTAAAATGTCAAATTTCAGAGGGTGGAAAAAAGAAGAGAGAAAAAAATCGCATTTATGGTTCCAATGAACCTCAAACATGAACATAATATGACGTTACTATGGAGACCTCAAAGTCTAGCTGACAAACAATTGGGATTTATAGGGAAAAATTCCCCTCTGGTCTGTGTAGGAAATAAAATGACGAAGGGAGATTCATATTGGTTTGGGAAGACAACGACGCTGGATGTTTCCATAGCAACAATTGATGCCTTGTCACTTCAGGATTAAGGAAAGAGAACGAAGAAAGAGGCTTACAAGTCATTGAAAGTTATCGTTCACGAAAAAGAGGGAGGTGGGGTACCAAGTTTTCAAATCGGATAACCACGAGCTGGTGGCATATCGACGAGTGCATAGTTTCATTAATGTATGTGCTTGTGGTGTAACAAAGGCAAGGGAAATAATGAGTACAAGTTTGGTTCGTATATCAGATACTTTACTAACAACTCTGTTTGTAAATAGCCATTATATGAAACCAAAGCAAGTTGGTTTATGTTATTTAGACTTAAAAAAAAATGCAAACCGCATTCTTCATGTTCAGGAAGAAAAAATGAAGGGGAATGCGGGGGTACGACAATCACCCACTTCCAAAAAATATCTATTGCGTCCCTCCACTTCCTAAAATATTACAATGGGTAAATATAAGCACGGGGGAAGGCATGATTTCGTGCGCCTCCCTACCTTTTCTGATCCACTTTTACCCCTGAGTACAGGGTAGTAGTTTCCAACTGAGTGCTCTGTGATGTCACAGTTTCATGGTTCCATTCTCAGCAATCCACACAGAAGGATAAGGAGTAGCATAATAAAATAACAGTGACAAAAAGCGATGAAGAACATTGATGACGTAGTCTTTCCCCTACCTCGTCATCTTTTATCCTTTGCACAATGTATTTTGCAGTGTCTTTTTCTCAAATCGTAAAGAACGCTTCTATATCATACATTGGCCAGTTAAAAACGATTAATAGGGCCTTACCGCGTATTTACTATATATTTAAAACTATCGTCAATTACCCGCTTTGCTGGCTTAAAATAAGAAAAATTAATAACACGTTCAGTTAGTCAGTCACTTTTTACTGTTAGTGAAGCGCTTTCTGATAGATAATGATTTTTGTCTTGCATTCGTCAACCAGAACATATAAATTTTCAGGACAATGCCACAGAAAGTTGGCCGTATGGGAAGAAAGGGGATTCTCTCCCCTCCCCCTCCCCCAAGTTACGGGGCTGGATTTGGATTTAAACGAGTCGGAAGTGTCACTGTTCATCTCAACAACCCTGAAAACTATGGATTTGACACTAATATGATAAAAACCATTCCAGACTCGAACCTCATTTATGTTGAAAATTTTATCGAGATCGGTCGAGTGGTTCAAGAGTTATTAAGTCAAAAACATAGTGACTTTCATTTATACTTAGTGGCTCAGTGGTAGAGCGTTCACCTCTGGTGCTTAGGGTCCCGGGTTCGATCCCATCCCCCGCCAAGTGAACTTTGTGGTGAACAAACACCGTGCTCGTGGGTTTTCTCGGGGTTCTCCTGTTTCCTCCTACTTTCTTCATTCCACCATTTCACTCATCTCTCATCATCATCGTCTCCTTTAGCCTAACCGGCATAACTCACAAGATTTCATTTAATTTTTTCATTTATACCTACCTATATATATATATATATATATATAAATTTCCTTTTGGGGGGGAACGTTTTTTCCTATTTGTTCTATTACTAAATACACTGTTCTACAAAAAAAAAAAAAAGTTCTATTTCTGGATAACAAAGTAGTGATTCTGAAAGGATTTTCACTCCTGAATTCAAATCTGATTTTAGTTTTTCTGCATCAGGGATAGTTTTGGAGTCTTTGACTTAAAATATCCAAGATTTCGGGCGGTCATGTCTCATAATAGGCTTCTGCTTTCTTAAACCATAGTCATTGTTTTAACTGCCTGAATGACTCTTGGTTAGCTGAATAGATAGGAAGCTCAAAATTCTGCTTGCATAACTATGAACAGAGTTATATAAGTTATTATGGCTAATACAGAGAAGAAAATTTTCAAGGGTTCATGAATATAAGAAGCTTTCTCTACCCATTCGTTCGTTATTCCAGTGCATGGCTGAAAATGTCTTTTTTAAGGACATCATCATTAACATTACCAAAAGAATATATATATATATATATATATATATATATATATATATATATATATATATATATATATATATATATATATATATATATATATATACATATATATATATATACAGGGCCGGATTTAGGGGGGTGAAAAGGTGCACGTGCACCCCCCCCTCCTCTGTTGTTAATATACACTACCTAAAATGAGAAGCTTGGAGTGAGTTTTGCAAAAATCAATAGTTTAAGTCACTTTTCTGTAGGTTGAAGGAAGATAATTCATCGAGACCAGACACTTAGCATTTCCAAAGAAATTCCTCATTCACATCACAGATGCCTAAAGGCATTTGAAAAGCTCAAATTTAATTCAAATGTACTGGTAGATATTGGTGCACCCCCCTCTTCAGAGAATTCTGGATCCGGCCCTGTATATATATGTATATATTGTACTTTATTTTTTAAGTTTTACATCCAAGATTCTGCTCTTTAATTTAAAGTATATGATAAGAAATGAATGGTAAAAAGATAGTACATAATACTCGCATCTGCAGCGAAATTCGAACCTACGACAGGTAGGTCTTACGGTGGTCAGCAGAATACATGTGTTTTCTCTACTACTTATAATAAAATGTATGAAGTGTACAGTCAGTGACAATAGTTCTTTCCGTTTAATAAAATTTATTTTGGGAATAAATGGTGATATGGCTGGAATATACAACGGTGGTATGACTATACCGTCCAGAAAATTACATTTTTTTAAAAATATACTGAACTATACTCAAATTGTCCTTCCATTCTGAAATTATTTACGAAATTAATTTCATCAAACGGAAAGAACGTTTTGTCCCTGACTGTATACGTGTGCTCGAAAGTTTTACATTAGTATACAGAATTTCTAATTGCTGTACTTGTATCTATGTTTTATGGCCGGCCATAAAACAACACTAATCTAGTAATTTCCTTTCCAAAATAAATGATTACTTTCTTTTTTATGTCAGCAGATTTAGTGAGCTGTGTTTTCTCACTCAAGTCAACAGTCGATATAATAGAACGGGACAGATTTCAATATTAGTATTCCGGCCACTTTTGATGAGCTTTTCGTTTCCTCTTTGCATCTTCGTTCGTTGTGAACGAGTGGAGAGGAGGGATGTTTATTAGCCACCCTATATCTATCCATGAGCAGGCAATGATCTGTTTGGTTTAGGTTTTATGCCCTTCCTTAGGCATATAAATCTTGTAAGTGAGACTAACGTTGAGGATTCATTACGAACCTCAAAATTATTGAGATTGTATGTGCACCTACATACATTCTACAGTATACGTATATATACACGAAACACTTGATATAAGCCAAATTGTTTACCTTAAGCTCTATAATAAGCATTCATTTCTGACAGTTTTCAAGTACATCTATGTGATAACTCCTCTATGCATAATTATAGCCTATAAATGGTTAATGAGAGGAATAAAGGTACGATTAATTTTAACAAGAGGAGGAAATTGGGCGTGTCTTATCTTAGGAAACAATTCTGCTATTTAATTGGCTAATTAATGTGTCTTGTAACTTGATACAGGTGCTTATAATGGTGGTTTATATAGAGAAGTTCAGGCAAGGAGCTCTTTACTTATCTACATCTTGAAGGAGAGGTGGCAGAATCACTTCTAATTTTGGTATATAAAACCTCTTGTTTGTTTATCTGAAACTCTTTTATATGTATGAAACCTCTTGTGTATGATAGATAAATATTATTTTGAAATGAAATTTACGAAGGAATTTTTAAGAAAGAATGTCGTGCAAACATTTGCATATTAAAGATAAAGTTCTAGTATACACGTACCGTGTGGGTCTTGGAAAAAATCAAAGAAATTTCAGTCAGGATGGCCGCCCGAGGGATTCAAATTTAGGATGTCCTCAGTTTATTATTAACTAAAGTATTATCCAAGTCTTTAGATCACATCGAACTAAACAAGATAACTTGCTGGAGGGTGAATTCTCATATGTAGTTTTTGAGAAAATCGAAAAAATCGTAATCCTGTAATGCTACGTAAAAGGTGATTTTTTGTTGCTAATAATAATTAAGTTTTATTTTGATGAAAGAAATTATTTTTCATGTTCTGTAGCAAAATACACTGTTAATTAGCAAATTGTTGTTCATCTTTTTCTAACGGTGAAGCACACATACTCTTTACGCATGTACTACTTATAAATTTAACCCTTTCAGACCCAACGTCCATTCCAATGCACATGTAGTTTGTCGTGTTATTCTTATAATGGAATGCTTTAGTTGAGAATATTTGTTACCTTCGATTTTACTATAAATTTTTGTAACTTACCATTTGACGATTTGCTTTTTCATTCTCTGAAATCCAAAAATATTTTTTTTTCAACGATTAAAAAAAGCAGGTCTGAAAATGTTAAACACAAAATATCAGTTTGATCAAATAATAGGATTCGGATCCTTTTGGGAATTCATGTAGCTTGGATCTTACGTTAAGCTGTAGATTCGCATCACGAGTAGGTTCAGTGCTGAAAACAGAAGTTAAACTCCAAGTCAGTCAATCACACAATGAAATGTTTTCTATGAACCAATTAACTCTGTTAATGTTAATTTCCTTTACTTCAACAACAAACACCGTGTGCGTGGGTTTTCTCGGGGTTCTCCCGTTTCATCCCACTTTTTTCATTCCACCATTTCACTCATTACTCATCACCGTCTCCTTTAGCCTAACCGGCATAACCGTGGGACGTAAAACTCAAAGATTTCATTTCATTTTCCTTTACTTAAACAATTAAACTACATTCATGCTAATTTCTTTGGTTTGAACTTTCTGAATCGTATAAATTGCCATCATTTATAGACAAGACAGATTTACGTTCAAGAGCAATAATAAAAGCAGTCAAAATGTGCTATTGTAACCAATATAACTTTATGTCCTGTGGAACCCGGAGGTTCAATGCTGCTTTCACAATAGCTCTTCACTGACTTCTGTCCTTAGCCAACTGGATCCAGTTTCTAATTTGTATTCCAATCTCTGCGAGATCCATCTTAATATTGTCCTCCCATCTGCGCCTAGGTCTTCGTAATGGTTGTATTCCGATTGGACTTCCAGTTAAAACTTTGAAATCGTTCCTACTTTCTTCCATTCTGGCTACATGACCTGCCCATCTGAGCCTCCTAGACTTGATGATCCTACCGATGTCTGGTAAAGGGTATAAATTATGCAGTATAAATTATGTTTTTGAGTTGACGCACTTAGAGAAGAGAATTGAAATGCATTTTAACATTATAATTTTGCAAACATCTTTAATTAAATTCCGTTACAAGTTCCAAACAATGTTGAACAACTGTGAATAGTAACTCGATCTTATCTAGAGCGGTTTTGTAATACAGTCCAATTTCTCTCTTTTCTGTAATTTTCCCTCCACTTCAATATCGATTTACTTTCCAAAACCAGAACTGATATTCTCGGAAAACTAGTTTGGATGTCAAGTTCAAAACTGATTATATATATATATATATATATATATATATATATATATATATATATATATATATATATATATATATATAATATCTTTGGTTCCGCGCGGAATCGTTTCTTTCTGTTTTATTTTATTATTATTTTTTAAAGGAATCTGTTCCTTCTTTTGAGAGAGAGAGAGAGAGAGAGAGAGGGTACCCAGTAGAACTAGTTTACCGTTATCGGATCCGTTACTGTTTACCACCCTGGTTATAATAAAAGAAATGAGAGATTAGATAAGTTGACACTCCATTCTTAAATTGTGATAGATCTATAATATAATATGATAAATTTAAGATAGCTCGAAAGTAACAATGTGAAGAAGATAGATAGGGAAAGAAAGACGTGCAAGAGGAATGGTTTAGGATAAGGACATTGAATGTGAGTACCATGTTACAAAGGGAAATTAGAAAATCTCAAAGCGGAAGTGAAGTTAGAGTGAAGTTTGTGGAGTTAGATGGAAAGGTAAAGGGATGTTGAACAGCGAAGAATATAGAATGTTCTACTCGGGTAATGGAAAGGGTGTCGTAATAGTATAGAAATAATGCTTGGTAAGCATTTAAAAAAGAAGGTAGTGAAAGTAGAATGTGTTGATCATAAAGTTATGATGTTAAGACTCAAAGGAAAAAAGAAGGATCTAGTAGTGATACAGACATATGCATCGACGACTTCGCATACAATTGAAGAAGTAGAGGAAAATTGAGAAAATAGAAGAAATTATGGGAAGGGAGAAGAAGGATGCGTGTGTAATTGTAATGGAAGATTTCAATGCAGTTGTGTGAGAAAAACAGGAAGGTAGTGTCGTAGGCAAATATGGTTTAGGCGAAAGAAATGAAAGAGGAGAGAGACTGATGAAAACCTGTAGACAGAATTCACTAGTAATTGGGAATATGCGGTTCAATTAGCACAAGCGAAGAAGATATACATGAAAATCCCCAATAAACGGCGGAAGACATCAGATAGACCAGGTTATGGTTCAGGAAAGGTATCGGAAGAACTTAAAGAATGCGAAGAACCTATCCCGGAGCTGACATTTTCTCTGATCATAACTTTGTGCTTTCCGAAATGATTGTTCAACTAAAAAATGAAGACAGAAGAAAAGTAGACACCAAGATGTTGAATACTGAAAAGCTGAAAAACTAAATCTTTTCGTTGAGAAATTCGAAGAAAAATTCTCAAACGGGCGAAATGATAGTTGCAGGGAGTAACAGACGGTGGAAACATATTAAACTTTCATACGGCAGGCTGCAGGAAAAGTAGTAGGTTACCGCGAACAGAAAACTGATAAAAAAAAAAAATGCGTTATAGAACAGATGTTGCAGAAAATGAGGGAAAGAAGACGTGGAAACAGGCTTATATAGAAGAGGGCAGGAAGATGTATAGGAAGTTAAACAACGAATTGCGAAGATAAAAAACAGAGCAAGGGAAGAGTTTTACAAAAGAAAATGCGAGAACATAAGAAAAATTAGAAAGAACTGGGAAATATGAGGAAATGTATAAGGAGATTAAATCTATGGAACTTCGAAGGAAACAAGTAGGTATTACGATGGCAGTAGAAAATAAAAATTGGAAGGTAGTCAGTGAGAGAAGTGAAGTTTTAGGAAGATAAAAAAAATACGTCGAGGATTTATATGGGAGTAGGAATATACCATGTATCCTAAATGTTAAAGTAGAGAATAAAGTAGGCAAGGATGATAAAGGGTTTAGTATTTTTAGGGATGAGTTTGAGAAAGCTATATCCGAGATTATAAATGGAAAGGCAACCAGGATAGATAATATATCAATCGAATTCATTAAGAATATGGGAGACAAGGACAAGAAAGAATTGTTCCGACTGTGCAATGAAACATATGATACGAGATAGTGGCAAAAAGACTTCCTGAAGACGATCATAATAACGATGGCTAAGAAATTGAACCCAAAGAGATGGTAGAAATATTAGTTTTATATCTCATGCAGCAAAAATTTTACTTCGATTTCTGCACAGAAGGTTGTATGGAAGATCAAATGAAGAAGTTGAGCAGTAGTGGTTCGGGTTCAGGAGAGGTAAGGGCACAAAAGATGCAGTTGGATTATTAAGAGTGATCGGTGAAAGGTTTATAGAAAAAGGGAAAGAGGTGTATGTTGTAGTTATTGATCTAGGAAATGCTAGGAAATGCGTGAATTGGAAATTATTGTTGGAAGTTCTAAAGAAGTCTAGGTTTGAATGAAAGATGAAGACTAATAAGAAACTTATATATGTACCAACAAGTAACTATTAGAATAGGAGAGAAAATGACAGAAGAGAATGCGATTGGAAAAAGAGTTCGACAGGGATGCTATGTCTCGCCTACATTATTTAATATCTTTCTAGAAGAGATAGTGACAAAGAGCCTAGAAAATGAAGACGGCATTTCAGTAGGAAGTAAAATGATTATGTGTATGCAGTTTTCAGATGATATGGTGCTTGTTGTAGAATCTGAAGAGACAATAAATAAAATATTAGAAAACTTGAGGAAGGAGTGTAAAGAATATGAGATGAAAATATATGTTAGAAAGATAAAAACCATCGTGACTGGAACTAAGGGTCGGTGTCAAATATAGAAATAGGAGGGAAGAAAATAGAACAGGTGACTATTTTTAGATACCTGGGTAGTATTATTAGTAATGATATGAAATCTGAAGTGAAATAAAAGTAAGGATAGAAATAGCGAAAGAAGCCTTTAGGAGGAAGAAAATACTGTTTTGTGTGGCCTTGAATAAAGAGTTAAGAAGTAGACTTATAAAACGCTTCATGTGGAGTATTGTGCTATTTGGGTCACAAACATAGACATTACGGAAAAGTGAATGGAAACTTTCGAAAAGTGGGCGTGGAGAAGAATGGAAAGAACTAGCTGGGTCGAGCGGAAAACGAGTGAGAGGGTGTTAGAAATGGTTGGGGAGAAAAGAACAATTTTAGATATTATTAAGAAGAGGAAGGGAAACTAGTTGGGACATTAACTAAGAAAGAACTGTATCATGAGGCACGTTTTAAAGGGTATGGTAGCAGGAAAGGGAGGGAGGGGCGAAGGATACTACAATTAATGGACGATACCAAAACAGAGAAATCATACTTGAAGACGAAGAGGTTAGCGGAAGACCATGGAACATGGAAGCTTCTCAGTTGCGGCAAGTTTCCAGCTAATAATAGCAGAATACCTATGATGATGGTATGATAGATCATTAATGCAAATAAGCATGTATCATTATTTAAATAACTTAGGTGACTTTTTACACAAATGAATCATTAAAAGCACGCTGAAATAATGAAAACGAGTGATATTGACGAGTAATTGATGAAATTAATTCTAAATTCTGGAAATTTTTCGCATATCAAACTCAAATTTCTTATTACAATCAAACAAAATTTCAATTCTGATCCCCAACATTAGTGATTTGTTTCAAATTATATCGGTATTAATTTATTCTCAAATGTTTTAATATGTCTAACTGTCGTATGCACGGTATCGCGAAGATTCAGAACAAGTTATAAATCCATATAAGAGTAATAACTAAACTAAAGTAAATTGCTGACGCTATAACCCTTATGGCATTCATGTCTCTGGAATTATATGTTGCTATGACACCGGCTCCACTCGCCGTTAATGCTGGATTTCTAGAGGGAAGTTTGCAGCTTCTTTCTTTCAAACAGCTCTTCAATCGCCACACGACGCTGTGTGGACATCGAAATATCAACAGTACATACTGAGTACGAACGGTCAGCCGTGTTTCCTCGAATCCAACTCGACACTACTTGACTTCGCTTATCGCTTATCTTGAGCGAGAAACAGTATTGCAGTGGGGCTAGGACATTGGCTATAATATGCAGCAAGTAAACTGATAAATTGCGTTATGAAACTGTTTCCACTATAAGTGTGAATATATTGATACCATTTTCATTGTGTAACCCTTTGCATGTTAACATCTGAGTACCAAACTTTTAATATGTTATAGCTAATCCAGTTTTCCAAATGTTCCCGGGCTGCAAATCTATCATTAATTAATTTGCACATTTTCACTCTTGTTTCTTTCAGGTAAGATGGCCAGAGATGGAGTATCAACCATTCACATGGACATTTTTACTTCAAATGAAAATAAGCATGATTTTCCATTAGGCAAGTATGACATATTGCAAGATTAGTTTTTTAGGATTGAATTAGCGTACAATTTACCATTAATAAGTTCTTTTCTACCATTGAATCTTGTTTCCTTGATCCGTCTCTTACGAATTTATTTTCAGTATCCGCTCACATGCACCCTATATTAATAGAGAGTATTAATTTTTTTCATCAACGTTTACCAAAGCAACTCTTGAAACATTGTTTCCTTAATTTGTCTGTTACAAATTAATTGTCAGTATCTGCTCAGAAGTACCCGATGTTTCGTTAATCGAATGGCAACTTTCGTTCAAATAACCGGTCGATCGGAGAAAATTTTCATTTCTTGATCATGATTCATGTTACTTGTAATGACAGATTTGAAATATGTTTCAAGGAATGTACGCGTAATCAGTTTTAGGTGAAGAGATTTTCTGAATGTTAGAAAATGATTGAAATGGCATTGAAACACCTAGTTTCAATTTATATCACTTATCTTTGTGGAACAAAACTTTTCGATACATAGAAATCGTCTCGATGTTGAATCTGATTTAAGACTAAAACTAGTAAATATCGAACCAGACAACGGTGCAGACTTTCCAAAATTTATGTGGGTGCATATCAATGGCGGATTGTGTTATATGTTTTCAGGGGAGTCTCGATATGTTTTGATTGGTTTCCTTTCAGTCAAAATCTTTTATGAACACTGTCATAAAGGACTGTGCTGTAATAAAATATACCGGTACTATAAGAAGAAGTTCGGGCTGCCTTATCTCAGTCGGTAACACTGCTGACTTAATAAACGCAAGAGAAACGTTTTTAAACTTGGGTCCAAAGTTAAGGATAAGTTATTGTAATGAATATTTTCAACATATGTAATCGTAACATTAAATGTATATTTTAAACAACTTAAATGCTGCACAATGATTGCAAATGGCAATGATATTATCAACTCGTTACTAAAAGAGAAT
This sequence comes from Thermobia domestica, assembly GCF_964235325.1. Classification (NCBI taxonomy): domain Eukaryota; kingdom Metazoa; phylum Arthropoda; class Insecta; order Zygentoma; family Lepismatidae; genus Thermobia; species Thermobia domestica. The sequence goes on from NC_137454.1 coordinate 245,899,576, forward strand.
ACCATATTCAAACAAATTAAAATTTTAAAAAATCTTCCTAAATGCAAATAATTTTAATGGTATTGCAGAAAGAACTGTGCAAGGATTTTGTTGTGAACGTAAACTACAAAATGATTAACTTAAGTATGTTTCTTTGTTGCCTTTGCACAAACACATTAGAAACAAACAATTACGTTTTAGAGGTTAGAAATTTTAACTTCTATCTCAATGTTTCAATTATTATTTTATTGATAATGGCAAGTGAAAAATATTTATTTTATTTTATTTCTATCAAATTAAAAATCTTGTGGGTGCTGGAGCCCGGAGCACCCACGTAGTTGACGCGCATCATGGAACCAAATATGGAAAGAATGGATCGAAAAAGAGATATGATTCTTCCCATGACATCTAGATTAGGGTATATATGTTGAATGTCACATGCTAATGGGATAAATAAATGTTGATAGTAAATTATTGTAAATATTACTACCTATGTACCTCTCAACTACCAATACTACGCAAATACCAGATTTAAAGTTGTGGAGCTCGTAGCTTGCTGTAAAAGTAGAAACGGGTGCACAACTCAAAAGTAACTGGAAACCATTGTGCTTGACAACCCTCTTTTCATATTCACTCACTCATTTTAACAGTAGAATTATCATTTTTGTGACGAAATACGGTTCACCAGTATCTAAATAACAATAGCAGAGAGGAAAGTGGACCAAGTTCTGGTAGAAGGTGTTACGGTTGTTAGGTATGCCCGCAGATTTTTCCAAGGCGGGGGAGGGGGCAAAATACCAATTCCAAGGGGAGGCAAAATGCCGATTTCAAGGAGGCAGAAGGCCGACACACACGCACAGTCGAGAACACAGACGGTATGATGCACATGCGCAAATAATATGTCATACATTTGATACAAATATATTAATTACTACAGTATGTAAGAGCAAGTTAGGTAAGAAAGATATTACTCTAGTATTTTTGACATGTATTTCCAAGAACTGAAAGGGGGCACGGTGGCTCAGTGGTGTTTACCTCCTGTTTCGCAGAATCCTGTTTCACAGAATGCGTCATCAGTACGTGATGTTGCCAAGTTTATCCATTCCTGTTCTTCAGAAGTGTCCTAGCAGCTAAATTACATCTCGATTTCCTCGCCGCAAAGTTAAATTGCCTGCTTCCATCAGCCGTATTCTCGCACTGTTCTTGCTTCAAAAGAGAATGAATCTTTCTATATTGGGATGACTTTCTGTCGACTTCCTATTAAATATCGGCATACTTTTTGTGGAGTACAAGTTTTCCACAAACTTATGTAAAAAAAAAAAAAATAAAATAAAATAAAATAAAATATCTCATTGTGCGAAACAGGAACACACGCATTATTTTTCTGTTCGTCGAAACATGGCAACTCTGAGCCTGAAAAACCAATCTGAACCCTTTTCTGAGGAACACACGCTCAGTGGTACAGCGCCTATCTCTGGTGCGTGAGGTCCGTAGTTCGATTCCCGGCCAAGTGAGTTTCTGGTGGACAACATTGTATCCTTGGGTTTTCTCGGTATACTCCCGTCTCCTCCCACTTTCTCATTCCACCAATTCTTCCATAATCATTTACTTGCCTTAACCATCAACTTAATTAACCTAAAGGGCATTATTGTGGGACGTGGAAATGAAGTATTTCTTTTTTTTTTTTTTTTTTCAAGAACTGAACGCCCTTCGTAAATCCAGGGTAGCCAAGTGCCCCTCTTGTCCCCCGCTGTGGATAACTATGATGATAGTACATATTTTAGAAAGCAATACAATAAATCTAGAGTCATTGGGGGTGAAGTCGGTAGTCGGGTGAAGTCGGTAGTGTGTAAGATATGACGAACTGACAACATCGTGTTGAGGCGAGTGAAGGAAGAAAGGTTTGTTTTCGAAACAGTTAGTCATGCTGTATGAGCGAGGGTGAGAAGAAGGAAATTGGATCGTAGAACGAGCATACCACGAGACTTCTTTGTGTGCAAGGTGAGTCACTCATGCCGTTTATTCTTGCTATTATAAGTTTCGTTCTGGAGAACCTAAGGTGTATAATGAGTTGCACGTGTAGTTTTGACTTGCGCATTTTTTCGTGAGGTAAGATAAGGTTTCTGCGTAGAGAGTACATAGTTGTTGTCTTGATGCCTTATGAACTAATAGTAATTTGGCAGAGAAACAACGGGATAACCTATGTGGGGCGAAGTCGGTACTGTTGTGTGGGGTGAAGTCGGTACGTCTTTTCCATGCTTGTAAAATGAACATTCAGTATGAAAATAAATACAATGTTTGTTGTAGTTGTGTTTGAACCTAACTTGGCCTTAAGATGCTCTAGCATACCGATTACAAACATTGGCACAGAGGGAATTCCCAGTTACACCAGGTGACGTTCGTAGGGAGCCTTTCGTTATGCTGAAAGGTTGCAAATAGATCACCCGTTTAACAAAGTGCGCCGTGGAGCAGGGTATGACTGGTTCCACAGCTTTATGCGTCGCCACCCAGAGCTTTCCATACGGACACCTGATGGCATATCGCAAACTCGGGTTTCTGGTTCAACACGGGAAAGACTGGATGAGTTTTACAATATGCTGGAAAGGGTATTAATTGAACTCAATCTTCAAGATAAGGGTGCAAATGTGTTCAATGTAGATGAGACTGGATTGCTTCTGAACAACGAGCCTCCAGACGCAGTCGTCGCTAGAAAAGGGCAACGTGATGTTGTGTCGCTTACATCCAAGGAAAGGGAGGAAAACGTAACAGTGATTGCGTGCTGCAATGCTACGGGCATGTTTCTCCCACCGTTTGTGATTTTCAAAGGGAAACGATTAAAGAACGAATATCGTGAAGGCTTACCACCAGGCTCCCAAGTGCTAATGACGGATTCTGGTTACGTCAACGACGTTGCGTTTCTAGAGTGGCTAAAACACTTCGTCAAACACAAGCCACAAGGGCCATGTTTACTTCTCATGGATGGCCATGCAGCCCACACAGAGACATTGGAAGTACTAGAGTACTGCCTTGAACACGAAATCACAGCTCTGTGTCTTCCGAGTCACACGACTCATGCTTTACAACCATTAGACAAAGCTGTCTTTCGCCCTCTTAGTTTATTCTTTAAACAAGCTTGCAACCAATGGGTATTCTCAAACCCATGAAGATCACTAACAAAAGTGCAGTTTGGTCAGCTACTGAATCAGGCATGGGGGAAAGCTGCCACAGTGGGAAATGGTGTAGCAGGTTTTACAGCTACTGGCATATTTCCATTGAACAGACTGGCCATTAGTGATGACAAAATTATCGACGTCTCTGTAACGAACGCGTCTCATGAAGAAAGAATGATAGACAATGAGCAACCGACAAGACAGGAATCACAGGTCACGCTTGGAGTGCGGGAGAGTCTGCCTTCTCCTGCAAAGAGAGCTTCACACAAGACAGGGAAAAGAGTCAGGCAGGGCACGGAAATACTTACTTCCCCCGATCATATTTCACAGCTGACAGGGCAACGAGGTAAGTTTGCACATAGACCTACACCTAGGTCTCTTCAGTTGGCGGTTGCAAGTACTCAAGTCAATGTGGCACGTACTGCCGATTTTGCTGACAACAGAAACATCTGTGGGTTTTGTGGACGACCATACAGCAAAGAGACATGTACCAAATTCTTGGAGTGGATACAGTGCCAAAGTTGCGACACCTGGTATCACGAAAAATGTGTCGGTGGTTTTTATAAAAAACAGTTTGTTTGTGGAAAATGTTAAAAAACAGTTTGTTTGTGGAAAATGTTAAACTGAATGTTTGTAATGGAACTTTGTGTACAGACAATGTTGAATTGAAAGTGTGCTTGAAGGTGGAACATTTTTAGTGATGATGTAGTGAGATATAATGGTTTATGACGAAGTAGTGGTACCTAGTAGAACATATGATTAGTAATAAACATGTACCCAGTTCACCCCATGCACCTACCGACTTCACCCCCACAAACGGGGTGAAGCGGGTAAGTCGCCGACTTTTCTTTTTCTCTCTTTCCTCACTTTATTGTTTCACACTTGTAAGTAAATTTCCATTGAGTTTATAGTAAAACGTTCACTGTATCTAGCATGAGTTTTAATTTTCAAATAACTATCTGCATAAGCACAGTGTAGTGCATTTTATCCTTAATACACCGACTTCACCCCCAATGACTCTAGTCGTTCGCATACATGGATTTCAATTTTTGATTTTGATGTGATTTTGATTTGAGCGTCACTTTCAGCAGCGAAGCTATGGGACATAAACATTAATTTAAACATCGAACAATAAGAATAGGTTGTTGATTCTGTGACTTTCAGTTTAATTAATCAGTTACTTCGGTGAGATTAATTTTCTGTACGAGAAAGAAAAGCAATATATCAACTTACACTTAAATTATCAATTTTATCTTCGTCTTTGAATTTAATTGAGAAAGGGATCGGACAATAACCTTTCTTTCAAGGTTTTCAAATTACTGAACACTTGTTTGTTTTCGTGTGTACTTCATGTCCAATTAAGGATCAATTGGGTGATTGACCTTTACTCAGGAAAACAATAGCATTTAATTCTCTTCTGGTAATTACGGTGTCGGAGACAGAAAATTTAGTTTATTCTTATTCAGATCATTTTTTTTTAAAGTGCTCTAAATTGGTTGTCTACCAAATGAATTTGGTTTTAAGGTTAACAAAATTTCCACTCAAATAATTTGCTATCCGTTCAGTTTCATTTGAGATTCATAGTGTCGGTGATATCGTCTGGTCTAATAGAACAGACAAGAAACTTGAAGGTAAACCATCTATATTTGACAAATGAATTCATTGTTTTCAAATGATCACTTGTCCAACCGACAACTTTTTTTAAACACAAATACAATTGCTTAATTTTGTTAATGCTTTACAAAATGCAGAATTGTAACTATTCAAATTTTTTTACGCCAATATATAATATTTTGTAATCGCTTTCGTAATTTTTCGTACCGTTAGGTAATTTGCACAAGGCCAGATTGAAGTTTAGCTTCCGAGTGAGTTTTTGCAAATAATTACATTTTTTGTATTAACATCAAGGGTGTAATGTGTTCTACTAAGTTACTTACTTAAAATTGAATATTTTCACTACCCTTTTAAGCTTTCTTCACTCACCATCCGTTTACTATGTTACTAGTGTAAACTACTGGATATAATTTAGACGTTACTGGTACTAAGGTCGAACTCAACAAAGGCTTGGTTTAGATAAAAGTGTATTTTAAACGTTCTTCATAAGGGTGAATTAAGAAAAAAAAAACATTCCTATATCAATTAATTATTGTTGTTATTATAGGGAAGAAGGGCGAACTTCAGTCAATTTACCTACATCCAAGTTTGATTGATGTCAGATATTACTTTCTGTCAATATTCTAATAATGATAATGTGAATGACCGATTTTTAAAGGACAAAAAGAAGTTGATATCTACTGAAACGTTTACAACAACACTTTTGCGCCGTTTCTACAGCATGGCACAGTGTTAGTTGTGTATTGTCTCATGTTAATTCCTCGTCACAAAAAATTATCCTAATGCTGTTTTATCCCAACTCCTCACAAAATAATCAATCCTATTTAGTAAGATCAGACTTACAGGTAGACCAAATAGCAGACTAGATGAGCTGCGATTAGGGAGGGCAAAGGGGGGCAGTTGCCCCCCCCCACTTTTTTGAAGTAACCCGTGAATGTATATAGTTTCATTTGGAAATGTGAAGGTTTTGTATGTATTACTGTTTCATAGAAAAAATGGTAACATATAATATTTGCCGTTGCGTGAGTACATATTGGCTGTCTTCCCGTGGAGTTAAGAAAGCTACAGGAATTGCGTTTTAATTGCAGCGGAAAATAACCCAAAAATTAACCTATTGGAGCACAATAATTCCAGCATACTTTCACTTCTTTTTACAAGGGGTTGATATGTAAGTCAGCCGCTTTGAAACTAATTGAGAGAACATTTCGAAAAAAAAAAAAAGTATTTCATAAGTTATTCTTTAATTGCACAAAAATTGACAGTTCCTAAAATATATTTTCTTCTATGTAGTAATAAAGAATACTGATTAAAAAGAGAGTAATAAGAAACAACTTCTACCTTTTTCATTGTTTTGCAGTGTAATATACGTTGAAGTGGTGTGTTTAGGGGTGTGCAAGCACGGGCGTCTCTGGTGGGGGGGGACGAGAGGGACGCGTCCCCGCCAATATTTAAGTACAATATTTCAATATTTTATTCTAATTTAATTTATTTATTAACGACAGAATATCATATCAATAATAATAAATATATTTATTTGGAATATAATATTCAGGCTATGAAACGATTGTAATCGAGTTCTTGATATACCTTAGGGGGTCCGTGAAGATAAGCAGAAAGGTAACAAATGGAATCGAAGTTAATAAACAGGTTGGGCTAGGTAGTACCATTTAAATCACTTTCTTTGATGTCCGCCCCCCCCCCCAATTTCACATGCCAGAGACGCCAGTGTGTGCGAGTGTATAGACAATTAAATTTAGTGAACTCAACATAACTCTAGGTTTGGGGTTTATTTTTTATAACTGGAGTGATTCTAACTATTGTTGTGTTTTAATATGTTCCAAAAAAGTGAAAAGTGCACGTAATGAGAACGAACATGTTTCGGGAAGCAGCTAAAGCAAATATTGCTTTAAAGTCGTAGCATATGCTTGTAGTATTTAATGTCTTTAATTTTCTAAGAGTAATAACATACATTTATAGAATTAAAAATATGAGTTGATCATTAATCCCCAGTCTCAAATTGAGTCTGGAGATTAATGAACAACTCATATTTTTAATTCTAAACTATTTAATTCTATAACTTTTGCAAAACAAGCCCTAATATTCATTACTGATTAATATTATTCTTTCTATTTATTTGTTTTGCAAATTTGTTATTAAATAATCTGATCACACAATTTTCCAGGCAGAATTTTAAGATGTTCACGAGCAAGGAATCAAATCTTTCGTACATCTTCGTTGTTTAAGAGTACAAAGGGCTAGTACCCACTTACGCTGCTCTTGTCAATTTACTTAATGGAATATAAAATACGATATACGGTATTTTAACAGAAAAAGATACTATCCTATTGGTTATGCAACCTTTCGCCAAACAAAGTGTTAGAAACAACCAGAGAAACTAAGATTGAAATACAAATATTCAGATCATGTCTTGCCCCCCCACTTTTAATGTCCAACCGCCGCCACTGCGTATGAGTACCGCTTTTAGGCTATCGGCTGACTAAAAAAAGAATCTCACTTAGGAATGTGCGAAATATGAAATTCCACAAATATTAGTTTCAAGAAAACCTTTCCCTACCACGCTGTGAACATTTCAAAATAAAAGTCTGCGTTTGCAGGATCTTTAATACTTAATAATCGATCACCTTTTGAGAATATTTGAGTTTCAATAAATAATAATACTAATATTAGTAAATCTAATTTACAAGACTTCCATATCTTATTATATCAGAAAAGATCATACTTTCAAAAGTATACGTTATATTGCAGGGTTTTGCAGGCAATGGAATTTATGACGGAATATTGTAGAACATTTTCTTATTTTTTCCCAAAATGGTAATTTGTAAACTTTATATTGGATTGGATTTGAGTTTAGCGATCCTTTCAGTAACGAGGCTATATTAGACGTGGACTTACTGCTTAATCTGGAATGAGGTCAGATATTAACAAAGTATCATAGGGGAAAAAGGAACATTGAGCAAGTGCTAAATTTTGCTCGGTTCTTAGAAAAGAGGGAGACAATAATAATATGGTGTGTAACTATGATTATTAACCTTCTTTGTTTCATACAATGTGATAGGAAATATGACGTGAAATGAAATCTTTTAGTTTAACATCCCATGTTATGCCCTTTAGAGCTAAGGAAAACGATTATTAAAGCAAGTGAATGATGATGGAAGAACTGGTGGAATGATAAAGTGGGAGGAAACAGGAGTATCCCGAGAAAACCCACGGATACGGTGTTGTCCACCACAAACTTACTTGATCGGGGATTGAACCAGGGATCCATGCACCAGAGATAAGCGCTCTATTACTGAACTACTCTGCCCTCCCCCCAAATAAAATAGTATCCTGCCTGATATAGTTAAAGGTTTTCTTCGGCATTTTATGTGCCTTTCGCTAGAGATAAATACACCTAGCAACATCTTTAATGAAATGTATTAGCCCTTTTGATATCTGCTAGCACTTAGTGTTCTGCGCGTAGTTGTGTGTGTATTTTCCAATATTACAAGTCTTTGGTAATACATTTGTAGCGGCCACAATCCTCTTTGTGGATTTTTGTAGCAGAAGATTAGCAACATGCATTTTCTTTTAGGATTAGATTTTAAACAAACGAACAAAAAAAAGTATTACAATTTCTAAATTCCACTAATAACCAAGAAAGAAAAACTAATTACATGTTTTCTCCATTAATATTTCTCCACAGAAATAAAATAATGGGAATGATAATAAAAAAAAAAAAAGAGAATTCACTGTAGAGTGCATTATAGTCTCCAAGTAAATGAGTATTTAAAAACAGAAAAAAATACACTTGAAAATGTTATGTTTTCCAGCATTGAGTTCAATTAATCAGGCTGCAAAATTTCATTGGGAACTAATCTGCAAACGCAACGTCACATACATGGAAAAGTAGTAGAAGAAGAAGAAAAATAGTGGTAAAAAAAACGTGAAATGAAAAATTGTTCTGTTCAGATTAGAATTACGTTCGGTGATGTATTTACTTGTAACATACGTACATCGGAGATTTGTTTTTCCTTTCAAAAGAAAACAGTAAGCCTTGTATATTTTTATATATATTTTGTTTTTCCTAATTTAGAGCTAGTAAATACCAGGTTTTGTACTTCCAATTAGGATTTAATTGTTGAACAGCTTGGTCTGTATTAAGAAAGAAAGAAACAGAGGAAAAAAAAAAAGAGGATAGAACAGAACTAAAGCATTAAAAAAAATAGAAGCGTACAATGATCATCCATTCCAGTAACGAAGGTTTGTTGAAGGTTTGATTGTGTTCGAGGGGTTGTTACGTGTATATGTGGGTGGCAGGGTATAGAGAGTTGGAGTTTAATTCAATTCTCTGTAAAATCCACTTCTAGCTCCATTTTTCCCCCTGGTACATTTTTTTCCTAAACCGCTTGCGAGAACAATGCTTTTCAATTGGCTGAAAATTACGCTTCAATGTCGCAGTTTGATAGACAATCCATCTAACACACACCATCCATCCATGGTGCTAGTAGTAGTAATGGTAGTCCGGGAATCGTTTCATTTCTGTTACCCGATACTTGGCAGAACTAGTTGCAGATTATAGTAGCTATTGCTCGTCTGTTTGATTCATATTCAGTGACACTACAAAGTTCACACTTCAAGTATTATGTTATACGTACGTTACAATAGAAACAAGGGCGCACAGAGGGGGGGGGGGGTACAAACTTCCTAACTCAACACACATTTATGCACTTTCTCAATAGAACAATACTTGTTTAACAGAGAAATGATTGATGTAGCATGAAAATTCGATCTTACACTTCATCTGTACTCTTTCTCTTTTTTTAAAAAACAATCTATCGTTTTTTTCTGAAAATATAGGTAGAAGTATTTTACAATTACTTATCGTCTATTTGGGTGCAGCATAAAACCATTTCAACATACTCGTAGTGGTAGTGGCTTGTATTATCGGACCTCCCCACACGAAAGCTTGGACCCCCCCTCCAACAACAACAATTTCTGGGTGCGCGCCTGGACAGAAATATGTTTTTGTTCGAATACAAATATTGATATATTAAAATACATGTTAATTTATCTACTTGTATAACTTGTATTAATTTTGTCGAACTTCTAGTTCCCTATTTGATTAGCAGTACTTTGTAAGTTTGGCCACATCTCTACTTCTGCAATTGGCATTGAAGCTAAGTTATTTTCATGTTGCTAATGTTATATTTACATCAGTATATGGCATCTAAAATGGTAAAGTGGTCTGTATATATATATTTCATGTTTTCTTTTTCTTTTTTAAAAAATCATTTCAATACATCTTTATTACTACTATTATGCTTCGGAACCAGTTGGTCGGATTTTTGCATAACTTTGAGAAGCATGTTTAGGTATGTGTTTCGTTGTCAGATATCTAAAAAGATAGAAGCTCCAGATCGTGGGGGGCGCAAACAATTATTGGAGGGAGGACTTTTCGCCACCTCAGGATCGACGCCCAAGTTTCGGGAGATCAATAAACTCATGACAAAAGAGAAATACTTGCCCATTAAGAGTGATGTATCCAAAAGTATGGGAAACGGTGAGACTTCTATTGTCTTTTTTTAAAAGGAGTTTGGTGTACAAACCCTCCTTTATATACTTACTTTTTGCTTGTGTTCTTCCGCCCGGGAAACGAAAGATCTCAAAAACTACTTTATGGATCACCACCAAATTTATTCAGGATGTAGAAAGTCAGCAATTAGGAATTGTGTTCCTTGGTGGAGCCGATAATCAAACCTGAAGCAGTTGAAATAATCGATTAACTGTTTTTACGTTGATCACTATAGAGCAAATACGGTATTAGATAGCGAAAAGTGTTGTTTTTTTTCTGAAATCGATTAACCGTCCTAAGAATATACACTCGTGCTCATAAATTAAGGATAATGCGGATACATGGTGAAACAACGCTCTGGTGGGTGATTTTCGGTTGGAAATCACCTCGGGGTATGACCATGCGGTACAATTGACCATTCGGTACGGTGCATGCGGTGCGGTCGTCGCACGGTGGCGCTGGCAGCAGTCCAAATACGCAGAGGTGTGTTGGTGCATGTCAGAGTACGGTGCAGCGTGTAAATGTGCAGATGTTGTCAGACGTGCTAATGGTGACTGTGTGTTGAAAATTGCTCAAAGAACACATATTGAGGACGTTATGAGGGGTAGAATAATAGGGCGACTGGAGGCTGGTCATACACAGCAGGTCGTAGCACGGGCCCTCCGTGTGCCACAAAGTGTGATCTCAAGATTATGGCAACGATTCCAGCAGACAGGAAACGTGTCCAGGCGCTACACTACGGGACGTCCACAGTGTACAACACCACAAGAAGACCGATATCTCACCATCAGTGCCCACAGACGGCCACGGAGTACAGCAGGTAGCCTTGCTCGGGACCTTGCCACAGCCACTGGAACAGTTGTCTCCCGACACACAGTCTACAGACGACTGAACAGACATGGTTTATTCGCCCGGAGACCTGCAAGGTGCATTCCACTGACCCCTGTTTACAGGAGAGCCCGTAAAGCCTGGTGTTAAGAACACGGTACATGGTCAATGGAACAGTTGTCCCAGGTTATGTTCACGGACGAGTCCAACTATAGTCTGAACAGTGATTCTCACCGGGTTATCATCTGACATGAACCAGGAACCAGATACCAACCCCATAATGTCCTTGAAAGGGACCTGTATGGAGGTAGTGGTTCGATGGTGTGGGGTGGGATTATGATTGGTTCATGTACACCCCTGCATGTCTTTGACAGAGGAACTGTAACAGGTTAGGTGTATCGGGACGTCATTTTGCATCAGTATGTTCGCCTTTTCAGGGGTGCAGTGGGTCCCACCTTCCTCCTGATGGATGATAACGCATGGCCTCACCGAGCTGCCATCGTGGAGGAGTACCGTGAAACAGAAGATATCAGGCGAATGGAGTGGCCTGCCTGTTCTCCAGACCTAAATCCCATCGAGCATGTCTGGGATGCTCTCGGTCTCGCTCTGCACGTCTTGAAACCCCTAGGACAGTTCAGGAACTCCGACAGGCACTGGTGCAAGAATGGGAGGCTATACCCCAGCATCTGCTCGACCACCTGATCCAGAGTATGCCAACCCGTTGTGCGGCCTGTCAACGTGATCATATCCCATATTGATGCCGGGGTACATGCGCAGGAAACAGTGGCGTTGTGTAGCACATATGTTTCTCAACTTATCACCAATACCGTGGATACCGTGGATATCACCAATACCGTAATACCGATATGTTTTGTTTGTTCGTATGTTATGTTCACTATGTGCCTACGCTATTAGCGCCAGTTTTGTGTAGTGCCACGTTGTGTAGTACCACAATCTACAATTATCCTTAATTTTTGAGCATGAGTGTATTTTATCTCCATCCTTAATACTGAACTGGAAGGGGTAGAAATTCACTACAACTTCCGGTTTCGATATTGACCTACATTGAGCAAAAAGAATAAGAGGTAGTGAAAAGCGACTTTTTGGATTCAATTTAGCGTTCTAAGAATATATACAGGGTGTTTCAAAACAACACCGACGTTTGGAAGGTGATTCCTGACACCGAAATAAGACGAAAAGTATACACCAACCTGAGTGCACAAATGCTTCCTTTCGAAGTTATAGGCTGCCGAAAACATGAAAAAATGAACTTCAAAGGTTCATAGCTCCAAACCTATGGGACCTACCGTAGTCGGGTCAAGAATTTACTTAGGAACTAATATGTACTCTATCCAAATATCCATGTTTCAGAATCCTAAGGTACTCACGCAACAAATTTTGTATAGGCAGTTGGTTACGGGCATATAATCTGACGTACTCAATAACTACCTCTATAAAAATTGTTGCGGAAGTAATGCAGGAATCTGAAGCGTTTTTTTTTTTTTTTTTTTTTGGATAGAGCACATATTAGTTCCTTAATAAAGTATTGACTCGACTACGGTAGACCCCATAGTTTTGGAACTATGGACCTTTAAAGTTCATTTTTTTTCATGTTTTCGGCAGCCTATAACTCCGAAAGGAAGCATTTAGTCACCCAGGTTGGTGTATACTTTTTGTCTTATCTTGGTGTCAGGAATCACCTCCCATACGTCGGTGTTGTTTGAAACACCCTATATATATAATTTTATCTCTTAATTCTCTATTCAAATCGGAAGCGGCAGAGATCAGTCACTTTCGGTTTTTACGTTGATTACCATAGAATAATAAGTGATTTGTGAAGTGTGCATTTGAAAATAGGCCCTCGTCTATTTATAAAATAAATAAAAATAAAACAACTGCAGAAAGTATAGACTCTTCTAAAACAAAGATAATCCCGTTTTGAATGATCCTACAATCATTTCACTGTGTAGATCTTTACGACGTCGACATACAGCATACGAGAGGCGTCCAGTCGTGCCAATATATCGTATTCAACTTTTTGCCTTTTTTGCGCAAGGACTTTACCCTTAGGAAATTGACATCTCATATATAATACGAGAACATTTATGTATATTTAGTTGGGTGCTAAGATAGAAAAGTGCAGTAGGGTTCCTCTATTTAACATTTCTTTTTTAAAGAAAAAGTTGAACCTTCTCTCAGTATGGGTTATTTATTACACTGAAATTCGTCTTTCCCTCAGACTGGAAGAATTCCAAAAAAATAGCTGCATAGACACAGATGCATATATTCATGTTGTAGTTACGTATAAAGTAATGCAGTGTTAAGTGGATACCGCATTAATAAATTATGTCACTGCAGAATGCAGGTAACATTTCGCCTGCTTCTTTCTTTCCCTTCTAAGACGACTCGCTTGGAGAGCACTTACAATATTCACAGCTTAAATTATTCTAATTAATCGTTTATTATCTTAATTAAATACAAGACGTAAATGTAAGTATATTTTTATTATCTGGAGCCGCAGTAGCTCAGTGGTACAGTGCTCACCTCTTTCGCCTGAGATTTCTGGTTCGATCCCAACTCCACCAAATGGGTTCGTAATTAGCAAACATCGTGTGCGTGAAGTTTCTCGGTTTCTTCCGTTACCTCTTACTTTCTTCATTCCACTATTATTATCCATCTCATCATCAATGTCTCCCTTAGCTTTGGAGCATAATCATAAGACTGTAAAAAAAAAAAGAAAAAAAGAAAAGAAAGAAAAAAGAAAGAAAGAAAGAAAAACCTCTTTTCTTTTTTTCCAAATCGTCTCTTATTTTAATTTTATATTTTCTTGCAAAAATAATTTTTTTTTTTGCAACGTTTAATGTAATTATGAAATTACACAGATAAGGATAGGTTAGATACAGTACTTACTTTCTTCTTCTTGTGGGATTTATTGTCCCTTTTAATACTTTAAATGAAACGTGGGATCAGAACCACATAATTCCCTACCGAGAATTAGAAGCCTCTTTTGCGTGTCAAAGGCAGCGGTAACACTATTGCGCATAACAACCAAAATTTCGTTTGATCTTGGACACTGGCAGATCCGATTATACCCAGGTGCCAGCCTGTGATATTTGATTCCGATTCGGTCCACATGTTGTATATTCTTAGCGAAACAAGGAGCTTGCCAACATACAGCGATATTCGTCCACTGAAAGCAAACTTCTCTCGATGTTTTACAATTCATGTCGCGTCGAATATTCGAATTGTTCGAACATCCAAATAACTTTAGCGGCTAGCTCAACGGTTCACACCATACATCAACTCGGCTAGCGCGTTGTATAATGATTTAGCCAATAGAAAGCCTATATATATATAATATGTATGTATAGTACATATTTACATCCTGACTATAGGACTATAGGTAAAGTTTTCTTCCTTGTACGAACTAAATCTAAGTAATATACACTTACCAGAGAAACATTATGACCACCGAAGCTTTTGAACGAATCACTGGGTTAACGTAATAGGCAAAAGGCACAGCAGATCCGCTTGCCAAATAGTGACATGGATCTCATTCGATCACTCAGTGTAACGCTTGTGCGTAGAATGGAAAAGGGGAGCGATATATATCAGAATTTGATACAGGCTAAATTGTGATGGCCAGACGGCCGGGAACGAGTATTTCGGAAACAGTGGGATTTGTCGAACGTTCGCGAGCTGCCGTGGTTAATGTCTTCCAAAGGTTGGGAAAGGGTGGTGAAATTCGCCACAGGACATGGGACCGCCATACCTGATTAAAGATGTCGGACGTCGTAAACTGTTGAGGTTTGTACAACAGGATAGGGCGCAACCTGTACCACAAAAAACTACAGACTTTAAGACTAACCAAAATACGAATGTATCTTAGCACGCAATTCACGGTAGACTGTTAGATACGGGTCTCCGCTGCTGACATCCCACATGTATACTAATGTTAACCGGACAGCATCATCAATTACTAGGAATGGACACGTACTTATCGTCATTAGACCGCAGAGCAGTGGCACAACGTTGTATGGTGTGATAAATCACGATTTATTTTATCACATCGATGGCCGAGTCAAAATCTGTCGTCTTTCAGGTAAGCAGGTGTTCGAGACGTGCAAAATAGGATAACGATGGATCAGTGGTGACTCCATTGTGATTTGGGAAACCATCCCATGGTCATACAAAGGCCCGGTAGTGCGTGTAGAGGGCATTATAGTGGCTCCTACCTATCGGTAGACAACGCTGATCACGTAATTCATTCATAACAATCATATTTTCAGCCGAGAATGTCATATGTCAGCAGGACAACGGTCTTTGTCACAGGACCAACGTTGTGTTGCAGTGGTTCGAGCAGGAGAGTAGTGAAATTTATTTGCTGCAGTAGCTCCAAAACTCACCCGGTTGTATCCTAGTTTAACATCTTTAGGATGTCATTGAACGTCAGATCTGAGCTCATTGTTCCTTTCGCCGAATTTACGGGAATGTACTGAGTTGTGTATGCAGATATGGTGCGCCATGCTTCCAACCACCTACCGATGTCTCATTACCTCTATTCCAAACTTCATTGTTGCTGTCCTCCTAGCCAAAGGTGGACATACCAAATATTAAGTATGTGGTAATAATATTCTGGCTGGTGAGTGTACATCTATCATGAGACCGTTAATTTACGTATATCTGCTCTTTAACTAGGCTTTTATTCGACACGTATGATAAAGGAGGGTTAATGGGTTACCACTTTCTCAAAGCAAAATATAGACACACTTCAAGCAACTAATGAATGGAATGGGGGGAAAATGTTTCAACGATACATTTTTTCATAATAATATAAGATTTTTGCTAGTGAAGTATTTATCTCATTGATAAAAGGAAAGTGATACAATATAAATCATGTTAACCTTATATAATGTCATATAATAAAAATGTGGCTGATTTAAATAGTCTAGCCTATCTAATAATGTAGGCATACATTTACGTACCTATATATATGCAAAGGCGCGTAGTCTGGTTCAGAATACGAGGAAGCATCGTAAGTCTATCACGCAGCACGAATTACCAGCAAACGCTGCATAGCCGGCTGGCTTAGCATTTTGCTGCTGGTGCAATTAACGCTTCACGCCTACCGATTTAATTTGATTTGATTTTTGAGTTTAGCTCCCGTTCAAGACCGAGGCTATATCAGACGTGAACCTACAGCTGAAGTGGGATCCAACGCCAAAAGGCGCGTGCCAGTTAGCCACGCTGGAGCTTTTCCGCCTGCTGAGGTAACTGAATTCTAATCAATAATTCAGACTTTCTGTTACTGGACACGATGCCACTAGTCTGCTTACCTGTCTATTTTGTGAGTTTTTGTCCTATTTTAAAGGCTCTGTGTAGTAATGTGGAATTTAAATTCCAATAATAATAATAATAATAATAATAATAATAATAATAATAATAATAATAATAATAATAATAATAATAAAAAAATTGATCAATAAACAAGAAAGCAGGTGGTCCTCCCCGCTGAACTAATGCGAGCGCTTGTGCGTATGCATGCTTCCGGGGAGCATGGAAGAGCACAAAAATAATTTCAAAATCATTAACTTCCATTAATCACCTGTCTTCTTTAGCGTAAAGGACATAACCGCCACGTCACGCACGTAACGGCAGAGACAATTCGGGACGCGGGACATTTATCCGAAATCGGGACGGGTGATAATCCTACATACGATGATTGTGTTTCCAGTCGTATTTTGGACCTTTATTTGATCTTAAAAAGCGCTTAAACTAAAGTATATATCGTACGCGATCAATACATCCGATCTTGACCATACTTGGTATCAGAGGGGAAGTGACATCATTGAAAACTAGTTTTTTTTTTTTTAACATGAAATTAAAAGAAGAAAACTTTGTCCATGTACTAATTATTGTGTACAAGAATCAATACATTAGATAACCTTGATTTCTTTAGTGTTAAGTGATAAATCTTTAATTTTCACCAGGTGACTTACCCCGTATGAGCCACTTCTGCTTGGCGTGGAGATACACTGTAGACCTCGATTTACCTAATACGCATGTGAAATATTTTCGTGTCAAGATCTTTAATTTTCGAGCTATTGGTAGTCAACAAAAATCCCGCGAGGCGAGACAAAACGAGAAATAAGGTTTTCTAGACTCGTCTCGTATTTTGTTTTTACCGAATTATCGTCTCGTCTCAATTCTCGAAAAACTTTTCTCATCTTGTTTTGCAAATTGATAAACAAAATTTATCAATCCGATTTTTCTCCTAATTTCATGTCACGATCCTTCAGTATAACAAGAGGTCCAAGAGTATATTGTGTAATGATTTCCATTCTTTTAAATGTTGGTAAGTGCTGTTCATCACGTTTGTACAACCACATCATCAATTTGTAGGTGTTGTACAATGAATTATGTAACACTAAATCACTGTTTAAGATATCAGACTTGTGAGAGGTAGCATTGCCCACGAGACGCAAGAAATTTATCGTCTCGTCTCAAATTTGAAAATGTATCTTTAGTATCGATTCTCGAAAATGAGAAGAGAACTAGCAGTCAAATTTAGGATTTAGACTCGGTCAACATTAGGCGTCAAATTTAGGATTTGGGTTTGGTCAGCATTAGCCGTCAAAGTTGGAATTTATATTTGGTCAACCTTAGCCGTCAAAGTTGCGGTTTATATTTGGTCAGCGTTAGCCGTTAAAGTTGGGATTTATACTTGGTCAACCTTAGCCGTTAAAGTTGGGATTTATATTTAGTCAGCGTTAGCTGTCAAAGTTGGGATTTATACTTGGTCAACCTTAGCCGTCAAAGTTGGGATTTATATCTGATCAGCATTAGCCGTTAAAGTTGGGATTTATATTTGGTCAGCGTTAGCCGTTAAATTTGGAATTTAGGCTTGGTCAGCGTTAGCCGTTAAAATTGGAATTTAGGCTTGATCAGCATTAGCCGTCAAAGTTTTGCTTTAGATTTTGTCAATCTTAGGCGTCAAAGTTGAGATTCAGACTAGATAAACCTAACCATCAAGTTGAGTTTTAGACTTAGTCAACCTTAGCCATCAAAGTTTGAGATTTAGACTTTATCAACATTAGCTTTAAAAATTCGGTTTTAGAATTGATCAGTTTTAGCCGTCAAAGTTGGGATTTAAACGTGGTCAACATTAGCCATCAAAGATAGGATTTAGATTTTGTTAACATTAGCCGTCAAAGTTGAGATTTAGACGGTTATATTTTCGAAAGAAAAGAATACTAATTGTGTTTTAGAGTAACAATTAGACAGTAATACATTGAACAAACCTGTTAAATGTTAAGCAATTGCAGTGTGTAGTTATGAAAACATTTTCTCAAATCAATGAAGAACGATTTTTTTCAGTACTCAAGAAAATCATTCTTTTCTTTTTTCGCTTCAAAGATGGGTTTAAAGAGAGAATAACATAGTGACTAGTACTTTTTTTTCGGCATCCACTTTGTTCAACATTTTTATCAAAAATACATTTTGGCAAACAAAATCTTTCTGTGACTATGTCTGCAAAACCAATAACTGACGACAATACTATTCTTCTGCGACGTTTCATTTTGATGTAATTTGTTTCATTTATACCAGAGATGCAAATAACCACTCGTTCGGGGCGAGTGGTTCTTCGGTGCGAGCAAGTATTTAATATCATACCGAAGTTTGAGATTTCCATTTGTATTTAGATGGTTTGCTGAACGTTTGTTAAAATATATTTTAAATAGTAGTAAAATGTGAACGACGGTAAAATGTTGAAGTAATACTCATTTTGATAGACGTAATATTGCCGCAGTTATTATCTGATATAATACTTCTTAATGTATTGTTCATGTTCAACGTAATCTGATGTTGAAGAGAACAAAACCTCTATGAAGTAGGAGGCCAACAGCTTTATATATTTTCTTACCTACATTAAGCCATAGCCTAAGACAGCGTTTCCCAACCTTTTTCAACTTGCGGCACACCCATTATATATATATATATATATATATATATATATATATATATATATATATATATATATATATATATATATATATATATATATATATATATATATATATATATAATTACTACTATTATTTCTAAATATAAAATGCCTTGGTATTTTGCTGTGATCACTGATCTCCTTACAGAGAAAAAATCTCGATCACTGGTTTTCTCCCGTGGTAAATCATTATGCTTATTTTTCATTCTAATTTTAAAATAGAAACAATTGCAATGAAATATAGGACTCGGGTTTTAAAAAGTCCACTTTCTCTTTCGAAAACTGTATCTAATCTTTGACTAAAAAGTATCACTAAATAACGAACAAATAAACATATCTCTTGTACCTTTAAAACACAAATGTAGGTAATTTGTATACATGTTTGCTTTGTTGAATTTATTGAATGATATATTAAAATTTCAAGTTACGAAATAGTCTGCAACAACAAAGAAGCAATAATCGTCATGACAATGATAAATACGTTTTCCAACATTAAAAATGTACAGAAAAGTAACACAGTATGCAACTTACAATTTTAGACTTATAGTAGAGGTTCATAGTAATGTGAAATACAAATATACATTTTCCCCTATGTCTTGCAATTTGGTTCCTATAGAATTAATAATTTGTTTCGATTTCCTCGCGGCACACCGGTTGGGAAACGCTGGCCTAGGATATGGCTTAACGTAGGTAATTTGTAAAACCGAGGGAAAAATGAATTCTTTTGAAGTATCATGTAAACTGTAAAGGAGAATGAAGAAGATTCCTAGGACCGAATGATAAACAAATGAGAAGTATCACGAATAGTAGGTTAGAAAAGAATAATAATTTTCGAAGTAATTGAAAAGAGAAATGAAAATGTTTGAAATGTTAACTCAGAAGAAGTTTTATCATTAGGGACGTGCTAGAAGGTACAGTGGAAGGAAAAAAAGTTAGAGATAAATGGTCCTACAATTGTTGGACGGTATGAAAACAGAATATTGCTACATCATCATGAAGAAGTTAGCTGATGACGTGGTGCTTCTCAGTTGCTAGCTAGTGGCCTGACATTAATGGCAGAGATGGTGATGATTATGATAAGGTCTAATTCAGTGGGACCACCGTATATAAATGTACAAAAGTTTTTGTAGGAAGTTTTATATCAATATTTTGATAAAATAAGGTGAATCATAATAAGAGTTAAATATGCAATGATATTTGTATTATACAACAATAATATCCGCAAGTTAAATATTTTCGTATAGTTCTTGTAATCTAAGTTTTCTAAACGAAAAGAGAGAGAAAGATTGTATATATAGGTATATTTACTCATATAAAAATGAAGAAATGAACTTTTTGTTTTTGTTTACAGTTTCTGAGAGTAACTTTCAAGCTATTGAAATTTTGATGTTGATTCATTTTTCTTAAAAAAAAAAAAAAAAAAAAAAAAAAGCGGAGTATTTTCTTTATCTCCCTGTCATTCCCCGCTCCGCCTTTCTAAAGGTATTTACTTTTCTCTTTATTGCAATATCACATGCATTTTTTTTTTTTTTTTTTTTGACGTACCGAAGTTGAACTGTCAAGTGAAGTGCTGAGTGGAAAGAAACCTTCTATAAGGAAAAAGAATTCCTCCCTCATATATGAAAACCAACTTGTTTCCAGCCTTCTCAACTTCTCAAAAAATTACATTCGTCCTTTATATTATGTCAGTCACTGGAAGGTACGTACATCATGGAAGCTTTCTCTGCCAGTCTTAATAACGTTTCACAGCCACTCTAGTTTTATATTCATGTACATAGTTCTCTGCTTGCTTCTTTTCCATCTCTTCTTCTTCATCATTTCTTCTTGGGTATTTCCCCTCCCTCGCTAACCCTTCTCGTTTACCAATTCAGATAGCTCAAGCTACGACAGCACAGAAAAAAAAGGTGGTTTTTACTTCTTCTCAATTTGGTTCTAAGTAGAGTCAGTGTTTCTAACCATGTGTTATATTATTTTAAACATTTTTCTACTGATTTAATATATTTCCTTAACAATTAACCGATCTGGTATAGGCCAGTGGTTAATATACTTGCTTTACCTCCTCCAGAGATCGTATCACTTGCGTAATATTTCTTTATTGTTTTCCTCAGTTTTACCAGATGAATGGGAGATGATACAACTTTAAAAAAAAGTCCTGGCCAATTTCCCTTCACTTTCTTTCGTATTGTTGGTAGCTGAATATGGTGGCCTGGACCTGTAATCAAACTCCTTTGGAGGCGACATTGTGATGTGGGGAACTACGTATACTGTGAGGCAGTAGCGTAGCCAGGATGTGTGTTTGGGGGGGGGGCAAGTGCTGTTATAGGTACATATAGAAAAATTACAAACAAGAAAATATATAAACATAAAAATATATAAAAAATTACAAACATCAAAGTACCAAAGTACATTGTCGGACCTCTTTGGGGGGGGCCCGGCCCCTCCGGCCCCCCCCTTCCCTACGCCACTGCTGTGAGGTTTACTTCCATGCTGGCTGTGCACTCGATTCAAACCCTTGGTCGTGATTCCGAGCCCACACTAATAGTACGTGAGAGTTTCAGAAACTAAGGTTACAAAGCTAGTGTTTCTGGAGTTTCGTCTTTTACAGAGGAATGATGAGTGTGTGGTAATTGTAAATACATAAAGTTGTCAACTGTGAAGAGTTGCATCCATCCTACGGTTTTAGTTGTAGGCACTGGCGCAAATCTCGGGGATGAGGGGAACATGTCCGCTTCAATTTTGGAACTGGGGGGAACTGTTCCCCCAATAATCCGATTTGATTTTTTTTTTTTTTTTGAGAAATGTGATGATTTGTGTCCAATTGCCACAAAGGAAAGTGAGATGAAATTGATGTACCCCCAGAATAAACCTCAAATCTGCCCGCCTCCCAATGTTGAAGACAACTCTACTTCCCCGATCATCCACGCCATTGTTTTTCAACTTAATAAATATCTTGAACATCGCTTAATAAGTTTATGGGAACGATATTACCCGACCCTCCCAATCTTGAAGACAGATTTGCGCCGCTGGTTGTAGGTAAACACAAGTGGCGATTCGTTTGGAAAACTGGTCTCGCAAAGAACTCCGCTCAATTATATTCGATTTCTGTGCGCGAAACATGTAACCGCGGCATAAATTCACCGGTAGGTGGTAAAGGTCTACGGAGAGGCTAATGTCTTGCCAGCATGTCGCAGAATGGCTTCGAAAGTTTGCGGATGTTAGAGAAAACTAACCGACGAGGACAGCAGTGCGTGTCCAACTATGGCATCAACAAATTTGAACACAGCTCGCTTGGAAGAGCTGATTCAGGACAACAGGAAGATCGCGTTATGGCATCTGATGACAGGACACTTAAAGTGGCACCTAAGAGACCGTCGCTTCGCTTCAGACGAGGAGGTGAAACACTTCGTGACAACGTGGCTGAATACGCAAAGACAAGATTTTTACCAGGAGGGAATCTTCAAACTTGTCCCACGATGCGACAATTCCTTAACCGATATAAATACTGTCGAAAAATAACCCAATGTATATACTATCTGTAGGCTGTATTGGTTGTGCGAAAAATATGTACACGTTTCATATTACACGCTAATATATACTTTCTGATCATTCCTCGTATATCCCATTCTTCACAGCCTTCATACTGCATAAGGACGCAAAACAAACTCAAAACCCATTATTGGTGATATTGGTTGTCGCTAGTGTAACTAACCGGCCCGTAATGTGGATATAGCCCATTTAAGTTTCTAACACTAACTTCATGATGTTATGATATTAAAATCCACTTTCAGGATTTATACTACACTTTATATTTATTCCTCAATATTCTTCTATGGTATTCTAATATATTTACGTTGGTGCTTAAAGCCATTTAATTTACCGCGAACACTCGGTATAGAGACTAGAATAATAAACAGAAGCGATTTAACAACATTGAATTATTTTCATTTCAGTTGAGAGTGAAATGACATTTTTATTTTCTTTCTGGATAACAACGAGAACAAAACTCGGCAAAACAGACATCGACAGCTCTGTCAGTGCTAATGCTGTTCTGGATTTGTGTATACTTTTGCTACTTTATCTCACTTTGTCCTTGACGGTGGCAACATCTGAACGATCATTCAGTTCACTAAAAACCATCAAAACATATATTTGTAGCACATTATCGCTGATAAGGTTGAGCTCTTTGGCAATTGTGGGCTTGAAAGCGAAGAAGGTCCCATGTTCAGTAACGCCCACACGATCTTTTAAGGAGGAGGAAAAGACCGACATATACAAACTCCGGAACATGCGTACTTGGGACTACGCAGGACTTTTCCAGGGGGGAAGAGACCGATTCCTGAATGTACCAGAGGATCGACACAAGAGTAATTGCGTACACACACGCACACACTTTGATGCACGCGTTCACATTATACGTTACACGCACATTTCCGTATTAACTACGATAAATAGACTATATTATTACAGTATTTCACCTATACTGGGTGTCCATAAAGTCGTTGCCACCCCGTGTATTTTCGAAAGACTGTGAATATGAGGAAACGCAAGAATTCGTCTGTCATTGTTGTGATGGGCTTGAATTTTGCGCTATAAAAGATTCATTCCAGACACACCATATAGTTGTGGTGTCAACCGGCTCAGCTCGACTTGGCTCGGTTCAACTGAACCAACAGCTCGAGCCGGCTCGGTTCGGCTCAACTCAAGTAAGCCATCGGCTCGAGTCGGCTCAGTTGCGATGAGCCACCGGCTCGGTTCGGTTCGACTCAGGTGAGCTATCGGCTCGGTTCGGGTGAGCCATTGGCACGAGCCGCCATAATGTATGTGTGTGTGTGTGTTTCGGAATTAGTCTGGAACATTTGGAGAAATTCTAACCAAATGTCCTACACATATTACTTACGGTTTGGAAAAGAGTACTGTTGGAAAAAGTCCCCTTAACTAGTGATGTCAAAAAGCTCGGCTCGAGCCCTGAGCCAATGGATTGGCTCGGCTAGATTGGAATGAGACATTGGCTCGGTTCGGGTCGACTCAGGTGAGCCATCGGTTGTGCCGGCTCGATTGCGATGAGCCACCGGTTCAAACTAGCTCGGTTTGAATGAGCCATGGGCTCGGCTCAGATGAGACATCGGCTCGAGCCGGCTGGATTGGGTGAGCTGTTGGCTCGGCTTACTTCTCGGTTCGGCTCTGTGGTAACTGAGCCGTGAGCCGAGCCGCTCGAGCCGTTGACAACACTACCATATAGGGATACGAGGAGTCAACTTGAAAATTTCAAAGACAAAGGTGGTCTACTACTATATCGTTGGAAAGGTCTCAACAAGAGAAATATTGTGCCGAAAGTTTCAAGTCGCTATGTTGATCCCATACAAAATGGCGAGGGTTCACATTTCGTGTCCATGAAATCCGTTGCCAACAGGGCTGCCAGCTTTTCTTGAGAAAAAATCGGGCACGAATCTGAATGAATGCGGCAACCGGCTCAGCTCAGCTTGGCTCTGTTCAACTGAACCAACAGCTCGGCTTATTTTATTTTTTTTTTATTTTTTTATTTTTTTTTTTTAATTTTCCCAGCCACTGCTCATCACTAGGTATAAGCAATATATTGCACACCCGGTGGAAGAGTGTTACAACTCAAAAAATGTAAATTTTGAGTTATCATCGCTCAAAAGAAAATAGAGAGAACTGCTGCCGACCGAATCATGTTCATGTTTAATTTTATGCATTCGAAAAAATAAGAAAGCATCGATTTTACAAGGGAGTGACCGTAATGCAAAGTGTGTCTTAGCTAATTTTTTCGACCCCTTCCCGAAAATTCCGGAGAGTAGGAAGAAATATTTTAAGTCCTAAAAAATGTCTAATATATTGAACAACTGTCCTTATAAATAGTATGAGCATTAGTATTTAATAGTAGGAGGTGCCACTGTTGGGACTACAGGTATAGTGCCGTGTCGTGGAAAATCAGCCCCCGGGGTGAGAATATACAACGGTACCCCCATACATATATTTCTAGTAATTTTTCCTGTATTTTTCCTTTTATGTCCCGAATTTTTCGCCCCTACTTCGGCGCCCGGGGCCGTCGGCCCCGGGCGCCTCCCCACTCGTCCCCCTCACGGCACGGTACTGTGTTGTGTAATGAAAATTTTATAAAATTTATTAGAATATAATTAAAACTTTTAAATTATATTTTTTAAAGTTCAAAAATTATAAAACAAAAATTAGTGTTATTAGTTTATATAGAAATGTATACACATATTGAACAAGAAATACGATAATAAAGTTTATTTTTATTTTTTATACGAGCTTTTATAATAGATAAATTTAAATTAATTTAAAAATGATTTTAAACAAATTAAATTGATTAAATTAACTAAATTAAACTAATTTAATTAGATTAACTACTCGGTAATGTAGTATTTAATTATAAATGCCTGTCTATGGAAAACCTCACCAACAATTTAAAATAGCAATAGTTATTGTAACAAATTAAACGGAGACCAAAGGATAATTTACTAGCCAGAAAAGTGTGCTCCATTTTAAAAGGTTTTAATGTTAAAAACCCAATTTAAAATTCAGGTTATTCAATTTATACCTTGTTATTAAAAGTAAGGCTTTATATACTATTTTAGCAAAACACTTTTCCTTTTACCAAAAGTTGTTTATATTTTTTTTTACAAAGCTAATGCAAACCTTTAACGTATTTTTAAAAATATTGCTATTGCTTTTATTTTATATTTTTAAACTTTAAAATATGTAATTTAAATGTTTTAATAACATTCAAAAAATTTATAAAATTTTTATTAAACAACACAGTACTGTTCAGGACACAAGAAGGCAAACAATAATAGATACAATTTCTACTTACCGTGTATATGTTTACATATATAGTGCGTAAATAAAACAACAATATATTCCAAGCAGGAAAGAAAACTATCAATTATTATTGGCTACAAACGACATAGTTTTTAGCGCCATAAAAAAATCGTTTTTATCGAAAAGTACGTATGACAATTTACCCGTAAAGTCTACTTCGTCTCTTTAAGGTTAGGGTACGCGTGTTTGACACTGAAAACTCTTGTTCGATTTCCCGTCTGGAGCTCATGTGATTAAAATGTAGGTTCGCGTCTCATATATCCTCATTGCTCAGAGGGACGCTGAACTCCCAATTTCAAATTCAATCCCAATTTAATACCTTTTACTTCATCTGGATGTGATATATAGGTTATTTCTTATCTTCTGAGAATATTGTCATTAAGCAAATATTAAAGTTTAAGACTGAATTATAATTTTGGGCTATACCTCATTAACCATATTGTATACTGTCGTCTGGCTACCGTCATAATGAGAAGCTTCACAAAACATACTTTAGTATAAATTGTCTTCATTCTTGGCGTAGTTATCGTACAACATCAATTTTTAGGTTTTAAAACAAATAATTTTCTCTAATTACTCGAAAACTACTCATGGGAATTTTTATTTCAGATTGTTCAGCTTCATGAGATCTATTGATTGGTATTGTTATATTTTCTGTGTGGGAGTTGGTAGAGTCAATTGTACACTGGTTTTATGTTCCTCGCATTATTATTATAACAGTGTTTGTGCAGTTTATACAATGAATCACAATAAGTGATTTCCACATTTCTCTGAAAATTTTCCTCAAAGTTAAGAACAATTTGCCTTCCTGCCTGTTGCAGCACGGACATAAGGTTTTTAATGACCTTACCCGTTGTAGCATGGAGATAAGGTTTTGAATGACTTTACCCGTTGCAGCATGGAGATAAGGTTTTGAATGACTTACCCGTTGCAGCACAGAGGTAGGATTAGAGTAGTCTATTCCGCTCGTTGCAGGTTGGAAAGAAAGGAGTAGCTCTTGCCCGTTGCAGCTAGAGATATTAGGTGGGAAATGACTAGTTAACAACTGATGTTTTCTGCCTCCAAGGATCCTTTATATAGCCAGTTTTCAGCGGTGCTTGTGGGGAAGTGTCGGAGGAGGCCTCTTTGTGTCCTGTATTCTATCGGTGGTGGTAATATCCGTAGTCTGCTTGCTGCTACTTGTGATGAAGCACATGGTTCTGTTTACCATTGTGAGACTTCCAATGTGATCAAATATGATTTTGATGTATACTGGGTGGAAGGTAACAATACTGAAAAACTTGGGAGGTGATCCCTTATATGAAACGAAAGAAAAACATTCTAATAAACATGGGTCGAAAAACGTCTCCTTTCAGAGTTATGAACCGCCGAATATTCGAAAAATCACGTGTCAAAACACCTTGGCTTTGAAACTATAGGTCCTATCCCAAGCTGTTTAAGGAATTACACAGGAACTAGCATGCGTTCTGTCTAAATATCCATGTTTCAGAATTCACCAGTACCAGCGAAACGAACGCACCGTTAGTACTTAAAGGAAGATGCCTATACCTCAACTTCCTTTTCACAGTCCGTTTTGCCGATAACGGAGGATCGATATTTAGATAGAGCGCATACTAGTTCCTGTGTAATTCCTTAAACCGCTTGGAATAGGCCCTATAGTTCCCGAGCCAGGCCGTTTTAAAACATATATATATATATATATATATATATATATATATATATATATATATATATATATATATATATTTTTTTTTTTTTTTTTTTTGAATTTTCGGCGGTTCATAACTCTGAAAGGAGACGTTTCTCGACCGATGTTTATTAGAACATTTTTCTTTCATTTCATATAAGGGATCACAACTCAAGTTTGTCAGTGTTGTTACCTTCCACCCTGCATATATAATATGATTTTTGCACAATTATTTCCGTTGAACGCTAATAACATTGTAGAATTAATCAAGGTCGCCTTTGTTTCACGTAGGACCATTGAATAAAGAAGTAAGAATCATGCCACTAATAAAAAGTCCCCACCCTTGGATACATATCTAATTGCACTTATACTAATTTGCGGATGCTGAATGCTCTGGTACTATTTTCAAACATGTCCATCAAATGAATCACGAGAAAAATTATCTCAAATCTGGAAACTTTCAAATGCAGTTTATACCAACTCCAATTGTAAAAAGTGCTCTTTCCTGGATACATTTCTGATTATTTTTTCATATTCATTTGAGGATGTTGAATCCAATGAAATTATTTTCAAACATATCCGTCCATGGGATCACGAGAAAATTGACCTCACAGTTGGGATCTTTCAAGTACTGCTTACGCGAATGATAGAAGTGCTCAAGCTTGATGTGCAGATCCTAAATAACTATAATAATGAAACATACCCGTCCTCGGAGTCACATATCAAATTTGGAATATTTATATTTATTTATATCCCAAATTTGAGATCACTTTTCTAGGAACGTCATGAATGCGTATGTTTTAAAAATAGTTTTGTTGAATTCAGCGTCCTCAAATTAGTATAAAAATTTAAGTTGGAAATGTATGGGGCACTTTTTACTAGTTGTAAGATTGTTCTTTGAAAACATGTCATGCTTTTCGATATAAACAAAGCAGCTGAAATTAAATGAGGTGCATCGTGAACCACGAAGGGTGGAAGGATGAGCACGTCTGGATAGCTATGAAGTAATAGTTAAGAAAATTATTTATTTGGAACAAGTTTTCAGATGACAAGCATAGAATTTCCGGTTTGCAAAAATAACATCAGTTTGAAAAGCTTGTTATATTCTTCTTTTAATCCGCTGCTTTCGTTTTAGGCAATGCTATTATCAGTCACGTAAGGCAATATCTTATTGATTTGAGATGTTCTATTTACAAAGATCTAATACAATAGTTTCCCTGCTTTGCGTACACTCCTGCTTTAAGGTATAAACGAAAGAATTCATTAACTCGCTAGTTCTTACATTACTTTATTATTATTAAGAATAATAATTTGTTTTGCTGTGAACAGCTCATAACCAAAAATGCATATTATAATATAATAATAACACTGAATTATAAGTCTCTTATTAGTGAGGAGGATTCTCGTCATACTAAATGATATACAAATTCTTTAATTATATAAAAGTGGTTTTAAAATCTAGATCAAACAAAAGTGGTAAGTGTTCTAAAATACCATTACCAACACAATGTAGTTAAAGCTTTATTTAAAATAAATTAGTTGAACTTTTACAATTTTCAACCGCAACAAGCTAAAATATATCACTTTATTATCATTGTGACTTTACTGTCATATTGGTGAAACTACCTAGACATACTGGAGATAAATATAACAAATTTATTTGAAGAGTGGCAGATAAATCATTGTTATAATTTAATATATTCTTAATTTATCTGACAAATACTCTAAGTTTTTGTAATATACGTAATGGATCTGAAAAGGTACGGGGCACATGACGTCATACCGTTCCATGCCTATCTTTAGAAATTGTATTTTTTTTTTAGGAAGTGGGGAACGCCATAGCTATTTTTTTTGGAAGTGAAGTAAACCCGTCTCCCCGCGTACCCCTCAGTTTTACCCCTGACATCACACGTATAGGAGTTTGGTTTGTATGGCGTGAAGTTTCTCAATATTGGAACCTCAAATGGGAGGTGATTTCTACCACTTCCGGTTATAGTAGAAATATTGGAGTGGAAATGGAATATATTTTTAGGATACTTAATTGATTGCTGAAAACCGCTTCTTGGCTACCTATTTCCGCCTTTATTCTATAGCAATCAACGTTAAAACTGGTTGTGTTTGACTTACTCCACTTCCGGTTTGAATAAGAGGTTAGGTGAGAAGATAGTACCTATTCTTAGAACGTTAAATCGATTCTAAAAATCTGCTTCTCGCTGTCTCGTATCGTTTTTGCTTTATACAGGATGTTTCAAAACAACAGCGACAACGTTTCGGAGGTGATTCTTGATACCAAGATAAGACAAAAAGTATAGACCAACTTGGGAGCACAAATGCTTCTATTCGGAGTTATAGGCTGCCGAAAACATGAAAAAATGAATTTAAAGGTTCATAGCTCCCTAAACTATGAAACTTACCGTAGTCGGGTCAAGACTTCACCTGGAAACTAGTATGTGCCGTATCCAAAATCTATATTTCAGAATCCTATGGTATTTCCCCAACAATTTTTATAGAGGTAGTTGATGAGTACTTCAAATTATATACCCTTAGCCAAACTACCTCTATAAAACTTGTTGCGTGAGTACTTTAGGATTGTGAAACTTGGATATTTGGATAGGACACATACTAGTTCTTAAGTGAAGTCTTGACCCGACTACGGTAGGTCCCATAGTTTTGGAGCTATGGCCTTTAAAGTTCATTTTTTCATGTTTTCGGCAGCCCATAACTCCGGAAGGAAGCATTTGTGCACCCAAGATGGTTTATACTTTTTGTCTTATCTTGATGTCAGGAATCATTTTCCCAGGAGCCATACGAATAATGGATTTCTAGCACCTGTGATTTTAGTAAATAGTTAAGGATGGAGACGAATAATTAAGTGTTCTTGGAATGCTTAATCAATTGCAGATAATCACTTCTCACTATTACTGTATTTGCTCTATAGGTATCAGCGTTAAAACCGGAAATGGCTTATTTCTACCATTTCCAGTGGATGGATCATATCCGTAAACGAACTTAATTCCTTACCTTTGGTACTCTACATCGTGACCAAAATTGATGGTGATCCATTTAGTAGTTCTCGAAATTTTTTTACTCATGTGAACAAACGCACGGAGATAATAGGATAATGGAGTTTGGGAACTATTTGTAAGTTAGTTTCTTGTATCTTGTATTTGGCAACACTGAATTAACCTTTCCTCTCCACACGAGGAAGTTTCACTTCATTGGTTTCCATGTTCTCTTTCCTCGTAATCTTGACGGCTAGTGAGTGACATGGCTGTTGGCATCGGGGCTGATTGGGTTCAGCTATTTCACCCAACTACAACGTATGGGCGGTTTGCTTTTTCTCTTCTTGCGGGAAAGAAAGAAAAAAAAGAGGAATTGAGGCCTTTAAGAAGACGGAGCGAAAAGCATAGTAAAGGGAGTTTTACTCACCTCATTTCCTTGGAAACATTTCCAATAAGGACTCAAGTGTTCTACCAAAATAAGTCTTGCCCTTTCTTTCTTTTTCTTTCCTTTAATGGCACAGGAGAGGAGAAACTGTGCTGATGCTGGAGGAAAGATAACTTTACTCTCACAGGAATTCATTCAGTAGATGGAAGACAAACTACGGTGTATACGACACATATTTAATTGAAATATAGACCATTTCATTTTTCTTTGTACTTAAGAGAAAATGAATATTTTTGTTTTGTTTATGCTTTTAAACTTCCAAATTATACCGCGCGTAAGTCTATGTAAAATAAATATTTTGAGGAATCGTTTCGTGTATTTTCTGTATATATAGGAGAATACCCTGTACATTTTCAAATTCACTATCCTAAGCAGTATACTAAATATCTATTATTGTTTTCAGTTTTTTCTGTGTATATGCAAAATATCCTATTCGTGTTTTTCCTACTTATCTACATTATGTAGCTTATTATTTTGTATTTCAATTATTGTTTCTGTATTTGTGTCTCTCTTTGCTCAGTGCATTGATGGATATATGTAACAATATTTAACAACAACCTTTTTAACAAGAAAGTAATAATTAATAATTTTATAAGTTATTTTGAAAATTGAATATTATTTTCAAACTTTGATATGAGTGAAAGTAAAGAAAAAGATGGTAGTTGGGAAGAGAAGCTATAATTAGACCTATAATTAGAAAGGAGGAGGAAACATTTCTATTGTCTGCTGTGATGCGAAGGACACTACAGAAGTAGCATACTAAAGAAAGATGATACAATGTTGTTGCTGTGAAGATTGGTATCGTTTTTTTTGTGTACGGGATGTGAAGTAGTGGCCGTACAATAATTTTAGCAATAAGCTACTTGTAATAATAATAATAATAATAATAATAATAATACAGCTTGGTCATTACAAGTAAAATGTCACAAGTGTCAGACCAGAAGATGGTCATAAATACTGAATTTTTATTTGTATGGAATCAGTATTCCAAAGGTGGCTATCATCTCCTCTCTTAACCCTCAATTCAAACTCAATGTGGTAGAAATCAATCATATCTGATTTAAACTTTGATCACCACAGAAAACATAAATGGTAATTGATAGCGTGAAGCATATTATATATATATATATATATATATATATATATATATATATATATATATATATATATATATATATATATATATATATATATATATATATATATATCAGTGTCTCAAGAATAGATTCAAGTTTTACGATGATCGCTCTACTAAAACCGGAAGTGACAGGTACCTAGTAACTTCCAGTTTTAATACAGGATGGGCCAAAAGTCAGGCAGGGGTTATAACGGCGAATAACTCTTTTATTTATCATTAGTTTCCATTAGTATTTTACAAATTCAAAGATCAAGGATGGGATACTTTTTTTACACTTATCTGTGAAATATAATCTCAGGTAGGTGTGTGCCATTGTGGGGCTCACAAATACGGGCCCTGTATAGCACAATATTCATTCAGGGGTTAACATTATCAGCGAGGGACTTAACCACGACGTGGGAGACTAAGGTTGGCCCTTCAGAGGACAACATCCAACGAGTTCAAGACAGTGTTGATGAGGATGCAGTAACTTAAATACGAGGACGTTCTGGCCAACTCGAGTTGACAAGGATGTCATTTCGGCAAATTCTGAATAAGTTTGCATCTCTATCCTTACAAAATTCAAATGGCTCAAGAGACAAGCTCCAAAATTGAGAAGTCTACGATAGTTTCAGACTGTGAAGGCGGGAACTAATCTATTATTTGAAAAGTTTCAAAAAGTTTCATAGAGCCATTAGAGCCCTTTCAGGTTGGGAACACACACTAAGCAATAAGGCACGGCTATCGTAATGTATTTTTGTAGATAACAAGAAAATCTCAACAGTGGCCACATTTCAAGGCTGCATTTAAACACGAATTTTCTACACTATTGGAAATGATGAAACCACAAAAGACACTACAACTTATGAAGTTTACTTTATCTTAGTTTGCAAAACAAGATAAACTTTGTCATTTCGGTTTTAACATTGATGTCTCTCAACTAGGACATAATGCACTTAAGTGTGCGCAAGTGAAATAAGTAAGAAGCTACTTCATTAGACAAACCATTTCTATTTCATTAATAAAAACATAATGAAGTGTACATGTACACTATTGTTATTTCATTACTTGGAGAGAGTGCAGGATGGTTCAGTGGTAGAGTGCTTATCTCTGGTGTGTAAGGTTCCTGGTTCGATCCCCGACCAAGTAAGCTTGTAGTGGACAATATCGTGTCCTTCGGTTTTTTCGGGATACTCCCGTTTCCTCCCATATTCTTTTCCCACAATTCTTCCATCATTCACTTACCTTAGTCACTTGTGTCCCTTAGTCTAAAGGGGATAATCGTGAAACTTTAAACTGAATGATTTCATTTTATATTCAATATTTTGCAATATTGTGAATAGTATAATGTTTTACGCATAAAATTCTTGTAAAGCGTTTTCAGTAGAATCTCAAGTAGAATTGTAAACTGTTCTTACACTGGAAACAGTAATAAATCATGTAAATGACTTTTGGAAGAAACTAGACCAGGAATATTAGAGGAGACTTTCCATTGTTTGTCATACAGAATTGATTTAAAAATCTTAGAAACATTTCATCTGAAGAACTGACCGCAGGATTTGAACAGGGACCTCCCAATTACAAAGCGAGAACGCTAACCCATTACTTTCACTCCATATATATATTGATCTTGTGTAGATGTGAGTATGCGTGTATGTACGTATGTATTATAAAGAAGTGTTGGTAATACGGGGAGAAAATACATATAAAATTTAAAAGTACAAAGTTAAATGTGTGTCCATTGTGGGATTTTCTTGCGTGTGGAAAATGTATGTATTTATTTGGTGTAAAAACAGAAAGGTTGTGTTCCTTTAAGGAAGAAAAAAGACAAAAATAAAAAAGGAAGATGTAATAAAAAGAAAACACAACAAGGAAATCTTTCTACAACGACAACCATTTTGCAAAAAAGGACTTTTCTCAAGTTGATTTTCAAAGGGAGTGAATGTGTTAGAGAGAAAAGGGATGAAGTAGCAGTCGTCTTTTCGTTTCTCTTTTACTCCACTCCAACCTCCCCAAAGGAGAGGGTTAGAACCAAATAGAACAACAATTTTCCATTTCGAAGTTTTGCCCAATTCATGTTCCCTCTCTGAAGAAAGGGTTAGATGAACGGCAAAGAGACGAAGAGAACACACTCCCCTTTTTCAGCAATTCATCCACCATTCCTTTTTTGGAGAGGACGGGGAGAAGGAAAGAAAACTTATACACACAATCCATTGGTGAAAGAAGTGAAGTTCATGAGAAGAAGACACGATAAAGATTTTCGATGATGAAGATCAAGTAGAGAATGATCATTCATAGGTCTCTCGGCAACCTTACTTTTATTCTGGTTTTCTAAAAGTTTATTTTTTTATATATTCTTAACGGAAATTCAATTTTTCTTTTCACTTTCTCCCTCTTTCTCTACTTGAGTGAACTCTGAAGCTATAATAAAACCTTCTAATTTACCAATTTGGAATAACTTTGAAAATTCCAAAAGCAAACTAATTTTCTATCGCCATTGCCTTCATAATTATTCGGTCGGGCAGGTTCATAAGTCCCTTTATTTCTTTAAAAGGATTTTTAACAGTTTAAAGTAACCATAGTTACAAACAGTATATTTACCTCTGTACGTAAATCCTCCTCGCTGGTCTTGCGTCTAGTGCGTGTGTCTTTGGTGCACGGAGTTCGATTCCTGGTGAGAACCTTGAAATTTTGAACGCATTACGGTGATTTGGATTCTTCCTTAATCTGTACATCCATGTCTCATATAGTCTTGGTGCTGAAAGGGATGTAAACTGCGATTCAACCAACTAATCAACCTCATATGTAAACTTGAACATTTATTTAACTTATTAGAATTTGTCGGTATCTCAAGAAATTCAAATAGAAAATAAATTCGATTTTCACTGATCTTACTTTTAAATATTTGACTTTATGACACTTTAAAAAGTCAGGCTACTTAGCAGAAGACAAAGAAAAGTAAATTTTACGACATGTTTGCCGGACCTGTATGTTATGTAGAGAGAACCTAAATTTTGTGGAAGTATGTTGAACCATTTGTGTTCATCTTTTGCGAAATATTTGTTTTAAAGTTATTGACACTAACTAAGTTTTGAAGCAACAACCAGTGGTGCTATTCCAATTTTTTAACAACCGGTTCTTTCTTTCTTTCTTTCTCTCTCTCTCTCTCTCATATATATATATATATATATATATATATATATATATATATATATATATATATATATATATATAGCCTATAATAGAGAGAGAGAGAGAGAGAGAGAGAGAGAGAGAGAGAGAGAGAGAGAGATAGATGCTAGGAAACAAACCAGACAAGGTAGACAAAAGCATTTTTTTTACTTTTACTTACAAGTAGAGACCTACACAGCATCTTAATAAGAGATGATGCGACGAAATTGGGTAGCACTGTGAATATCTTGGAAACGAATAATCCAAGATAAATGGTGGTCAAAAAGTATTCGAAAGACCTTAATCCAGCAATTGATCGACAACTCTTGATAGTGGTATGTGTGCGTTTCCAATATACAGTAAATAATCTTCACCTCTAGATTCATGTGAACCATGAATGTAAATGTTCTCATTTTGGATATGTGGTATCTGACGGTTCTGCGAATTTGAAATATTTTAACATCCGGTTCTAGCGAACCGGTGCGAACCAGCTGAATAGCACCACTAGCTACAACTAAACACAATAACCATAATAATTATACTTTAGAAAAGTACCACACTAAATAGTAAAATGTAATTTTTGCGTCAAAACTCTGGCGTGCCAAGTT
The DNA here is from genome assembly GCF_964235325.1 of Thermobia domestica. Classification (NCBI taxonomy): domain Eukaryota; kingdom Metazoa; phylum Arthropoda; class Insecta; order Zygentoma; family Lepismatidae; genus Thermobia; species Thermobia domestica. The sequence goes on from NC_137454.1 coordinate 245,935,635, forward strand.
ATTAGATATTTCTTAGTAAATTGTCACAGACATAATAAATATTCCCTATATTCAATAATACACTCTAAGTGAATTATTTGACAATCGGGCGGGAATGTCAGATTGGCAGTATTGTGTTTACACACATACAGCAAAGAATAATTTTATAATGATTTTGACGACAAAACACGAATTTCACAGGGATACTCTGACAATTGGCAGTGAAAATCTGGCGTCCTGAATTGCCAGGTATTTCACTAAAAAATTTCAACATGTTTCAGAACGTATTTTTGAATATATGGAATATTTACATTACGCGTAAATACTTTCTTATTTGGCACACCAGTTTTTCACTTAAAAAAATCTTGTGCCTTATATCAGAAATATGAAGCGCATGTTCAATTGAACATCTGTTAAATGATGCTGTATTGACAATCCATTCTTGTTATACGTGTCATATCTTAATTCATAATTCTTGTTATTAACTTATCCTTTTCTTTTAGCTTCCTAATTATCTTGTTTGTACTACAAGTAAATCGAACCGTATTGCCATCTATTCTGTTCTACAATTTTAATGTGTCTACTTACAAGCGTTAAGCAAATAGGCTAGAATCTGCCCTCGGACAGAACTCAGACGAGACTTGATAGATACGTGCACGTGCTTTTTGGGAGACAAAATTTCTCGGACGAAATACCGATTCCCAAAATCTCGTGGGACAAAACCTCACGTGACCAAAACCTCGCTGCCCAAACCCTCGCGTGGCCAAAACTTCGCCGCCCAAAACCTCGCAGGCCAAAATTTCGCGTTGCCGAAACCTCGTTGCTCCAAACCTCGTGGGCCAAAATCTTTCAGGATGAAAGCGCTCCATAAAATTTGCCCAGTGAGTTTCTTAATGTTCAATTCAATGTTACAAATAATAATAATAATAATAATAATAATAATAATAATAATAATAATAATAATAATAATAATAATAATATAATAATAATAATAATAATAATAATAATAAACAGGAACAAGAAGAGATTTAAGTAACATGTTTACTTTGGAGGTTAGAAGCGTGAAAATATTGACAGGTTTAGAATTAATGGATATATACATGTGAAATAAACCCTCAATCTGTAATTCTTGGATTTGAAGCCTTGAGTAACTCCACTGAATAAAACAACTTACAAACTTTACATACATGTTCAAGACCTCAATACAAAAAAAAAAAAAAAAAAATCCATTTTGGTCAGAAACGCTAAATTATGGCTTAATAGGGCTAATTAAAAGTAATTAGTGAAGTCGGTCATAGGGTGACTACACTGAATAAAACAACCGTTAAACTTCACATACGGTGTTTAGAACCTCAATACAAGAGTAATTATCTTTTGTTTTGGTCGAAAAGGCTTAATTTTGGCCAAGCGAGATTTTGTACCACGAGATTTTGGACCGCTAGGTTTTGGGCAGCGAGATTTTGTCGCGCGAGGTTTTGTACCCAAACCGTGATCTATGATTCTTAAAATCTCTTTTGTTTCAGATACCGGACAGACAGCGTTTATTATTCAGTTACTTCACTTAAAAACTCGTGGTAAGTAAAAACGTGTACAAACTAAAATCAATTTGATTTATTTCTTTGTTGCACAAGTTGTTAGTGGCTAATACGTTGTTGAAATGGAATTGAGGCTTTAAACGGTCTCTGTAAGACCGAAAAGTGGTCAGCCATCAACACGTGCTTGCTTGTCACTTCACTTTGGAAGAAGATAGTGCAAATTCATTATGCTTGAATTCAGAATATCCTGCACATCGTCCTGCTTCGAAGTCGACAATGCCGTTAGAAGGGTACCAAAAAGAAGAAGAAGAAAAAAACCGAAAGTATTGCGATTTATATTTAAGCATGGGATCCGCTGAGTTTGGTGGTGGATGTCCACAGTGTGTGGTATGTAACAAAACTTTTGTGCAATAGTTCTATGTTCCTTGTCAAGCTTAGACGGCATTTCAAAATTGATCCTGACTTTACAAATAAAACTGCAAGTTATTTCAAAAGAAAACGTAACGAACCCAATGCAGATTAGGCAAAATTTGCACCTCATGTAAAGACAAGTAACGTGAAAACGTGAAAGTATTTGAAACATCGTACTTGGTTAGTCATGATCTGACTCTTGCTATTAAATCTCACACACTTACTGAAACTTATAAAACTATCATTACGCTCCTGCAATAGAATTTTCAGAAACAAAACTATTTGCTGAGCAAAACAATATATTCACATAAAAAACTACATACGTGTTACAGTTTCGCCAACTAACATTTTGGCTTCATCAGACACTATCTGTCTGATGTATCTGATGTGATAGTGTCTGATGAAGCCAAAGTGTTAGTTGGCAAAACTGTAACACGTATGTAGTTTTTTATGTGAATATATTGTTTTGCTCAGCAAATAGTTTGTTTTGTGTTTAAGTATATACAAAGCAAAGCTTCTACTTATGGAAAATATTACAGAATTTTCAGGTTCTTTTCACGAAGATATTCTGTTCTGGAAGCCAATTTTATCCTCTACTAGTGATAGTGAATTTTCCCCTTGTTTGGTACCTTCTTCTGAAAACTCGATAGCGTGGGGCAATTGCATTGGTGTGTGCTCAGATAGCGGCAAAGGGTATGATAGGTTGTGTTACAGGAATCAAGAAAGTTTCAAAAAAACTACACAAGGAGTCATTGTGTACTACACCGACACACCCCCGTAACGAAAAAAAAATCCAGCGGTGTTGAAGTAGGTACTAGACAACGGTGTCAACATTATCAACTATTATCAACTATGTTAAGGCACGATCTTTTCAGAGTAGGTTGCTCAAAATACTATGCGGATATATGGGAAGTATACGCAAGTCTTTTTTTATATTACACACAGAAGTACAATGATTGACACGAAGTAAAGAGTTGTCCTGTTTACTTGAACTTCAAACAAAACTTTCTTCATTTTTTGTATGACTAAAACAGTTTGCTATTAGATTATTTGAATAATGAGGAATGGTTGTGGAGATTGTGTTACTTGGCAGACATTTTTTCCAAAATGAAGGAATTCAGTACATCTATACAAGCGAAATGGAAGATAATAAATATGCGATGCTAGTGACAAAATTGCAGCATTGAAGAAAAAAAGATATCCTTCTACTTAGAAAGCATTGAGAAGAAGGTTCTGTCATATTTTACATTAACTTTAAGCTTTTTAGAAGAAAATAATACAAGAATGGATGAATCTTTGCTACCACAAATAAAAGAACACTTTAAAATTTGCTTCAAAATTTCAATTCATGTCTTTCAAGGGACACTCAGAAATCGATCTGAAAGAATTTTGAGTGGATTGTAAATCTATTTCCAGTGACGTCAAAACTAACAGCCCTTACTGCGGCAGAATTTGAGGTCCTTTATAGGCATGGTTCTGGACAGTCATTCTCAGATATCTTTAAAAAGAATACCACTTCCCGAATTTTGGGTTCAGTTAGAGAAGGATTTTTCGCTACTATGTTCAAATTTTAAATTGCTCTTTGCCACGACTTCTGTGAAATAATCTTTTCTAGGTACACGACTATAGAAAATAAATATCGAGCTAATTTGAACGCAGAAGACGATATACGTCTTCAGCTGATTTCTGTGACGCCAAAGATTGACAAATTCTTTCACAGGCATATTGTTCACATTTAATTTTTGGCGTACACGAACATTATAATGTTTTTCAAATATCTTAACAAACTAATCGTTACATTTATATCATTCCGTAGATTTCAGTAATAAGTATCGTCTGTTATTTTTTACTATTGTTTCTAATAAATAAATAAATGAATGAAAAATGTATTCCTACTTTATTGATAGATACTTTATTTTAATAGACATAACATATTTTTATTTTATTTAGAACATAAATAGAAGTAAACGTTTTTGGAGTTTCACAGAACTTTTTTGCTTTAGAAAGGACTTCGCGGATGAAAAGTTTGGGAGCCCGTACTAGATAAATAATAAAGTTATGAAAATTGTTAAATTATTCGAAAACTAGTGAAGTTTTTGTCTTATTTCAGTTCCATTGACGTGAATTCAATGAGAATTCATTGGCATTTAGGACACCGAAAACGTGTTCTAATCAGGAAAGGCCCCTTCCAGTTCCCTCTGCTTTCACGCGATACGGTCTCCTAAAAACATTGCAAAGGAAGTTGCAAACAATTTATGAAAGTATACCACCCAGCGCGAAAATCATTTGGAAGTGCTATGAGAATATAGTATGCGTCATGGATTTATCAAGATACGGTCAACAATTGTCGTCAGCTCAAACGGTGGAAACATTGCGATACACCTTTGTGCGAAGTCTCAGAAAATAGATCAGCGGTGCTTCACGTGAATTACAGGTTCCAAAACGTTCTCTCCGTCTAGCACAAAATGCGTCACGTCTCCGTGACGTCTGCTTTCGTGTCTACAATGTGCAAATTGTGTAGACTTTATTGCTCAATGACCAAATATTTCTGTATGATTACGGTAGAAGTGATATCCCGAACCGAAAATGATCAAAACTACTTAAAGTATATTATTGCTTTTTCAGTCGAGGCTAAGTTTCATATATATATATATATATATATATATATATATAAACAGGTCCGAATATGGAGTTCAGAGCGCCATTTCAGTCCGAACATACCATAGACAGTCCCAAAATGTATGTTTGGTGTGCGCTTTTGCATGATAAAATATTTTCACTTCTAGAATAGTTCTATGTATTCTGAGGGCGCCATTTTCTTTTTCTTTTTCATTTTTTTTTAAAGGATACCATCACATCAATCGTGTATCTGGACATGTGTTTGCTGTTCTGCCATTGCTGGACCATAACCTTATAATTATTTTCAGCAATATGGTGGTCTCCTTCATATGAGTGTGGATGTCCGTGCTTACCTTGATGATGAATTAGTCGTGGTGTACCGAGAGCTTGGCCTCTCACTGTCTTTTGATTTGTTTTCTCTGGGTTTATGTGAAAGATATTGTATACACAACGACAGTACCTTACCTTGCAACATTGAAAAAGATTATATTCATAGCCATCGCGTCGATCTCGCCAATACATAGGGTGAAATCGAATATTGTCTAGATGTGCTACCAAAGATCCCACGAAAGCTCGATTAGTTTGCCACCAATTTCAAATTTCCGTCATTGGCTTCACAAATTATATATATATATATATATATATATATATATATATATATATATAATGAAGTAAAGACTTCTCGACAAGTGTTTATTGTTTAACAAATCAACTAGTTTCTCTTTAGCAAGACTTAATTTGATGTCCCCTCTTCTCTTTTATAGTATCCTGCAGATTAATTATAGAACATTTCTGATACAATTCAATGTTCTTAAGAGAGAGGACAATCACTGCAGTAAAGAATAAACTCTGCAAAGTGTTGGGAAGTTACATTGTAAGGAGGAAGTAAAGTTTTCTAACCACTAGTGTTGAGATCATCTGCAAGAAGCAAGGAAAGAAAGGCATGTAACCGCTTAAAAGTTTATAACTATGTGTGGAAGGTTGCTATGAAGTTTGGACTTGAATATACGTAGCTATACAGGAAGAATGTCAAGTTTTCCGCAACTACCTAATGAATGTCGAATGGCTGAGGCAATTAAATCTACGTACAGGCAATATTTTGTTTTCATACAAAACAATGCAGACGAAACTCACGTTTGAGAACACAATATAATAATTTCCCTTAAACTTTGTGAATGTCGGTCACAGAAAATTGTTACATATGGAACTGAGATTGTTAGAAATTTGGTAGAAGTTATTAGCATGCAGAAGTATGCAGTATATTGTTGTACGTTGAGTTTTGTGGGATAACATATTCTGATGGATGAAGATATTCAATTAGCAACGAAGATATACATTGGAGTATTAAAATAGGTAATTTAAGTTGTAGATGGGTTGCGAACAGTGATAGATTCAGAAGATTTTCTTCGTGGGGAGGGGGACTTTCAATACAAGGAGGGGTGAGCGTAGTACTCTGAAAATACAAGGAATCCACGTTTAGCATGATCAGCAATATGCCTTGGGGGGCATTTCCTACCCGAAACTACCTCCTGAAATCATTGACGATGTCAAAACGTTTCTAGCGAGAGGTATTTCGATACACTAGGTGAAAAATAGTACAGCAAGAATACTGGGAGTCGACATTGACCATGACAGGAGGTTTGATGCCGGAGGAATCCCATAGCAGCGAGCCACCCCCTGAAATCTTCACTGGTTGCAGATAAACTCAGGAGGCCTTATGCAGAGTCATTTTGACGTGTGATTAGTGTCATACTAAAGAGTTTGACTAGCATATGTTTCCTGCAGTAGTCAGGCCTTTAGCATGACGCTAATCAGACATCAAAATGACTCTACATAAGGCAGAGGAAGTCTTAGTCAGTGAATGAAAAGTGTGTGAGAAGTAACTAGTCTGTTTTTGTAACAGCAAACAAGTAATCAGTTCATTGTTCTCTTAACATCTGTCTCCTGTTTCCTATGCCAATACTTTCGTACAAACATAAGCGACCTATACAGTATTTATAATATATCAGTTCCCCCTTACTGTATTTTTTTTCTTACAAGTTACTCTCATCCAGATATCAGTGAGTAAAGCGAGATTTCGTGAAATTCACTCTTTCAAGCAGAAGAAGTTAAAAAGGTTTTCTCACTATTATTACAGGTTTCTTTGAACTTTCTGGTCTTAAAGGGACGAAATTTGAAATATTAGGAATTTTAATGATCGGGAAATATAAATATGCCAAATACTGGTACACAGTCAATATGGGTGACACACAGAGAGGAATTGACCGTTTCATTTGCTATAGTCAGCTAGACATTAAGGCAGAAATATCAGGTAGTTTAAAATGTATTAAGCTCTTTGTGCACGAGAAGGCATTAGTGTCCCAAATATTATGGTTGTATGAGTTGCAGCGTAACTAGTAAGGGAGCTAGTAGATGTGCAGAAAGGGCTGTAATGCTTATAACCAGACCTAAAGTATTGCGCTGTTAAGAGTGAACTTTCGCAAAACTGTGAAACTTGTGCTGTTTATAGATAAAGATACGTTCATTTTCAAAGATGGTTCGGTAGTTTTTGTTCTGGAAATTTCGATAACCAAAATGCCCTTGCAGTGCGCGACTTACTACAGCAAAACTGGATAATATTTTGGCTAACGTCGAGCAAGGCTGGCATGTAAGAAGTCATCGCCAGTGACTTAAACATTCATTACCAAATGGTATTAAATCATTTGGAGAAACAGGGCTACAAAACGAAGAAGCTCGACACTTGGATACCACATGACCTGACTCAAAAACATTTATTCAATCTATGAATTTTTCCTGAAACGTAAGGAACGTCGAGCTATTTCTGAAACGTTTGATTACGAATGATGAAAAATGGATAACCTACAATAACAATGTGCGAAAAGGACCGTGATCGAAGCGAGAAGCTCCACGGTCTGTGACAAAGCCCACAATGACCTCCAGAATAGTTGTATTGTGGGTTTTGTAGGATTGGAAGGACATCATTGATCACGAACTGCTGCCACCGGATAGAACGATAGACCCGGACCTGTACTGACGACGACTACCACAAGTTCACCTATCAATTAAAAAAAAAAATCAGAACTGGTCACGAAAAGGGTGTCGTATACAACGCTGACAACACGAGACTGCATACCTCTTTAACGACCCGTCCGAAGTTGGGAATACTTCGCTGGGAGGTTTTAATGCATCCACCGTATACTCCGGACTTGGTTCCGTCAGACTATAATTTATTTCGATTTCTGCAGAACTCCCTAATAGGTGTTAAGTTAGTTTTAAAACAGGTGTGTGAAAACTGTCACATTTTTTTGCCTAGAAACCACAGACGTTCCTTAGCGACAGGATTATTCTGTTGCCGCAGAAATAGCAGAAGGTCATTAAAGAGAATGGTGCATATGTGTTTTCATAATGTTATTTTCAGAAAGCAATAAATATCTTAATTTTGACCTCCAAAGGCTAAATATTTTTTAGACGATCTGATGTGATATACAGATATGTATGAACTTTTCGCATCAAAGAACACGAATTAGTGAGTTTCATGTACGAATTCACTATGAGCTACGCAGAGAAGGTGCAGAAAGTTGATGGTTGTGGGGGTGAAAAATGCTTACTTCTCACGTGACACGTGGACATTTACTAGTACTTGGTAAAACCCCTTCCGCAGGATTGTAAAACATGTTTATTCAGATAGAGCCCGTTCTAGTCCTTGAGTGATTTCTTAACGGTTTGTGACTGGTAGGAATAGTATCGAGACAAGACGAGGAGAGACCTAATAGTCTTGGTCTCGTCGTGGTTAACAAAAATAACGGTTTCAGTCTCGGTCTAGTCTTGAGTCGAAAATAACTGTCGGTCTCGAAGGCTAAGTCATGATTTTGTCTCGGTATCATCTTGATAGTATCGAAATAAACTGTGAGAAATTAAAAATGTATTTCTCCTATTTATCTTTATTTCATTTTTGACTGTGGACTATTGTAGTCTGAATACGCCTTCATAGCTAACAGTTGTGATTTATGTGCATGTGTTTGCGAGGTCAGTTCTCATTGGGTGTATCAAGACATGGATGAAACCTGAATAATGTTACAGATTCCACTTTAAGCAATAGTTTTTGTATAACTTATTTTTGATGTCAAAAATGGACAATGAACTCGAATTAATCAACTCCAGCAACTTTACATTACTTTATGATCTACTTGCTAGCGCACGCGACTTTGGTACACGGGGTCCCGAATTTGATTCCCGGAGCATTGAAAAATTGTAACGCATTACAGTACTTCGGATTCCATCTTAAACTATAGGTCCACATCTCTTATAGCCTCGGTGCTAAGAGGGGTGGTATATTCGAATACAACCAACCAATTACCATTACTTTAAATCTTGGTTGCTCTCGCAATTCTCGCATTCTAATTTAATCTTTTTCCACTTTCTGTGATTTTGCACTATCCTATTCTGAAATTCTTACTCCTTTCTCTTCCAATTTTAACAAAGTTGATACACAAGCAATTGCAATAAAGCAACATTACAATTCGAAACATCTTTCCCAGGATAATTCCTAAACTGTGTGGAAAAATAATGCTGGCAAGCTGAAACCTTATATGTTTGCTTTACAAAATTAAGTTTCGGAAGATTTTGACAAGGTGCTGTTTAAAACACTGTTGACATAACTAGGTACCAAGTGATCAGTGATGACATTCGCTCCCCTTTCTCGAGTGTATAAACCTATAACTGCGACTATCCAAGGGCAATCGTCCCACTATCTTCCATATAACACACCCAACGGTTTTTGAGTAAAAAAAAAAAATATATTTATTTTAATATTCGAGACGAGACCGAGACTTTCGAAACGGTTTGGTCTCATCTCGGTGTCGTCTCAAAGTGCGAGTGTCTGTGTCGGTATCGTCTCGGCAAGTCTCGATCTTCTCTCGACTTCTATATGGTTGTCTTCATCTCGGTCTGTCGTGAAAGTTCGAGACAAGATGAGACAAGACCAGTTTCGCTACCTTTCCTAGTAACTGACCCCATAATTTTTAAATATAAAGGTTGGAAATTTATTTTCTATCGTTTATGGAAGCTTATAACTTTAAAAGATGCATTTTCTGTCCTATGCTCATTAGACATCGTTTTCTTCATTCGATATTTCCGTGTTCATCTTTTCAGTATCCGATGATACTGTGCACACATAATAAACTGTGTGTAATATGATTTTTTTTTCAGAGCGGCTCAACTGACTATAATTAGTGCAATATTTATTATTCTTTGAAATATCCTATATTAATTTCGAATGATATAAAGTTATTTTTAGAAGCGTAGTGGGGCCGGGGTTGCTCAGGGTTGCGTGGGGTCCTTGATTCAGTTCCAGCTTCCGCTAAATAGTCTTTATGGCTGACAAATACCGTGTGCATGTGTTTTCTCGGGGTTCTCCCACTTTCTTCATTTTACAATTTCATACATTATCATAATTCCCGCTTTAGCTTACGTGCACAGCATATTTAATGGCACAGATGCCATACTCTGACAGTAGAGTTCCTTTCTGGTGCAAAGAGTCCTGTGACAAACCATGTGATGGCTAACTAAAGAAATAATTTCATTATGTCGCACGACAGATAGGAAATCATGTGAGTGAATAGACAGTAGTAAGTCAAAAAGTCGGCTCTTGCAACTAACCGTTCTATAGTAGTTTCCACTTATCATTCTTGAAACATTCGTTAATGATTGCTTATATATATATATATATATATATATATATATATATATATATATATATATATATATATATATATATATAAAATATGAGCAATCATTGATGAGTGTTTCGAAAATAATAAGTGGAAACTACTGTAGAGCGCTTCGTAATGAGCGGCTTAAATGAAAAAGTAATCAGTGGATATATCAATCAATACGGCACTTATATATCATATAAGGTTTGCCCAAATGAATAGAGACTACAGATATTTCTAATGTATACAGCTAATATGTAACATGACACCTACTGATTGCTGTTCATATTGTTGCACTGATCCCAGCGCGTAGGATGGGAGTGGGTGGTTTCAGTGTAGAAACTCCTGGGTTACTAACTGTGTTCTGGAGTTGTTTGACGTAGGTGAGCTGTTGAGCTTCCAGTGAATATTTGAAGAGGTCGAAGATATGCTCACCGTATACTTCCTGTATCTGGAGACGAAGTTCTGAAGCTTGCACACCTTCTGCCCGAAGAAATTGTATAACAGCTTGTTGCTCTGATCTGGAGGAATCTACTACACCGAACCGCACTAAATAACTTTTCCTATCTGATTAAACAGCAGTCAACGCCATTCGCTACAAGGGCAAACTTGGAATCTCGTCAAACCGTCTACTTTCATACATATTTCTCCACTTCGATACTTCGATTAGATACAACGCCTGTACATTCAAAGTGTCTTTTTCATGTGAGCAACCCTTATGTATCATTAACTTCTCTAAATCTACTAATCTCCAGTATATATATATATATATAGGGAGTTCCATTGATCTGAACGTGAATACTTAATTATATTAAACATCTCATCATGAATTCATTATTGTACTTGTATATATTAGTTTCCACAATACAAAATAACAGATTAAAATGTATACTGAAACTATCAACGAATTTACATACATTAGGTGCAATTTCCATTAATACTGTTTCCTTTATTAACCACATTCCAACAGAGGACTGCCAAGAAAAAAAAATAATGATACGCGAATTCTTTGGTAGGTTTGTTTGGAATTTAACATCTCTTTCAATGGCGAGGTTATATGAGACTTTATGCATGCACTTACAGCTTAACGTCGATTCGAACCACATGATCTTCCACCGGAGATTAAATCTAGAAAAAACACCACACAACACCACCGACACTTAACACCAAGAAACGCTGAAAAAAGACGGACCTCACGGAAGGACCCAAAGAAGACAAATAAAAGCCCGACCACCGAGGGATCCAGCATCAGTCAACCAACTGATCAATTAACCTACACCAGCCCTGAGGTCGCACTGGACTAGGGGTCCTTACTACAACCCAGCCTTGCAAAGCTGCCTTGAGCTGAGGGGGCTATCTTTCAAAACTCACCAAAAAACAGCAGGTGCTTTGGAAACTGCTTTGAGAGAAGGGGCACCGTGCAAAGCATCTATTTCCTCTCATCTGGCCAATAACAAAATAAATACTAGTTTAATCTCTGTAATAAAAAAAAATCTGCATTTAACAAATTTTATAACAATTACAATATACCAAATCATTACAATATCATCTATTGGAAGGATAGCCCCCTTTTGTTGAAGTTTAGTGTTCCGTTTCAGCACTGACGCTACGTGATACGTGGACATACAGTTTATCGTGAAATCCAAACCACTGCAATGTGTTCAATGCTGTCCCACCGCATATCAAACCAGGGCCCACGCACCAGCCATTAAATCATCGGGGAAAGCTGTTTGGAAGAAAGATTATTGTAGGCTTTGACACAATTGGTCAAAAATTGTTTTTAAAATGTCTTAACAAATGCTCTCCTTGCTTTGTTTCCTTATTGAGATTCAATAATACAACAAAAAGATGAATATGTTCATCATAAACCATTCAAAATGGTTTGAAATTCTGGGGTGGCATCCCGTTATAAGTAAGAAATAGTCTTTACAGCTACGTGTTTTTATATGTCCTTGTTTCATCATGCGCCTCTAACCCCTGCTCAATTGTTTTTACAGTCCCTCGCTGCGACTCTAATATGAAGCATGGTAAACCAAAAGAAAAGCGTATGGTAGCCATTATTTCTTAGATATAAAGTGTTGAAATAAAGTTCTGTAAAACGAAGGAACTTTTGTTGGGATATATTACAACTTCATGTAAAATTTAACGTATATATACACACACGCTCGAAAGAAAATATGGCTTTAGGAAAGAACAGCGAACATACATAAGAGAGGAAAATGTAGCGAAAAACGTGAAACTGAAGAAAAATAAAAAAAAAGTAAGGAAAAAAGAGTTATTTTAGAGAGAACTGCAACCAGAGCTCACTACACGCGTTAATCAATTACAGCAAGACGCAAGGGAGTGTTGTTGTGTTGGAAGGATATGTTGTGGGAGTAAAGAAATAGTGCCCTATGAATCCAGTGACCCATGAAACAACAATTTGTATCGAAAAATAAAGGGGGCTATGTGAAGATTCTGGTTGTAAATATTTTTGTTTCTGTGTGTGTATATATATGTGTGTGTGAGAGACGTTGTACAGGCAATACTTTCAACACATAACAAGGGTAAGCGACATCTATAAAGAGAAAATACGATACAGGCCAAAGCGTAAACCACATCAAGACTTGAAACAAAAATCACCTCCGGTAAAATCCTGCCTTGCTGGGGCATTTTATGCTTTCTTGTGTGCTTTTTTTTTTCTTTATGATTTTCTTTGATTTTCTATTTTTTTTTCTTTTTCAGAAGTTCTTATTTTCTTTATGTGACGTAAAAATCTCTGAGCTTTATATAAGAAAGGAGTAAAAGTAAAAGATGAAGATGCAGAAGAACGTACTTTTATAAGAAGTACAGTAACCCCAGACGAAACGTAATTCGCGACTTACATCAATTCGCATTTACGCAATAAATCTATCAAATTACAACTAGCGCGTATAAACACCATTGCGGCGTTTGTGCCGACTTTGATATCCATTGTAGTATGCAGCAACGTACGTAAAGTATGCTTTTGTGTATAAAAGCTGTGATATGAAATCTGTGAGTTTTTATGTCCCACGATTATGCCAGTGAGGCTAAAGGAGACAGTGATGATGAGAAAGGAATGAAGAAAGTGCGAGGAAAAGGGAGAACCCCGAGGAAACTCACGCACATGGTGTTTGCCCACCACAAAGTTCACTTGGAGCTAGCTAGGATCGAACAAAGGATCCCATACACCAGAGGTGAACGCTCTACCCCTGAGCCACCGTGGCCCCTATATTAAGGAACCTTTATATATAACCTATACATTTTTCATATTACTGTTTATACACGAGTGAATATTGTTCTATGATGTTTTATTTATAAAATAATCCTGTGTTCCCCACATATAATAATAATAAACATTGTTACATCTTACAAAGTTCCATCAGTTTATAAATTCGTCTTACGTAAAATTCAAGTTATGTAATAGTTCACGGAACCCATTACATAATAAGTCGGATGATATGAACTGAGATAAAAATTCTCTATTTATAAACAAGAAAGAGTATTTCGTTGCCTGTTTTCTTCCTTGAGTTTTTTGATTAAATATTATGTAATCTGAAAGAAAATTAGAAGTTTAAGCCTCAAACGTATGTTTCCAAAATATCACGTTTATTCTTAAGTTATACTTAAGAGTGATAAAAAACCATCACGTATAGAATTTCAAACTATTACATTTTTTAAAAAATAAGATGGGATTTTACTCATCTTAAACCTTACAAACTTCATATAGCCCCTATTGTTTCGGCCTAACTGGACATATCTACTGAATGGTAATGTCGTTTGTTGAAGTTTAACATATCAATTTAGCAACTAGGCTATATGAAAAGTGAATCTACAGTTTAAGGTAGAATTCGAACTACCGTAATGCGTTCAAATTTTTAGTATTCTCTCACCAAGAATTGAACCCGAGACTTCGTGCACCATAAGAGTACGTACTAGTCACTAGACCAGCGAGGAGATGGACTATTAAATGATAATATTTCTGTTAGGATTCGTAATCCGGAAACCGGTTATCTTAAAACTTAGTAGTTACAGTAAAATAGCAATGATACTACCTATTCTTTGTTCCAGCATACTTGCAAACGATCATTAATCAAACTACGTATGACTAAGATGCGCTGATTTTCTACTTACCTACTGACTAAAGTGCTCTTCTACGAAGTAGTTCAGTGTAAAAGGACTACGTAAAACTAATACGTTCCTTGCTAGCAACACAGAACACTATTTGGTGGAAGTGAAGGCAACGGTGAAAGTTTCTTTGAGTGTTAACTGTGAGAAATGGTGCAACGAGTGCATTTGGATGACTCAATGGAATACGATCATTGGATGACTGGAGCGAGAGCAAACACAAATGTTCTTATAGGAGAAGTTGAATATCCCACAGGGAGTCATTTCTCGATTGTGACAGAAGTGTCGATGTCCAAAGGAAACAACGGCTCAAGAGGTCCCGGTATATTTGGCCCTGACTACTAGACAATCACGACTGGGGACAACAGAGATGCTTGTCAAATACCTTTCTACCGCTACTGAAACGACTCTTTCAAAATACACTGTTTATTGAATGTTACATGAACTTGGGCTGTATGAGTGAAGATCTGCAGTATGAGTCTCATTTGATACCCCTTACAGAGTGGCTCCTGTAACCTGGTGTATCTACTGCACACTGAGACGGGATACGAGAACTGTGAGTCTGCATATTGTTTACAGACGAATCCAGGTTAGTTTACAACGTGACCTTTGCCTATTCTGATTTAGAGAGGATCTGAAATCCACTACAGCCCCAAGAACAGAACAATTAGGGAGAAAGTGGAATCATGCCATAGTGTAGGGTCATGTGCCCTTATACATGTTCATTTACAACGCCATCCTCCACTAGAACGTAAGGCTTTTCACGAGTGCGGTAGATCTTGAATTAAGTTTTATGGGTGACAACGCATGTCATCGTTAAGTGGCCTTGGTAATTAGTACTATATGAAGAAGGGCGATACAGTGAAACTTCTGAATAACGGACACCAATGGGACATGCATTTTTGTCCGTTACTGAGAGGTTACATAAATTTAATTTCTCATAGCGGTAATTGTATGCAGTAATATACAGTAAATACATTATATATGAGCGTAAATACGTAAAATTTAATATCAACGTACTCCATTTAGTACGTATTTGAATTACTGGGACGGATGAAGGAGAAATTCATTTCTGTTAAAGAATGTTTGGATATTTTCCTACATGTGAGGGAAAGCATTTTCATTTATTTCAGATTCTCAGAACCTTCTCAAAAGATGCATTAGGAGCCAACTAACCGGTTAAACTCTTTTGTTTGGCGAAACAGGCATGCTTTTTCCTCTACAAGGGTAATAAGACTCATTAGCAAGTGTCCTCTGAGAATCCTCAGTACGGTTGCGGAAGAAACGTGTGTGTGTGAGTGTTTGTGTACCGGAGTGGTAGCTTCGTTGGTGGAATGGATGAAAAGGCAATATAGTGGGAGGGCATATATTTATTGACCCAGCCCCAATCACAATGAATATCCTCTTAGAGAAAGTGAAAAAGGAAGCCTGAAAAAAAAAAAAAAACACATTTGTTCCAGTATAATAAGTAGAAGAAAAAATGTTGCTTTTCCAAAAAAAAAAAAAAAAAAAAAAAAAAAAGTAAGAGAGGAAACATTGTTCGTTGAAAATGTCATTGTAAAACAATGTTTGTTTTGTTTAGCTATAAAATTGTCGGGAAAGATGCAAGGTTCAGAGGAATAAGGACTAAATTTGTTACGGAAGGGAAGATCTTTCGCATAGAATTCTTGGCCATAACGACTAACTCTGCATGAGTGTTATTGCTTATTGAAGATTTTCTAGGATACATTTGTGGGGAAAAAGACTTTTCTGTCTACTGTAATATGTCGCAGAACCGAGAATAATTCCTGTCCGTTATTAAGAGGTTATTGAAACTTTTGAGGGGAGATGACTGTCCGCGTTCGTATCTGAGAGTGTCAATACAAGGGAGGGTTTCGTTCTGTAAGAGAACATATACTTTTACCGAAAAAAAAAAAAACTATCCGTATTATAGAGGTGTCCGTTAAGGGAAGTTTCACTGTATCAAGCAGATAGCTTCCTTTCTTGATCTAAATCCAATTGACCATGGCGGAATTCCCTTGGATGCTGCATTGTGGAACAACATCCACTCCTAAGACTCTCAGTGAGTTGCAAATTGTGTCAGTTCAAGAGTGAGATGCGATACTCCAGAAATTTGTTGCTTAACCGCGTGAACAGTATACATAATCGCTATACAAGTCTTAACAATCCAGGGTAATCACAAAAGCTAATGGCGCTTTCTCATCTCAAGAAAACGGATGAAACGCCATAGAAACAACTCTCGTGATTTATCCCGGTAATTTTTTGCCTTTTCTATGTGCTCCAAGTGGATACGCTGTGCTGTTTCGTGCATGTGTATATCATTAGTTATGGGGGCGTTATTTTGGCTGTTTGCACACACACTGTTGTCACACGTGGCTGTAATTTACATTGCTTAAATTATCCTTAATTTTTGAGCTCGTTTGTCAAGTCCTATCAATTAATTCTTTGATATTTACCAACGCCTTAACTTCAGTTGTGCTCTGTCTTAATACTTATACGATAATGACTTGGAAGATTTTTCGAGAGCAAAAGTAGATTTTTTAAAAAGAAAAAAAAATAAAGTATTGCAACATTTGATTTACAATCAGATTACACACAGCAGTAAGGTTACCATATTCTCAGATTTGAAAAGGAGAAATTTCGAATAATTATTTTGACGATTTATATAACATGTATTACCTTTATGCCTATTAGTTTCACATACTGAGAAAAATCCGTTCTCCGGACAGAGGTTTATTGTACAAATATACAGAATCCTCTTGCTTACTACAGAAATCAGTACGGAGCATTCGTTATCCTTATGCTACATAGGCACTGCCCTTAGATGTTACATCATACCATTGCAGGATGTCTGATATCTAACAGTCTTCCTTATATTACATACATATATGTATGTTACCTTCGTCAACTATATGTTATATACGTCCATTTGTATGTGAGATTCTGACCACCTATATTGTTTCATACGGAAAGTACGTACAGATGGAACAGTTATACAGAACGTATGATAAAACATGCGTTTTCAGTTACACTTTTGCTGTACGTTAAGTCTAAAAACTACAGGAGTTACAAATGTAACATACGATTTTACGTACGCTACATACATTTTTTTCTCAGTGCACGCTGTTTGGTTACCTTTAGCTTATCTGTCACAGAAACCACAGTGTGTCTTTCGTGTACGTGGTTCCAGGTTGGATTCCCGTTGGGAGAACACAAAAAATTAATTTAAGAATCATTTATCTTCATTAATCATCCGTCTTCTTTAGCCTAAAGGACATAAACGTAGGACGTTAAACTAAAATTTCATTTCATTTACATACAACACACTCTCATACTAATCTCTACGTGTTATTTATGTTATTAGTTATTCAAAGATTAATATAACTTCTACAATGTTATAAGTTTTTACTTCTCTCCTCTGCAGAGGTATCACATGTAACAGCTCCATAAAATTACAAAATTAGTCCTCTGTTGAACAATGCACTCCCCTTATCATTATATTTGGCAATGCTCGGAAACGCAAATGGGGTAGTTAAAAGTGAGCAGATCACAACAAGCATGGAATTTCTGTCTCTTGAGGTTGAAGGAAAACCAACTGATTACTATAGTCAGAGAAACACGTAACTTTCAGCGTTTTAGCAATAAGCAGTAGTTGTGCCGAAGCTTTCGAATCACTGTACACTTTACGTTAAAATCGTGGTTAATTAAAAGCTCCACTGTGTGTGTGCGTGTGTGTGTTTGACAAATTTACTTATTTATTTGAGTTTACCCACCAACCACCCCAAATTTCACATACCATTCTTTAAATCAAATTATTTAAGGACTTCGTTATGGGCAACAATTCCGCAGATGGCAGCATTTGTAAGCTACAGACAGGCAAGCAATAGCACGCGTTGTGACATCTATTATGTGACTGTCTACTGTTAGGACAAACGGTCTACTATTTGCCACTTGTTATAAGAAATTCTCATTGTGTCCCTTTTCCTTCTACAACCCACATTTCTAATAACTTAGACAAGTTGCATAACAGTTCAGGATATTAACGTTACAAAATGACTTATTTTGTGACTGTCTACCATTAGGATGCTTTAAAGACGTTTGTCGCTTATTATAAGGAATTCTTACGGTGACCCTTGTGTTTCTTCAACCAACATTCCTAATCATTTAAAGAAGGTTGTGTAATATTTCAGACATTAAGATTAGAAACTGATTTTTTGTTTTAGAAAAAAAATATTATTATAAATAGGATTAAACGTGGAACGAAGAAAAGACTTCATCGGATGGTTTTCGTTAGAAACGGCTTATCTGGTAAGCCTACATAAGAAAATAAGAAGCAAATACAGGCGCGCACCCAGAAAGTTTTGTTGAGAGTGGTTCAAGCCTTAGGGTCCACTACTAAAAGCCACTACGTAATATTGAACAAGTATTATTCTGGACCCGAAAATACGATAAGTAATTGTAAAATACTTCCACCTATAGACCTATTGTCAGCAAAAAAATGATAGAACTGGATTCTTTTTATAAGGAAAAGAGTACAGGTGAAGTGTAAGATCAAATTTTCATGCTATACCAATCATTCTTCTGTTAAACTAGTATAATTGTGTTGAGAAAGTGTACAAATGTATATTGAGTTAGGAAGTATTGGGGGATCCGGACCTGGTGGACCCCCCCCCCCTCCGTGGGTGAACACCTGAGCCGATATTTTAGAACTAGTAAGGCAAGAGTCTAGCCTCGTGAGTTACGAACAATCGAACTTTATAGCAGAAGCTCTAAATAGAACTACAGATGTAGCTGCATAGTATGATAGATAAGTTACCGAGAAACTGTTAACTAAATAATGAACTTTTTGTGTTCTAACATGTGTTTATATTTTCTATTCCATCTACAGTTGTTCTGTGCTACTCGTCTGGATCAAAAAAGTTATAAAGAAAACAGACACGGAAACACTCATACATTTACAGAACATTATACAGCTCTAGTGTAAATAAACACTGCTTTAAAATACTGGTAAATGTAATTTGTAAGTTGAAATAACATGAGAGATGTTGACTAATTTATTTTCAAGTTGTTCTGACACTCATTTGTATATACTTGTGTAGAAATACGAAACTAGAGAAACGAATACGTTTTCGTGTTTGAAACAAAAATTAACTGTCTTTTGTAACAATATATAGTGTTATGATTATTTTAGTTAACAAGCAAGGATAAATGATAATGCTTTTAATAATACTTTTACAAATCTTAGTGTTGTTCTTTTCTGCTTTTGTTTGTGAGTAGGGTTATATTACTCAAAGTAGAGACCAAACTTTCCAAATGTGATTAACCATTCTGCGTACTGTAGATCTAGATTATTTATCCTGTTGTTACTACGCTTGCGAAGTTATATGTATTTTGTACTAAACGCTTAGAAATAATTTTAAGCCAGTAATGTCAAAATGGCGAATAAAAATTAAAAATGTATGATTTGTTCTTTTTTTTTTAAAAAAAAAATAAAACAACTTCATCCTTAGCAGGAACAGTGAAGGTGAGGTGACCAACATAAGGCACCTGAATGGAAACTTCTTGGCTTAACTTTGAAAATATTTTCTTTACGCTTTTGATTATTAACAACATTCTGCGTGGTGAGACCTATAATACGGGGGCGATCTTTTAAAATGTTATTTCACGAGGTTACTTCTCAATGTTGAAAAGTTTAGGCCTGGGTAGTCCTAGACACATGAAACAGAATGAGGTGAATAGACTATGTATGAATTACGTATCTGTAGCCAACTGTCACCCTAGGGACGGAAGCGGGAAGAAAATGGCTCTCAAGAAAGATTCTTATTTTGCATTGGCATACAGTTCATCACCAGTTACTATTATTGATTAAAACTATTGTTTAGATACATTATATTTTCTTACCTCTTATACAAGTGTTCGAAAACAACACCAAACAATACAAACAATATTTTGGGGGATAAATCCTCACACGGAAACATGGCATTTTATTTATATTCCATTAACTTGTGTACAGTGGTGTACCAGTGGATGTGGAACAGGAAGAGGGGTGGAGTAAAGACAGAGTTAGATTCGAAGCATAGAAGGAGATTCATGAGGTCTTCTAGAAACTTCTGACAGGGAAGGGACTACAAAATGTCACAAATTCTATACCCACTGGTACGTTAATGGAATTTAAGGTGAGTAATCGCTATGTTACTTTCGTTTTTTAGTTTAATATTAAGCAATTGTGTACGGAGGCTAAGAGAAACGGTAATGATGAGTTGAATAACGATAGGGGTATGCAAAAAGAAGTAGAAAACGGGAGAATCCCAAGAAAACTCATTTACACAGTGTTTGTTCACCACAAAATCCACTTGGCGCGGGCAGGGTTCGAACCAGGGATCCCATGTACCAGAGGTGAACACTGTACTACAAAGTCACTGAGGTCCCCTGTGTTATTGTACCCGATCTAATATAATGTGGGAACAATTTTCACCGGCTCATAACTCAGAAATGACTCATTCGTGCACTCACACTGGTTCATAATTTTGTTCTTTGTTTTGTGTGGAGATTCATTTTCCCACCATTTTTCTGTTCTTTCCGAACAGCATCTATATTTCAAACTTGATTTACATCAAACACTTACTACAATGTAAATAGAGTAAAATGATTACAATTACTATATTTCGTTGCTCAAAAATTCTACTGAGAAACAATAAATTGTTTTAGAAATTGGAATTTATTTGCACAAATTACTGTTGTAAACAATTGTCACTTTTTTGCACCAAACATTTGCAAACAATATAAATCATTCTAAGTAGCAATTAGACATTGTTTACAATAAACTTTTTGAAGTATCATGTTCATGTTATTTGCACAAAAACTCTAGAAACTATACAAGAACTTTTTTCTTTTGTATTTGACTTTCAGCAGAAATAACAATCCTTCAAGTAAAACACTTTGTTAGTACTAATTTTTAGAACTATTGTCAACAACTTGTAATAATTAAATTCTTTTCCTTATACAAAATAAATAATTAATTCAATTCAACTGTGCCCCACCATCCACAAACATTTGTCCTATCAAATATATACCGGAACACTTTTAGAAACAATATACACAATCTATTAAGTTTCCTTGTTTGATATTTCATTGTCAGCAATAATTAATTCTTTAAATATCTTTTCTTGATACTGCATGCTTACATTTACTTCGCATTGAGCTCTTTAGAATTAAATGTAGGTATATTTTTTCTAATAGATGTACCTTGAAGAGATACGGGCCACAACATTAAATTTTCCCGACCTTGTACTTTAATTTGAAAGTTCCCGCCCTTATACGAATTATACTTTAGAAGTATTACTTAAGCATTTGTTCCTGAAATATGTGAAAGATTATAAGCGTTTCCGAAGAACTTCGTCCAATATAATCACGCCGTATGTAACCCATATTCGTTTTCGGCGGTTTCTTTGAAAGAAGTGAATCATGTTGAAAAATAAATAAATAAATAAAAGAACAACATAATTCACGTCTGCCCTAAACTGACTTTTCTAAAAATTTCTTAGAAAAATATTTTATGTATTGCATTATGTTATTACCTCATTCATAATATATATATTGATGAAGTATTAACCAACCAGGGGGAAAAGTATTTAAGCAACCAGGGGGGAAAATTGTCGTCCTGAGTTTGAGATGATATATTTTAATAAATTGTGTATCCTAATAATATACAAATGAAGAATATGAAACTCTATATCTGTGCTGAATATCGCCTCCCCCTCCCCCGAACAAAGCTTAAGATGACTCTCCTGAATATGAACAGAAGCTTTGAATGGATTGTCCAAAAATTATTTTCTTTAACATAACCCCCACCACCACTAGTAAAGTACCATTTCTAGGTTCTTTCATCTTTAGCATATTCTAGAAGTACAATTGAATATTACGAAATACTGAGAAAATTATCAGAGATATTTTTCAGAAAGCAGAACAAAACTCATTCGTATCAATCAAACATCATTGCTGCAATTTGATGAGAAAAATAAATATATTATAGAATTAGTAAGGGTTATATGTAATTGAAGTAGACCTATTATTAATGCAATATTTGTGATGGTGAATCAGGACTTAGGAGCTACGTAACATCGGGAAAATCAACCAATCAAAACTTTCTCATGCGAGCCAACTACTTTTTCTGTAATACTTCTATGGAAAAGAGTGGATATAACTTGTCAGTTATTTAGTCTGAAATATTGAAGAAAATCATTAGTACTGTTTTTCAGAAATCCGTCCAAATAGAATTCTTTCCACTAGTAAACTACCTTTTTACTGAAGTTCCATAACAAAATTAATCCATTGATCCATATTGTAGAGCTGTTAATGAAATATTTTGAGAAAAAATCACCGGAATACAATCATCTTTCAGCAGAAACAATCGTTTCCTAAATTTTATATTACAAATTATTTATAAATTTGTAATATTAATGAATAATTAAAATCGTTAAAATAAAAAAATGTCCACTTTCCAATAAATTACCATTACCTTTTGTCTAATGGGGAAAATTCGAAATGGGAATGAAAAACCTCATAGAAACCTTTTAAGGTTTGTGTTCAAACGTAGAACGATGTGGCCTCTGTTTTTTTTTATTATTATTGTTTTATTATTATTATTATTGTTGTTGTTGTTGTTCTTCTTCTTCTTATCATTATTATTATTATTATTTTATGATAAATTTCACTTCAACGAAATCAAAAGTGAGTTTAAAAAACGCACAGAAGCATAAGTCTACAAGAAAAAAAATATGATATCCACTTCCCTTTTATTTACGCTTTTACAGTGAGCTTGCTATCGGTAATGTATTATTTAATCTAAAAGGAAGCTCTGCAAATTAAAGAGCACTGAATATTGGAACTCGTCTCTGTTGTAGGGCAAAGGGAAACAGGAATCAAAGTGGGATTCTGGAGATTTGGCCACATGCTGGTGTTTACCCAGCTTGTCGACGTTTGCGCTAATTCAAGTAAACAAAAGGAAAACAATCATATATCTAAACTGCTTCAAGCTGAGAAGGATAAGTTATTCGCAGGCGAAAGTCGCTAGATTTTTAAGTAAGTCATCAAATCATTACTTTAAAATCAACAAAAAAATTCGCTAATCGGAAAAGTAATTTTTTGTTGCTATCCTGGAAGTCGAATCCTCTAGATTTAGCGACTTTTCTCCTATATTCGCAACACTGCTTTGAAAATAAGGAAATGAGCGAAATGAATTACGAAGAGTAACACCTTTGATGTTTCCTTTGTTAATTCCCAGGCAGCCTCAAATGAAATGAATAATAATAAACATCTATTTCTTTGACGTTGTCCCAGTCAGTTCCTGGGCAGTGAGAAGCGAAATGAATGATAAACAGCACTATTTCTCGCGTTGTCCCTTTGAAACTAGAAAAATGAGTGAAAAAAGTAATGGAGTAACACCTTTGGTGTTGCCCTTAGGCTCCGGGCAGCGCCAGATGAAATTAATACTGAAGAACACCGCCTTCGGTATTGCACTTTTGAATGTAAAGAAATAACTGTAATAAATAACAAAAAGCAACGGCTTTGGCGTTGCTCCTGTCGAAAATAAAAAAAAAATGGTGTAATAAATAACCATTAGCAACGCCTTTCGCGTTACCACTTCATTCCCATTCCACCTGTCATACTCCTTGTTGTTTCTATTTGGACCTAAATGGGATCACGACTATCATCAATCATCTCAGCGACCCCGAAAAACTATGAATTCGACACTAATGTAAGTCATTTTCGATTATTTTTACACGTGTCTCCTTTCCACTTCCCGTAGGGGGTGGTAAGGGTGTCTTGCCTAAATTTGGGCTTGAATGTCATCAAGAGTGTCACCACTTATGCCATCAACCCTGGAAACTATGGATTCGATACTAATATCGATCATTTTCAATTATTTTTATTAGTGCCTTCATTTCTCCCTGAGGAGTGCCAGGCATGTCATAACTCCCACAGGATTTTTTCTCAAATTTTCAGTCATATTATATTAAGTTTGATTGAAATTGCTTCAGGTATTCCAGAGTTATGCTGTAACACACAATAATAGTACGCACGTTTATATATATATATATATATATATATATATATATATATATATATATATATATATATATATATATATATAAAAATATTGTTTGTGTGTGTTTCCCCTTCCCCTCCATTAGAACGGAAATTTTCAGAAACGCTGGGTCTTGGGTCCGTGTATTTCTAATGGGAACTTTATATACCAAGATTCATCTTCCTAACTTGATGGACTCGTGAGATATTAACTTTTTCGCATAAATCATGATCCTCGTCCTCCCACCTTAGGATATGCTTTTCAATAAATATACACGGTGTATCGAAAAGAACTTTGCCATTTTTGAAAGCTCATATTGATTTATGTATTTAGGTTACAGACATGATTTTGGTGTCATTTTGTAGTAAAATACACAGTGGTCGAAGTGAGATGGTATGCGGTGGTATGCCATACCACCTCTGATTTTTCAGTAATGGGGACATACCGTCTCTGGTTTTTCAATGATCAAGACAATATTTAAATAGCCGGTATGTTGAGTCAAAATCATAATAAAACATACCGCCTCTGCTTTTTATCCACTTCGAACACTGAAAATACATCAAGCTTGTTACCTTATACCTAACGTAAGGAGGTTCAATGTTGCTTCCCTTGATGATCCGGAACATATCCCATCTGAAGTCTCACTTTCTCTTCAACGTCTTCAGACGTACGGGGACGACCTGAAGATTTGTTGTCTTACCGAGCATCCAGTTTCAATAAAACACTTATGCCAGTGTTAAATAATAGGCGTACTGGAAGGATCTTTACCGTACTTTGTATGAAAATTGCGTTGCACAATTGTTGCAAACTTGGATTCTTCAAACCAAAACACACAGCTAGCACACTCGGGACCAGTAAAGGCAGCCATCTTTGCTGCAACTTCCGCTAGCGCTTGCGATGGCTTGTTTCTGAACTAGTATACTGCGTGACTTGATTTGACTTTAAGTTTAACGTCCCGTTCAGCAGCGAGGCAATATCAGACGTGGACCTACTGATTAACGTGTAATCCGAACCACATGAGCTTCCGCCGGGAATCGAACCCGAGTCTTCCACGCCACAGGCGCGTACGCTAACCGCTTAGCCACGAAGGATTTTCTAGTGTACTACGTGAGTCAAAACTTGATGTATTTTGCTACAAAATGACACCAGATCCATGCATGTAAGATAAATGAATAAATCAATATGAGTTTTCAAAGTTGGAAAGTCCTTTTTGATAGAGCCTGTAATATTATATGATGTTTGGGAGGGCTCATATCAAGGTTAAGAATCGTACCAAGTATAATTTCAATTGATTCAGTACTTATTGTGTGATGCTACCACACAGAAACTTACATTCACGTTTATCTAATAGACATATGATTAAATCAAGGACAACAATTTGTAGCTAATATATGACTTACAACGTGTGTATTTTCAAGTACTATATATAAGCGGCAAAGCGGTAGCACGTGATTTTAAGAGTAAAAGCTGGATGGAGAAGCATTTAGTACTTACAAGGAATGTACTTGGGCTCGAACGGGTGAATACGAAAGAAAAGGAAAGCATGTGTAATGTTAGCAGTCCGGAAGCAAACGTCCAGTGATGTCCGTTTTTCTGCAAGATGCTGTAAACGTCCGCAAGAGCAGGGCAAAGTAGAGCACGTGCCATAATTACAGGGCATTAGCTCACATAGCTCGTGCTTCATCAAACTATGCTATGGTTCCCTGCTTAATTTCTTTAACGGTAGTGCACGATTTTCTTTGAATGCAGCCATGTTTTGCTGTTTCTTGGCTACACATTGTAACACATATTTAATATTGCTTTTTGTCTTCATTTTCGCGTATCTCTGCAGATATATATTTTATGAGTTGAATCCGCGCACATAATCCTCGAATATGTTCTCTAGTGTGGCATCAGTAAACCATTTGATTACACAGTCGACACTACACCTTTTCAGCGATGGTTCCTGTTCACTTTGGCTACTTTCATTGTCTCTTGCAGGACTTACAGTGTCATTATACGTTCTCACTTCTTCCTCTTCATTCTCAGAATCTTCACCCCTACGCTCTAACGTTTGGAGACTTTCGGTTGCTAACTGATTTCCATAGTTTTGTATAATTAATAGAAAACATGCAAATGTCTCATCTTCCAGACCAATTCCTGCCTAATGACGTACCTTGCATCGCACTTTCATCCCAACCAATCGCACTACATTTATTGGATTGATCACCACTCTCCTCACCATTTGACGTCTCTACACATTTAACCTTTCCTCACGCGAAGAACTAGCGTTTGCAGCTTCACTGTTGGAAGTAGTATAGCGGTAGACATGAGGGGGGCTCTCTCTGCCCTTGTGCAGCGCCATCTATTGGTGCAATTTTGCACCACCTTGCAGACAAACTGACATCACCTATCGCTTTAGGAGTACTAACACTATTCATACTCTTATTTCTTTGTGTATCTTTTCGGTC
Source organism: Thermobia domestica (assembly GCF_964235325.1). NCBI lineage: Eukaryota > Metazoa > Arthropoda > Insecta > Zygentoma > Lepismatidae > Thermobia > Thermobia domestica. The sequence continues at coordinate 245,962,555 of NC_137454.1, forward strand.
GAACTCACGTACTTTCCTTGACGGTCAAATACGCACAAATATGAAAGCATGTATAATGTTAGCAGTCCTGAAGCAAACAGTAATATCCGTTTTTCTGCAAGCTGGTGTAAACGTCCGCAAGAGCACATGCCATGCTGACAGAGAGTGTATAAATTCTGACCCCAGGCCATTTTTGCGGAAACGTTTGAGTGGATGGAAATATCGGCATACACGTATCCCATTATTATTTGAGGCATACATGTCGAATGAAAACGTATTGCCCCAGGGACCTCCCGTAGGGTTTCAGGCAGGGTTCACCTCACAATTTTCAAATGGTAAGAGGGTGAAGTAGTATATCGTTTAAAAGGTATTATCAAAAGAAACAATCTGCAACAAGTCCCAAGTCTGTATGCGGTGGTCATAGACTTTTTCATGACAACTGTGTTGACATTTTGACTGCCTATCATTTTGCACAGGGTGAGCGTAGAGACTCGGAATTTGCTTTATCTTGTTTCTTTTCACAATACCTTTCCAATGATATACTAGTTGATCCCCCCTTACCACTTGAAAATTTTGGTTGGACTCTGTCTGGGACCCTTCGGGTGACCCTGGGACACATTTTTTTCATTCAGAAAGTGTGCCTTTAAAAACAATGGGATACGTGTTCACCTATTTTTCCATTTACCCAACCTTTTTTTTTTTTTTTTTCAGAAAATGGCCCGAAGTCAGACAGTATAGACGCCCTGTAATTATGATACGTGCTCTACTTTGCCCTGCTCTTGCGGACGTCTACAGCATCTTGCAGAAAAACAGACACCACTGTTTCCTTCCGGGGTGCTAACATTACACATGCTTTAATTTTTGTGCGTATTCACCCGTTCGAGCCCAAGTACTTTCCTTGTTAATTAAGTACATGTGAAAATTATCTATGATTACTGTTGGATCACTGAAATAAGAACGTCCGTTTCGATCCCGGACGTGAGCTCATGTGGTTCGGATTTCACGTTAAGCTGTAGGTCCGTGTCTCATACAGACTCACTGCTGAAAGAACCGCTAAATTCAAGATCAAATCAAATCAAAGAACGATACAATAATTTCCTTTTTAAATTACTTTAAGAACTTGTTACAACAGGTGAAACATAGGTAAACTTTTGTTACGATTGTGATTTTTCTTTTATGGAAAGCGTTTACGTATACTAGTCTCGTGTGATTATATATATATAAGATTGCGTGTGTCTGTATGAGAGAGAAATATAATTTTTATGTCATTGTTAGAAGGGGACAAGCAAAGGAGAGGGGGGAGAGAGAGAAAGCAAGCAAAGGATAAATCTCTCCTCACCGGTTCTAAACGTCAAAGGATAGATGCAAGAGATTTATGAAGTTTGAAGACAGAAAACGGTTTTTCCAGGAAACAAGAAATAAGAGCGAAAGAAATGAAAGTGGGTGCACTGCACAGACTCTCTTCCGACAAGAAGACAGGAAACAAGAGGATAAAATATTAAAGCATTATTTTCTTTCTGCTTTTTCTTATATATATTTGTTTTTTTTTCTGTATATCTGCTTCGTTTTCGGATAACCTAAAGCTATTTTTCCCTTATGACATCCAGCAACCCTTGTATTTCAGCCATTTCCTTACTGATTCGCCTGCCAACCACAAGACTAAATCCAAGAATATTTCATATACGTATACGTCAAATTTCTTTCTCTTCACTCCACTGTCCTTACGTAAGAATTGTACGAGAAAGAATAAGTATTTCTAGGTTATCCATATATTTTATAAAAGTAAAATTTGTGGAATTTTCTTCTTTCCAACGAAAGAAAGAAAAATAACTGCCCGTTAAGGCCTAAAACCGAACAGAAAGAGTTAGTTAGGTGATAAACGCTTACCAATATTTCTGCCTTTTTTGATGCCCAGTTTAATAAGTCTTAATTCAGTTATATAACGCCTAAAATTGAGTACATCCAGTGACAAATTAACTGCAGGATTGCAGGACGCGTGCATCAAATAGACATGTGCCAGCCGTATAAATAATGAGCGGCTCAGGTGAACATAATGGTATGCCACATTGTATGACTTTCGAGTAAACTGGAAAAGAAGGTTTAATGCAATTTAATGCGTACACACACACATACCAAGCAAGCATCATCTGCAGATCCATTTCCGAAATAAAGCTACCTACATACTCTTCTGTGTTTTGATTACAACCTATCGCACTTAACAACTCAGTTTCACCGGAAGTGGCACTTACTATTATGTTAGCCTAAGCCGTTCATATTTACCTACATATTTAGTACAGATGGCCAAAATTTTCCGGAATCGGAAGTTTCACTTTCCGAATTTCGGAAAAATTTCGAAATTCTGATAAAATCCGGAATTTAGAAAATTCCGGATTTTTTCGAAATCATAATTTTTAAATTCGGGATTTTTTCGAAATAACGAATTTTTAAATTTCGGACTTTTCCGAAATCAGAATTTTTTAAATTCCGGATTTTCCCCGAAATTTCGAATTTTTTCGATTTTACGAAAGTAAAAATTCCATAATTGGCTATCCCTAATATTTAGGTATATAAAGTAAAAGTGAATTTTGTTCCAGCGCTTCCTTTTGAAACGAGAACTCGACCCCTGAGGAACGATAGCGTCCATGTTAATAACCACTGGTATAGCCTATTCTGTGTTTGGCATATACGCCGGCAAATCTCTCTTACTGAACACCTGAGTTGAACGGAATAATACATTTTATGTTGGCAAAACATCTGTTATGCTATTTAGAAAACTACTACTTTTTATTTAGTCACTATTTTCAGTGTTGAAAAAGAAGAGAATTTCAGAGGAAAGTAAACCTTTTTTTTTATGTTATACTGGGAAAGTGCAAACGTGAGTTCTTTTGTGCGCGGCGTTTACTAAGTTTATTTATGTACATTTTTCTTGACTGTCATTTTAACTGTTAGTGACTTATTGTTGGTCTCTGAGCAGAATGACATATAAGCCATGATACTGGGATGTACTGGAAATAGTATTGTGTTTGGATATTTTTATTTTATATCCTACTTTTCCCCTATTTATACATGCAATTTATTATTGTCAAACATGAATGAGAAATAGTTTTTAAACTGTTCTAGATACTACAATGAATGTTGGCATTTGCATTACACATAGGGCATGATATTTTTCAATCTAGATTATATTCAAGTAACTGTAAGTTGAGGTCACTGTAGAAGGCGCAAAATCTTTAAAAGATTTTTTGAGCGAAATTTCCCAAATCATCCCTAATATTTCTTTTCTGATGGCATTACTAGAAAGCCTGTTTTATTCTGGTAACAAAAATGTATGAACCATGATACTCAGATGTGTACCGACGCGTTATAAGTACTTTAAAATATTGCTACGCAAACTAAGTAAAAAATACACAGAACGGGATAGCATTTTGTCGGAAAATTACCCACGGAAGGGTTTAATGAATGTGAATGATTATTATAGAATTAGTAGAATGAAAATGTGGGGAGAACCGGAAGAATCCGAGAGAAACACGTGGACGTAATATTGCGTACCACTCACACTCGCGCAGCTTTTTGATCAGTTGCAGTAGATATGAGTTCTCTCTCACTAAACCAGCGTGCCCTTCGCTTAAACTTAAGACTTAATACTATTTATTGAAGTTGAAGCTGCATCTTGGAAACATAGTATATTTTTTTTTCTTGAATTGATCATATTTTCATAAAACTTGCAAGTTTCTAGACGCTATGTCTTTGAAGATCTAGTGTTGAGGGCGTCTCAGAATCTTTTAAGCTCTGAAAAAAACTTCAGATTAAGATCTTAAGGATGAAATACTATATATATATCCAAAGTGACCACAAAAGTGGATTTAATTCCCTTGTGCATTGAACGCGCCATCTTTGAAACATGTCTCCACTTTACCTAGAAACTAACCAACATGCTTTCTATTCGCGTGGTCGTCCTAGAATCGATTCACCGTGCAGGTGCATGAATCAGATACTACTCCAAATAGTTGTTAGGAATCCACTTTTAAGCGGTAAGTTCCATCTAATCTTTAGCGGAGAAAGACGCTAATCAGTAGCTGTGTTAGAAACGTTTTAGTCAGTATCGTCATTTCAGGTTTTGCTGAGTGAGGGAGCAAGATTGTCTACAACATGAGAGTTTCGCGTTTTTGTTTTATTAATACAAGGTGTTATCAAAAACTACGGTGAATGTAGTTACACAGTGCCATCTATCGATGTTATATTCATTTTCACTAATCAGCACAAAAGCCTAAATCTTTGGTACAGTCAGTGTCGAGTTTGAACGAGTTGTGACATGGTAGTTGGGTTGCAGAGGCAGAAGAGTGAGGAACGTGTTAAGGGTTGTGTCGCGCATCAACATTAAATTTTCTTCTAAGTTGCAAAAAAGTGCCAAAAAAAGCTCACGAAATATTAAAATAAGTGTATGGTAATGAAGCGGTGGTATTCAAGACTGTTTGCAAGTGGTATGAGTGACTCAAAACCAGCAAGGCGTCGGTTGAAAACGAGCAGCGATTGAGACACCCTTCGACGTCAGAAACAGAGGAAAACGTTCTAAAATTAGCACAAATGATCTGTTCAAATAGGCGAATGACTATTCGAGAGATTTTCGAAGAACTAAACATCTCGTATGGATTTGTGAAAAGCATTTTAACCGCCGATTAAATGAGAAAATGGCTTTTTTCTTTATCGCAAAAACGCACCGTGCCACACACCTTGCTTTTGAACCAATGAGTTTTTGGCCGAAAAAAATATTCCTATCTGTCCACATTATCTGTGCTCTCCAGATATAGCACCATGCGACTTCTGGCTCTTCTCAAAAATTAAAACTGTGCTTAAAGGAAAACGTTTCGACACTATTCTTGACATTGAGAGGGTCACGACAGAACAGCTGAACGCCCTTCTAAAAGAAGACTTCAACAAATGCTGCGTCATGAATTCAACATTAGGATAAGTGCATTGCTAGCTGAGGATAGTTCTTTGAAGAAGATTAAATCACATTTCATGTAAGTGGATTACATTGTTTCTAATAAAATTATGGTACTTTTTGATCACACTTAGTATAATAGTATACAGTTTATTAAAGGTACCGTTATGTGTTTCTCAAACTAAGGAGGGGATTGCCCCCTGCTCTTCCCAAAGACGTCTCTGGTTTCAGTTCCAGAGTGGGAAAATTTCTCAATCAGAAGGTCACATTGTTAGATAACGAGTACAAGCTATAATATATTCTGTTTCCCAACGTGAAGAAGACACTATTAAATAACAGATACATATTATAAAACACAATTTCACATATCGTAAACAGTGTCGAATTCAGACATTTTCACCCGGGGGGGAATATCAACTCCTCCGGGGGGAGGGTTGTTTTTCTGTATTTTTGCAAGAAAGCAGTATATTTAACAATTCCATTCACATGTACATCTTACCTAATATTGACAAGGTACATTCGCTAAGTGTCCCCTCGGGATTCATCTAAAATTAATTTAAATGCAAAGTTTTCCGCGGCCCAAAGTGTATTGTACTAATTTTAGCGGCCCATACGGGTAATTTGCATATTTCTAGGCCTTCATATATCCGGAATTCATACACCACTATACCGCTTGGTCACAAAATTGCTTTTAGTTCTTTAGATGTAACTGAATATGAATGTGGACATATGCAAAACAAATTGGATCAAGTACTGCTTCTCTGACAGGTTTTATCCACATCGGCCGCCATCTTGGATCCGCCATATTGGATTCAACTTTCGGTTTTTCAAATCGGAATAGGTGCATGTGATACACCATATTCATACAAAATTTTCTCGGAAATTCATTGGTGTAGTGAGATTTACGGTAGCTTGTACCATTTGCAAGATATTGCATGTTAAATGTGAGGCACTACACAAATTCAACCATTAAAAAGTTGTGCAGGGCCTCGTATGAATATGTGATCTTTTACCTGATTCATTGTTGGCGAAATGTCTTCTAAACGTACATACATACAGACACACAGACGTAAATAGGAGATGGTAGATCTTCACCAAAATCTGGTAGTATCTAGATTTACATTAGGCATTATGTTCGTAATACAATACTTTCTTGTTCGTAGAATAACATGGAAGTAATAACAATCACTCACAGAAATGTTGTAAGATTATGACACCAATGTTGTAGAGAGTTTGTTTATACCTACAGTATTTTCCAGTTAGAAATTATTTTGATTTGTCAACATCAAAAACGTAAGCGTAACTCACATTACTCTGTAATGTCTATTCGCGAAGTGCCTAGAGGGATTTAACATTTAATATCTCGCAAATGGTACAAGCTACCGTAAAACTCACTACACCAATGCATTTCCGAGAAAATTTTATATGAATTTGATGTATCACATGCACCTATTCCCATTTGAAAAATTCGAAAGCTGAAATCAATATTGCGGATCCAAGATGGCGGCCGGTAAGGGTAACACGTGCCAGAGAAGCAGTACTTGATCCTATTTTTTTTTCATATGCAAACATTCATGTTCAGTTTCATCTAAAGAAACTAAAAGCAATTTTGTGACCGAGCGTTATAGTAGTGTGTTATTGAATTCCGGGTATATGAAGGCTCATAAATATGCAAATTACCCATATGGGCTACTAAAATTAGTACAATACACATTAGGCCATGGAGAACTTTGTATTTAAATCAGTTTTACATGAATCCCGAAGGGACACTTCGCGAATGTACCTTGTGAGACTAATTGCTGATAAACATTCTATGTAAAATTACAATTGAAAAAAACAATTCTTTAATTTTATCTAAAACATTAAATAAAGACTGGCAAAAATATTTTAGACTAAACTTTAACTGCTATTTACAGTAGCTATTTTTGTTATTTCCTATATTCAGTAGTTACTGTTTGTTACTAATGTAGAAGTTTTTGAAAAGATTTAAATTAACTCAAATATTTTTTGTCCTAAGAAAAATACATAGGAATATCTTAACAAAAAGTTATCATTCTTTCTCACACTTCTGATTCTAAATCAAGCATATTAGCCTTGGTTTCTTCACTGCATACACATCAATAGTTTAGTTTACGAAATATTCAGTAGGATAAGTGCCGTGTCGTGGAAAATCAGCGCTTGGCGCGAGTGTATACGAAGGGTCTCGTTATATATATATATATATATATATATAGATAGATAGATAGATAATGTGGCCCTTAGAAATTTGTCATCTTGGGTCCGGAACTCAGTGTATACGTATATCATTTGAAGATGTAGAAAGCACTTAAAACAACTCAGGGGGTCTGTTTCTGTGTGTCTATAGGCTGCTGAAGTCGTCTGCTGTGAATTTTACTGGGCGCAGCCATATTGGTTACAAACAATCCGTTGCTAAGGTGGTTGTTAAGGCAGTTTCAATGGCGTTGTTGTGGCAGTTGTGAGTCTTGTGAAAGACGAACTTAAAATTATGAATATGAGGCTACATATTTAACGAATAGCAGTGAATATATTTACTTTATACTTACAGAAAGGCCATATTTATCATAATATGAAGCAAAATTGCTCTACATTTTAATTCTTTCAATCGGCAATAACTTGCTGGACAAAAAGTGAGTGAGAATCCCACGCATGTATATGAGCGCCCCTTAATAATAATTTTAGATTGAGTTCACTAAAATTATTGAAAATTGTTATGCTATATACTTCTGTTATATTGTTTGTTTAGCTTCAGTGAAAATGTTTAATATGAAAGAAACTTGATTTTTATAAAATTAGTGATCAGATATTCGGAACAAAGGAATGCAGCGCTAAAATAACCAATGCATTTTAAAATATACAGTTACGAATACGTAATCTCAGAAACTTAGCATCTTCGTGGAAATAATTTCCTAATTTATTCTTCATCCTTTTGTTAGCGGGTGTCTATTCTTTGTTTGGCACTGTTAAAGTTGAAATGCGTCACCAGAAATAATTAAATAATTTGAAAGGTATAACTCTCTAACTATCCTATATAATGTCCTAATGTTATCTGCTTTTTGCGTCTACCACAAACGGCGTACAGATTTGTAACATTCCAGACTATACATGTATTAAAATTCATAAGGAGAATACGTACCAACTTACATTGAGTGGTCACTTCATGTAACACTACATCTATGATAATTAAGGGCAGCTTGAAGCTTAAGCGATATAAGGATGCATCGGTAGGGATCAGGTAGATCAGTGAAGTTGGGTATGCCTGAAAGAAAGACAGGTACGAAAAGCGTACACTAGCCAGGGCTAGTAATCACTACAAGTGGATTTGTATTTCAATTTCGTAGTAACCATGGCACATTTTTAACGCTGTTTCGATGTTCTCCCTCTACATATATAATTTTCTTTCACAGAAGTATTTTCGTAGATTAGACAAATTTTACATATACTTTTTCAAAAAATGATCCTGTATTTTTCATGCATACTTAGCGTAGATCGATAGGATCGAGCAATTATATTTTATGTCAAACGGGATGAGACAAAGTAACAAGTCCGGTTGAAACTTTACTATATTACCTGTACCAACATTCATATGGTAAGGTTAGGTTAGCTTGTGATTGCTTAAATGCGGTTGTCTTACATATATGTGTAACGCCATTTACCAATTTTAAAATCATCCATTGCCTGTAAATCTCAATTGTATCAAGAGTTTCAAATTTTTACACATATATGTAACCACAAAGGTAAAATCGTTATCGAACTTACGCTGGTGAGAATCGGAAAGAGCGGAGGCAGGTGAGAATCACACTCCATGCTGGGACAGGCATTGTCGAAGATTATAGTATGCCTTTAAAGGTGTGATTCAATTATTAGTTTACTAAGAAACGATTTTACAGTGTTCTGAGTATTAATATATATTAAACAGCGAAATTAGCCTAAAATATCACAAACAAACTAAGAAAAATAAAAAGATAGAGCAAGGGAGCTTTTGCTAAAAATATGTGTATTTTAATTTCTTTCTGGCAGATATGCAAGGAGAGAAAGTGTTCTTCAAAGAGATTGAGATATATCTGTTCGCCCAATAAGTAATTAATCTATATATCGCTTGTTGTACAATGTGTTTTTTTTTTCTCTTTAATATGTTATATAGCACAATATTTCTTATTTCATTCTTGGAAAAAAAAAATGCATGTACCTCTTAAACTGTTATAGTTATATCCGAAAACGAAACAAATCATTTTCATAGGCGAGTACCGTGTAAGCTTCTTCATATAACACGCTTAAAGCTGGTTTGTTTGTAACCAGCTAGCTGAACAGGAAGCGGAAATGACGTTTACTTCACCAGCGTATTTTGCTGTCAGATATCCAGACTCGAAGGGTCCAAGCAATCTTTGCAAGAAGGGGGAGTGCTGGCTCTCTTGGCCTACCAGATCTGTGACCGTGATTCTACATAATGCTTTATATCTATGCTTGTGTGTGAGCTCCCTCAAAGTTTCTTGCTACGCCACTGGGCATACTATGTATTTGTGATGAAGATTAAAAGTTTGCGTTTAATTACGATTACAATTACGATGCATTTAATTAGGACTAAAGCATAACTCTTTTTATACTATTATTTACATAACCGACGTGCTTCAAAAAGGTATTGAACTAGCCATTTCTGTTTTGTTCTATTTCCTTCCAGTTCACACTCGTACGTTCTGTATAGCTTAGTTCAAAATAGATAGAGTTGGAAATACTTGAGAATATGCCAGCTTATATCTAAAGCAAAATGTAGAGTTTCGAGGGGTGAAGAGGAGTGAGAAAACAAGTAGTTGAGCATGCGCATTCGACAGAAAACAGACGAAAACCCCGATACTTGTAGTAGGCCTGGATGCCCAAGGAACATAGCATACAAGAGGAAAGAATAAATGTGCATTTGAGTGACGCGCATGCGTAGGTTCCGCTTGTCAAAGTAAAGCGAGAGAGCGCATTCAGAAGATTGCAGTGGAAATATTTGTGATAATTACAAGCAAACAATTTATATATAATGAAATACGTACTTTTTTAACAGGGAATGCCGGGCGTACTGGCGTTCCCTTATGCTACGCCGCTGATAGAATGATCGAAAGATCTTCTCTATCTTTCCTTTCCTATCTCAATATGTGCTAGTGCTACCTATTAATATATATAATATAGGGCGAGAGTATAGTACCTACTAAAATACAAACCTTTCTTCAACAGTTAACAATTCTATGTTCTGCCAAACTCGGTCATAGCGTTAAGAAATACAAGTTTTATTGACTATTTGGGATTCTATCTTAGATGTTACATGTTTATGTTTAATATTTATATAGAATGGGTCTGCGTCATTTATATGTATATTGAGATATTGGATTTCGTCTGCACATGCACGGAAAGAAAAGCAAATAATTGGGTGAAGTAATTTCTACATTTTGTGACTGAAATTTTTTGAGTTTTTCCGGGGGGGGGGGTATGAATTTTCTTCGGGGAGAGATTCCCCCGGGCTACCCCCTGAATTCATCCCTGATCGTAAATATATTTAGTGATATATCTGTGACAAAATGCGAGGCGTGAAGGTAAATAGATGAAAGTATGTAATTAACATTTAGATCTTTTATGAACTCTTTTGAAGAACAGGTAAAATATAATCTATATATATAAAAGAGAACGCACAAATCCTTTGTGAACTCATCACGCTAATACGGCTGAACCAATTTCTTTCATTTTTGGGGGGTTATTAGGATTTGGACCCTAGATGGTTTTTATCATATCACTTTAATTTTTAATTACCAGTGTCTTGAGATAATTGACCATTCAAGTGTCCATACGTACAAATCCTTTGTTATTAGTTCATCATAGGTAAAAATAAACGTATTTATATGCAACCCGCATGACCATGTGACTCGGCGGGTTAACATAAATGACAGGCGCTATAATTTTAACATTTACTGCAATTTGAAAGCGAAAAAGTAAAAATTATCTAAGTAACAAAGTTTATTGCGTTCCGGGGTGACCGCAGCGAAGCGGGGTGAACGCTGCTAGTAAAAAATATAAAATTAAGTTCTAGTTTGCATCTGCACATCTAGTAAATTTGCATTCCTATATAGTGTGAATGTATCAATTTAGCCTCTGAAGTATTGAAAACGTATATTTGTATGTTGTATTTCTGGTCACGTTCTTGTTAGACTTCATCCAGCAATGCATTAGAAAAAATGAACAGTTTACCACGGGGGAGAAAAGAGAAAAATAAACAGTTTCAGTGTTGTTGTGGAATAAGAAAGGAAATCAGTGAACAAATAAACGCGTTTCTCGAAGAAAAAGGATAAAAAGGAAAAGAAGGAAAAGGGCTTTTGAATGGATTGAGTTTTCAATAGGATTTTCTTCGGGTTTCCTTCTTTTGCGAAATTTTCAGGAAACTTTAAATCCCAAAGAATTTAGGCACAAAAAGGAATTCTTAGGTTCTCGCTCCGGAGTGTTGTTTGGTAGACTTAAAAGCTGACCGGATGATAATAGATTATTCCAGTTGGAAAGCTGAACTTAAACTAAAATAGTTGGAAAATACCTAACCAATGCCAGGATAAAGTCTGACGTGTTTCTTTTATAGTTTATAGTATTTTAATCTAAAATCTTTGGAGTATCTATATAAAGACACAGAGGTTGATTCATTTATATTGAGCCGAGTTTGAATGTGCTACTTACCTAGGAAATCCGGTGTTTTCACCACCCATTGTGTTTGATATGCAGGCCACGTCTACTGACTATTGCTCGGCATCAGAGTTCCACTACCCTTTACAGGCTTTCCACAGGCCGAAGATGGTACGGATTCGACTATGGGGAGTCTGAAAGAAGAATAATCCATTGGGCTGGTATATGGACTCTTGACATGAACGTCAGAGAAGAGAATATCCAAAATTCCAGTTTTCTATTCCACACGGCGGTAAAATTCCAGCGAAATTTTCACCGTGTGACTAGATGCTTTGTCTTGATATAGTTCAACTTGGTTCTCACAATGTCCGTACAATGCTGGGATTTTATGATTGATTGATTGATTGATTTTAGTTTAGCGTCCCTTTCAGCAGCGAGGCTATATGAGACGTGGACCTACTGATTAACGTGGAATCCGAACCACATGAGCTCCCGCCGGGAATTGAACCCGGGTCTCCCACGCCAAAGGCGCGTACGCTAACCGCTTAGCCACGAAGGAGCTCTGGGATTTTATGGTGATAACTTCAGTCAGTACACGAGTCTGGTAATACGCAGGATTAATGTTGACGTTTTGCTCGATCTTTCGGAGACGTAGTTTGCCCTTGTATGAGTAATCTGCCACAATCATGAACCTTTTAGAGAACTGTGCACGCTGGTGGAAGAACGTGCTTCGGCCCTTGGCGTCAACAGGTCTGTATGTAACGGCACGAGGTTTACCACAGTCTGTGAGGTACATCCACGCCTCATCAAGAGTAACAGCAAACGTTCACCAATTACCCGCGAGATAACGTTCATATAGCCTTCTGCAGTTTCCTTTTCGCTCAGCTACATAACAGTTTCGGGGCGTGCACACTGTTCTTGCGAACGACCGTGAGGCATAAATCCCTGTAAATGGCGCGGTTGATTGTCGCCTGCACTGGGCGTTACACACTGTATGGGGGGATTTTTGGAGGTTGTTATACTCCACCACACACAATAGTGGCTGGGTCCTCTTCACAGAAGGACGATTCACAGTAGCAGAATCTACGAAAACTACCCACTTGACACATTTCTACAATGCACGGCGCCATGAGCTTAGTGTGGGAAAAGGACACAATGAACCCCTCCCAGAATCTTTTCAGTTTCGGCGACATCAGATTACACTCGATTACCCAGCTCTACTGCGTGACTAACGAGATAATATTGTTTGCCTCGTGGTAATTTCACGACGATGGGTTGCGCATGTGTGCTTCAGTTAAAAACGTTGACTTTGGTTCAATATAAATGAATCAACCTCCGTACTCTAAAGTATCCTCTCCAGAAGAAAAGTATCTAAGTAAATGCTTGATATGCTAAAATACACAGTTCGGTATGCTATTTTGTTAAGTCTGCTAGAGTATATATATATAAAAAAAAGAGTTGTAAAATGACCTTGAAAAACACTTATCGATAGGTAGACTGGAAATCTAACACCGGTCTGATACTTTAAAATGGATGTTTTACTACTGAGCTTGTAACAAACAAGTTAAGGAATTTAAAGTATGGGAAAGATTATGCGGCACGTGAGTGTTAAATTTCATAGAGAAGAAAGTATATTCTACCTACTAAGTGTTCTAATCCTTTACTTTTGATCAACGGTAGAAAAAAGGTATGATTATTGTAAAAATTAAAAAAAAAAAAAAAGATTCAAAACTTCAACTGGTTTACGTGTTTCATGGTCCCTACATAGTGAAAAAGTTAATATTTGATCTCTGTTCATCCCGATGCATGTACACTTGACTAGAGATTATACCTTTTAACATACCCAAATCAAAATTTAAACTTAAGCTTTCATAGAGTCTCCAAGAGAAATAATTGAATTTTCTTCCTCCTCCAAATCACGGGTAATTGAATGGTTTTCTCTTAACACACACACACACACACACACATATATATATATATATATATATATATATATATATATATATATATATTGTATGAAGTTTCCCGAAAATTCACATTGCAGAAGTACATAACCCTAGAACGACGAAATTTAATTTAAAAATTGAGATCGAGAAACGTTAGTGTAGTGGTTCGTATCTTTCTAATTCTACGACGCCATCATTTATTTCAATTTCTATATTTTGAGAATGGGAAGTGTATCAGCAAACGCAAGCTGTTCAGTAATATTTTCTAATCATGGCAACTGTGCACGTTTCCGCAGCATACGTTTCGATATGCACAGTATTATTGTTTAGAAAATTAGCAAATACCAATAGACCAGGTTATTTCATATGTTCATTCTAACATTAAAAGATTTTTATTTATTTATTTATTTATTTATTTATTTATCCTTTCTTTATTTATTTTGCTTTTAGAACTTTGGTAATTTTGCCTTGAAGTTCTGACTGCGATTGGTCCTGATTTCTCAGTAGTCTTTCGTTATTTCGTAATAACGTTACCTAATTTCGTAACATTAACTTTTTGCTACTGATTTTGCTATGTATGTTACGTTTTATATATCTAATAGAATTAGTTATAAATTTATTACATACATAGGATTCCCAGACGTCCCGGTTTGGCCGGGATAGCCTTGCATTTATATCTTCTTTCCCCTCAAGATTATACAAAATTCAAAATATCTTGGTTTTTCTGAGACACATAAGTTAATATATTATTATTATTACGATAATTAAAAACTACCGCTTTTATTTCCCATCGATACTCAACCAATAGGAATAATCATCTCTTTGCCACTCCCTTTTGGTGAATATTAACTTATTATTTATTATTTCTAATATTTCAAGTGAGAAATCAGTAAATTATGTGACACAAGTTCGTTCTCTGTATTAAATACAGTGTCCTTTAGCCTCGAAGCATATTTGGTGTACGTTAGACTAAAATCATCTCTCTTCCTGACTTTCATGCAGTACAAAGTCTTCTTTATGTTGGAGAACATACGTATAATAAACAAACAGACATGAAAAAAAAGACTTTCGTTAAATATAGTCAGTCCAGTTGTATGCTTGATAAACAGTATAATTTCAAGAATAAACCCTGTTGCTTGTGCACCAAACACCGCTGGTCCTCTCTCTGTGTATGTGTACTGAATGGGGGCTTCTACATATATTAAAAAAACTACACAGCAACTTAATAAGATTACTTGTCGTTATCAGAGGGTCAGCTTTACAGTACTTTGTAGAGCTATGGTAGTTTTGAAAAATTCCGTCAGACGGTGAACTCATAGAAAATTAAATTACTGTCGTGTTGAGTACGGGTTCACAAAGTTCTCAGAGGCAGAAATAGAGAGGACCTAATGCAGCTGTTTTTACTTTACCTGAGCAAACAGAAACGTAGTTAAAGAAAAAGGCAAAGAAACACATTGAACGTTTGCTGTAACGCTTTTCTGAGAATTGAGTTAGTGTTTGCCATTAAGGAGTAAAAGCTAAACGTAGTACATAAACGTTGCTGATCTTGCTTTTGTGCAGAAGAGTTAACTGTTTCCTTCTACTACTTTTTCATCTTTTTCTTCTGGGCTTCTGTTAACATCGATTGGAAAATGTAAAAGAAAAACTTCTGATTGTTCGTAGACATCACAACGATGGGAATCATTTCACTTTTATCAAAACTAACCCGACTTCAAATTATTTTACAAATCGATGAAATTATTCAGTTTTCAATGGAACTTGAATTTGTGATTTTTTTTTCGTGAAATATTTGCTGGATTTTAATGAATTCTCAACACGAATTATAATGAATTATATTACGATTTCACCTTGTGAGAATTTATTCGATCTTAACCAACTTTGAGGGAAGAAATTATTTTTCCGAACTGCGTATACTGATCTGTGACTTATCCACTGAGGACATTTTGACCCCAGTTCGCCCCAAGTGGGCCTTGTGGTGGACAAACACCATATTCGTGGGTTTTCTCGGGGTTCTCCCGCTTCCCCACTTTATTTATTCCAGCATTTTCATTCATTTCTCATCATCGCTGTCTCCTTTAGCCTAACCGGCATAAGCGTGGGACATAGAATTGAACGATTTCATTTCATTTTTAATTTTTCACCTTTTTGGTGAATAATAGTGAACTTGAACCCTGACAAACAAGTTGCCGTTCATACTATATGAATAATTGATTGAATATACCGTTTGGAACTTACTGTTTTGAGTGAGGACGATCTCGCCTTTTGATCGGCTGATAACGAATCAAAATGTTAATTAAATACTATTTTCATTTTTTATTTTTATTTTTACTTCATTTACTGCGGAAGCTCATTGTGAGGTGTGTATGCGTATGTGTCAGTATGTGTGTGTGTGTGGTACTTTATTTCTCGGTAACTACTGGCCGGATCTGAATGAAATTCGGTATGCAAGTAGCCCATCGTCTAAGAGCTAAAGATCACTATATTTGATGGCCAGGGTTGGGCAGGGATAGGCCCGGCTCGACAACAGAGGTTCTGCTCTACAGCTTTGCACGTCAGAAATGTCTGACTTCCGTTCATCTCGACTTATTCTGATTAACTTCCCTTTTTTCTGAGTTTGACATGGATGGACGGAACCGGCAAATGACTTGAACTACTTGGGACATTTTGGACGGAATTTGAAGGTGGTTCCAAACTTTACCATACTCTTTCTCCAATCATTTGATTTTAGTCTAACTTCAGAAACTGTTGAATTGATAATCTATACACTAATTTTTCAGGTTTGTAGCAATTCTGATCTTCAGCCTGTTTCTTGTTACTTTGATATAATTAAAACATTCATGGTTTGTTACTTTCTTGTAATTTTGCTTGTCTTGGATAGTCCCTAGCCCTTCATTTCATCCATATAGATATCTAAGCGATGATATGAAAATATATAAAGGATTCTCGGTTCGACGACTTATTAACATTAAACTGAATATCGACATAAGAGTTCTTCTTCGAAAAGTTAAACTAAATGTTGAACACACACTGTGGTTCTTGATTATGTCTAACCACAATCTGTATAACTCATTGCATATCTATTCCAAAATACTTTATAATAAATTGTTACAAGTAGAATAGTTGTTGCTATTTTTTCATACCAATTCTATGAAATTCGCGAAACTTACCATGGTAGTCTATTTCTAAAGCCTCACGGGGACATAAAGTGTCGTGAAAGGATGCTGTGAACATCAGTGTAACGCATTCGATCGCTTTGCCAATAACAGTGCCATCCCGTGGAAAATCAGCGCCCGGGGCGAGAATATACGACGGTGCCCCTCCCTCTGTACATATGAATGAGGTAAACAGACCAGCCGCTAAGCGCCATGAAGCGTTAAAAAAAAATCAAAAATAAACCCTGTTTTTCCTTGGTTTTGAGCACTTTTTCTTTTTTTACTTTTTCCTTCCATTTTATATATATATCTTTTCTTTTCTCCTCCCGAATTTTGCGCCCCTTTACTTCGGCGTCCGAGGCCGTCGCCCCGCTCGCTCCCCTCCAGGGCACAGTACTGGTCAATAACAAGCTGTATTAGTATTGCTGTACCATAAATTATCGCTCTACCTCATTAGAACTAGACTGAACTATTTCCGGATGATACCTCTTGGGTGATCCAAACCTGCGATTCCTCTCAGGTTATGGATCGTGATAGTTCTTGGCAATGTTACCTTCGGGCCTGTCAGAGTGTGTACAAGATTATGAGATTTGGGTCTTCCAGTTATCCTCTCGTGCGGTCTCTGTTTTTCTTATTCTTTTGAGGTATCAGCAGCCCGTCTACTACGAAGATACTGACCTCTTTGGATTGACTATTGAAATCCAAGTGTCTAGTTCTGTAGGCTGGTCTGAGAGCTTGACATGCTATGGAAGAAGCTACGCACAAATATCTTGCACAGACTCAGTTGAGACAGCCCCCAAAAATGTTTGGTAAAATGCCGATAAAATGCTTGGTAGCCAACTACGATTACCGTTATATGCTTTACGATCACATTGCGTGTTTCAAATATCAGGGGAACGCCAGTGAATGCATAATTGTGCAATTAAATGACGTTAAGTGTGGAGATATAGTAAAGCTGCTCCAGTTCTGATGGTCGTCCCACAGACATACTGCCTGTGTAAGTCATGACAAGGTTCGCACAGCAGACGCAGTGTATCACTTAGTTCGTTAGCTAATGTGGAACAATAGCACATTCCAGACAGATATTCAGTGTTTATAGACTGGCTACCTGTGTTAACAGCTTCTCCGTCTGCTTGCTTGGAATATCTCTGAGTTCTTGGACACCATATACAACATGTTTGGGATGTTCCATGAGTTCCACATGTTTGAGATGTTGAGATCACTACTATTCAACTACGCCTGTTTCTTATATGTCAGCTTTCGACTTATGCCGTGGATTTCTATTGTGTATTTTAAAATGCATTTCCATCAGAATGTATACACACGGGCAGATCGAAAGGGGGAGATATGCGGTTATAGATTCCGTAATTTACAAGGAATAAAATATAGGGTTAGTTAGAACTCACTTGAGAAAAATTCATTTGAAGTTAATTATTTATCAACTATAAAACTACGAAAATTATTACAAATTGTAAGATAATATATTAAATTAGGTTACCTAAAGCAGGTGTTTAAAATGTCCTTCATTTTCAATCCACAAATTACCTCTCTTAAGCATAGAAAAATATATTACATCACTAAGGTCATTGGATAATAATTTATTATATTTAATAGTACTACGCCGTTTAAAATGCTCTAGATCTGTAATTTATTAGGAACAAACTTTATATTTCATTATTCCTCATAGAGAAATGTCGAAAGGATTAAGATCTACGACTATATTGATAATTGTGGTCACGCAACCACGACTTTTAGAGTATGAACACACGTTTATTCATGCTTTGGTTACTTTCTGTTTACTGTGAACTTTAATTATAAATGTAATAAGGTTTAAATCCTTTGTAAAATTATTTGTACAACGTATTATTCACAATACACACTACAACATATTGTTTACGTCAATCAGTTCCTGCTACAGCTTTAATAGTTCATTGAGGACTAACTAATTGTTGGTGTCAAGCGACCTTTGGTTTACGTTGAATCATTTATGACAGTTGACCATACTTCATAATGGAGAAAATGACATTGAGACATACGTAACTCCAATTAGAATTTTTCGGCCCGAGCCCAATCCAGCCCGAATGTACCTAGGCCCGGCCCAGCCCGGGCCCGAAAAGTTTTGGAGATTTTCGGCCCGAGCTCGGCCCGGCCCAATAAGTATTTAAAATTCTTGGCCCAAGACAGGCCCGGGTCCGATAATGTTTAAAAGTTTCATTTTGTAACATTTTTCACGGGCACACTTCTTCAACGTTTGCCTTTATTCTAATTATCGTTTATAGAAAGCCAATAATTATTCAAAGAATTGCAATTAATCGGCCCTAGCCCGGCCCGACCTGAAGAGAAATCAGTGTCGGCCCGCCCAAGCCCGGCCCGGCCCAAAGAAATAACAGAGTCGGCCCGCCCAAGCCCGGCCCATGCAGGTCTCTAACTCCAATTAACCAAATCTTGGATATATATACAGTATGTAGGCTAGAAACCACATTCGAGCAAAACTTTGAAAAATAATAAAACAAGACTTCAATATATGCCCTGCATTGCGCTGAACGTAGAATCTTCACAACTTGAATGAAACGAAGAAAGTATTCTCTGCAGTAACTTATATATGTCCTAACTCTGACAACTGAATTTTCTGCAGGCGCATTTGTTTGCAACGATCGAAGGTTTCAACAGATTTATCCGTGAAGAATAAAGATTACAGATATTTAAGTTAGGCTTAACAGTAGGGGGAAAAAGAATCCTCAGTTGTCATATTGTGAATAACGAGCAAAATCAGTCACCATTGAAAAATAATCCATTGGAGTCACATAAAACTATCCTAGATTGTTTCACTTTATCCTGATGTTCTCTTTTGTTTAGTTTGTTTCTGTTTTTGTCTTCATGTTATGCAGTAGTTTTACTCATCTAAACGGGACATTTTATTTATTTACACTTTACAGTTTGTTTTGCTTACTCCATAATAGACAGACAGATCTACCGTGGCTTAACACGGATTAATACATGACGTAAAATGAAAGAGAAGGCGAAAGGGAGTAAGGCAGCTAATTAAAAAAGCTTTGATACAGTCTGCATGCAAAAGCGGTCATGCCGCAAAATGCGTCATTGAATATTCTTTGTTTAGTGTGGCAGTGGGAAGGTTAGAAAAGAAATTAAAACCAGCTAGTAACCCAAAACGTGAATCAGAAATGCATAGTAGTTTATACTAGAGCTATACATTTAATCATGATTGCTTAATGGATATTGAAGAATGAAACCATTAAAGAAGTTTAAAAGTAGATGTTGGCTATGTAGGAACACGTCGCGAAAATATGGGGCAAGGGCTATTCCGGGGATTGAGAATTCCTGGAATACAGTTCTCATTTCGGTACCTATACACAATCGGGTCAATCCATACGAAGTGGTCCAAAGATGGTGAAAATGGTTGCTCCACCATCTCCGAAAATTATAAAACTTTGAGTGTGACTAACCTTGTATATGAGAAGGTCAGTAACATTATTCACGTTGTCGTATGTGCAAGTGTTCCTGAATGGCGGGTATCTTTGCTGTCGGTGGAGTGCCAATTTTTTATTTGCAAGCGTATACGAAAACTACAGTTGTTCAGGACGTACGAAGTAGACAAACAGCAAACAAACAAACAAACAAAAAAAAAAACGAATGTTTACAGGAGAGAATGATGTTTACGGAGAACATATACTCTTGCCTCTAAATAAATAAGCAGGTTTACAAACAAACACATGAAATCACTAGAAATAGTACACAAAATTACACTTTTAAAGGGGCTGTATTTTGGAATGGCATAAAGTTAGGCATTTGTAAGTTTTGTGCTGAATACTATTGCATGTAAAGAGTCTGTACAAATATTCACGGCTATGGTACTTTTGGCACCGTAGATTTATGGGGGTCCGAAAATTGAAGTTTGTGATTTTGATGACATTTTTGGGGCGTAATATCTCAGAAGGGCAAAGTGCTAAAAAATTGCTGCTTAGGCCAGAAAATAATTCTGTATATAAGTAAACTATTGAAAAAAAAATATCATTGATATTACATGGAGAAAAAAGTGAGGAAATGGTAAAACTCGAAGAAAGCAAGTGCGTGACGATGGTCGTAGCCCGGAAAAATTTAAATATTTGGTTATGTTTCATGCTAGACAAGGTTGCGTTATATAGGATAGATAGATGTAATGTAACCTTGTGAACACGTTAACTTCCGTAACTGGAATTCCATTTCAATGATACTTTGCTGATACATTAAGTGCTGTAATACCGCGGTCCAATTCGACGATAGGTGTCATGAGTGCAACGGGAGCTAACCCCCTTACGTTATATACGTGACAATGATCATGGAGCTAGAAAGATGGAACAATCGCCACTCGCAAGCTTTTGCACAACTGAACACAAACGAAAGCGGGCCTAATTGCTGAACCATGCGTAGTTTTTGAGATCTAGAATGAAACAAAAAAACATTTAAATTTTTTGGGCTACGACTATCGTCACGCACTTACTTTCTTCGAGTTTTTACCATTTCCTCACTTTTTTCTCCATGTATTTGGTATAGGAATTAATTCGTGCGGGTGGACAAGAGATGGCGCAACGAACGGAGCGTCCCACAGTTCCGTGTATCCACACATGTGTTGCAAACCCCTGTCATCGCGTATCGTTCGTAGTATAGGGCAGTGGATTAAAGCGTCAACAACACCAGTTTGTAGTTAAGTGAACATGGCGCAATTTGTGCCTGATAAAGTGTTTTTGCGGGGTGTCCTGCTGCATTACTTTAACATGCAGAAAAGTGCGACTGAAAGTCATCGTATTTTGGTGGAGTGTATGGTGACCATGCTCTAGCTGAGCGAACGTGTCAGAAGTGGTTTGCACGGTTTAGAAGTGGTGATTTCGGCTTGGCAGACCAAGAGCGAGCTGGACAGCCAAAAAAATTTCAAGACGAAGAATTGACAGCATTGCTCGAGCAGGATTCGTGTCAAACGCAGGAACAACTTGCAGCAGCATTAGGCGTTGATCAAACAACAGTCTCCAAACGCTTGAAAGCCATGGGAATGATTCAAAAGATGTCACATTGGGTTCCACATGAATTGAAAGACAGAGACGTTGAAAGACGAAAAACCATTTGCGATTTGCTGCTTCAACGACAGAGCAGAAAGGCGTTTCTGCATCGAATTATTATGGGTGATGAGAAGTGGATCCATTACGAGAACCCTAAACGAAAAAAGGCCTGGGTGAAACCAGGTGAACCAGGTCCATCACAACCAAAACGAGATATTCACTGTGCAAAGGTTATGCTGTGCATATGGTGGGATATGAAAGGTGTGGTGTACTATGAGCTGCTGCAACCGGGTGAAACTATGAATGGAGAACGTTATCGACGACAATTAATGCGTTTGAAGCAAGCTCTGGCCAGAACACCACCAGAATGGGAGAACAGACATGATAAACTTATTGTTCAACATGATAACGCTCGCCCACATGTCGCAAAACCGGTCACAACCTATTTAGAAAATGTCGGATGGGAAGTTTTACCCCACCCGCCGTATTCACCAGACGTTGCTCCTTCGGACTACTACTTGTTCGATTGCATGAACAACGATTTGATTGGACAGCGGTTTACTTCTTCAGAAGATATCGAAACATGGGTCTCTGACTGGATCGCTTCCAAGGATGAGGACTTCTTTCGCCACGGAATCCGTACATTGCCTGACAGATGGGCGAAAGTGGTGGCTAGCGATGGACAATATTTTTAAGGTATTTATGTATTTTGTGTTTGTACTACAGCTTCAATGTGTGCGTACCAACCGCAAGAATTAATTCCTAGACCAAATAATATCAGTCATGATTTTTTGCAATAGTTTATTCACATACAGAATTTCCTTGTGGCCTAAGCAGAAATTTTTAGCACTTTGCCCTCCTGAGATATTACGCCCCCAAAATTGCATCGAAATCACAAAGTTCAATTACAAGTATAAACCTACGATGCCAGTAGTATCACAGCTGTGGATATTTCTACAAACTCTTTACATGCAATAGTATTCAGCACAAAACTTATGCCCCCCCCCCACTTTATGTCATTCTAAAATACCACCCCTTTAAAAGTGTAATTTTGTGTACTTTTTCTAATGATTTCATGTGTTTGTTTGAAAGCCTGCTTATTTATTTAGAGGCAAAAGTATATGTTCTCCGTGTACCTCAGTCTCTCCTGTAAACATTCGTTTTTGGTTTGGTGTTCGTCTGTTTCGTACGTCCTGAGCAACTGTATTTTTCGTATACGCTTGCAAATGAAAAAATTGGCACTCCACCGACAACAAAGATGGCCGCCATTCAGGAACACTTGCACATACGACAACATGAATAGTGTTATTGACCTTCTTATATACAAGGTTCGTCACACTCAAAGTTTTATAATTTTCGGAGATGGTTGAGCAACCTGCTCTAGACTACTACTTATGGATTGACCCAATAAGAAAAATGATTTACGTGATACGTAAATTGATACAAAGTTGAGATTGGCTTCATTCTAGGGATCACGATGCTTAGAGTGGTTACCTCTGGTGCGACAGGTCCCATCTACAATCCGAAGTCATGTGACTTTGTTGTGGACAACATCGTCTCAGGGGGGTTTTGTCGATGTTCTCCCGTTTCCCTCTCACATTCTCACTGTGAATGGTAGAGCGCTTACTTCTGGTGCATGGGGTCCCTGGTTCGATTCCCAACCAAGTAAGTTTGTAATAGACTACATCGTGTCCGTGGGGTTTCTCTGGATACTCCCGTTTCCTCCTACATACTCATTCGCTTAATTCTTTCACCATCATTTACTTGCCTTAATCATCATCTTTCGTAGCCTAAAGGGCACCCAAATTCAATATGAAGATAAATTATAT
This sequence comes from Thermobia domestica, assembly GCF_964235325.1. NCBI lineage: Eukaryota > Metazoa > Arthropoda > Insecta > Zygentoma > Lepismatidae > Thermobia > Thermobia domestica. The sequence continues at coordinate 245,986,114 of NC_137454.1, forward strand.
TAACATTTGTAAAATCACTCGTAAAATTAGACTAAAATCACAGAAAAGGCGAGATTTCGGGAGGTGTCAGGATCCCCAGGACCCACCTCCTGCATACGTCTCTGATAATAGATGTACAGTCATGTCCAAAATGATTGTCGCATATCTATAACTGTCTTCTTGTAAGAATATAATTTGATAATGATTTTGCAGAATACTTTTAATACTGATACTATGTATATAATCGTGGAATGTATATTTGTGGTAAATTTCATAGAAAAAGAATTATAAATACGACAATTAGAATGAGTAAAACAAAATGTTGCTAAATGGAGAAGAAAGTTTTATTTTCGTTTTATTGTTCTTATTTACTGCTCTTTTGACATGAAATTTGCCACATACATGTCTTTGCCGATTATACACATACTAACATTATAAGAAATACCGGGCGAATTTGTTATCAAATTATATTCCTACAACAACATATTCATAGACATGCGACAATAATTTTGGACATGAGTGTACATCCCCTCTCTAGTCTAGAGTTGTGCGCATGCTGATGACTCGATCTAATACAATTATTATTTCGTGGTATTCAGTTCAATAGTAGAAGACTGGTTTTAGGGCTGACTACTCTAAATAAAACTCGGGTATCTTATTGGACTTAGTACTCTCCTAAGTTCGTGCTCAGTTATTAAATTCCAGTCCCTTTGAGTTCGAGTTTCGGACTCAGAAGCTTGTGTGTCTTCGAGTCACATATCACTGAGACCTAAAAATAAGCACCGATTGCATTGGTGCTTAGCACCCATTAGAATATTGCGTTGGAATTAATTTCGAAATTACACTTTTATGCCTTAAAATGACACTCTAATGTATACTTTACTATTTATATATTCTATTTAGTTTAGATGTGCACGAGGCTGGAAACTATGATAGAACAAATGCTACTAGACAGTTAATCGTAAAGTTGTTTTTCCGTTCTGTCCATTATAATGAAATAATATTAATCCATATTCACAAGCAGACAAGGGTGACGAACCTCGGGAGCCAAGGGGCCCGGGCTCACCAAAGCTCATGTGGGCCCCCTATTGTATTTATGAATATACAATATTTGGCATAATTTGAATGCAATTTGTCTTAAGATTCTCATATATATATATATATATATATATATATATATATATATATATATATATATATATACCTTCTGCATCTGAATGCCCCCCGCAAATTTACAGAAACATCTGCGCCCTTGCAATCAAATGTAATTTTGTAGAATTATTTCTTTAAATAACTTGGAATTTGAACTAACACCTTTAGTGTTCGTAAAATTTAAAGAAATTAAATGAAGTGAAGTATTTCAGTTTAACGTCCCAGGATTATATCCTTTAAGCTAAGAAAGACGATGATTAAGGCAAATGAATGATTGAAAAATTGGCGAAATGAGAAAGTGGGAGAAAACGGGAGTAACCCAAGAAAACACGCGGACACGATGTTGTCTACTACAAACTTACTTGGCCGACGATCGAACAAAAACCCCATACACTAGAGGTAAGCGCTATACCACTGAGCCACCGTGCCCCGCTTTAAAGAAAGAGCGTTTATGCAAATTACAAGACTATTGAATCATTTTGAATTTTCACTAGAATTGTTCTCAAATATTTTTAGATATTTGATTGTAATCATCATTATCTTAATACTTTCCAGATTCTTTCCTTTGACCATATTTCTAAATGCATTTTAACCCTTTCACTACCACTGGGACATGCGTGTCCCACGATATATTCTCAGTGGCCCGTGGTAATTTACCGCATGTTATTGCTATGAATCGATGTTCCACTGGTAAAGAGAAGTCTGCTAATGGTTTACAGAATTCTTATGAACATTATCAAATAGAAAGTAGTGGAAGTGAACGTGGTGATAATGGAACAGATGAAAGTGAAGAACAAGGTATAGTGGTGCATGTACTGTCATTAGGAAAAAACTGCCGAAATGTAAAATATTTGTAATCATAAATACGACCTGACTGTTTTTCTCACAATATGCGTATCATAATTGAAAATACAAGATGATCATTCATGTCACTACCACTGGGACATATAGGTCCAACGTAAAAATATCTGTGGGATACATATGTCCCACCCTTCTCACGTCGAAAAACGCAACGGCGGATTTTTTTTTTGTGTGTATATGTATACGTTTGAAAACAACTTAAAGTAACCATATATTAATGTTTCTCACTCCGAAAGAAAAGGTAGTGAAAGGGTTAAATTGAGAAAACCTTTTAATGTTTAGTTTGAGTTTTGTTGAGTAGAAAATTTAGATAATCTTGGTTTTAAACAAATCTGACGACTTTACAATAAACGAAATCACAGTTCATTTTATTCCAGCATCTTATGCACCTGTGTTGGTCTTTTACCGTCTCGTGGTGAACCGCTGGTCTATAGGATCTACTAAAAAATATATATATATATACTTATGATACATTGTGATTTATCTTATAAATATGAACCGTGAACGCTCATTGAAAAAAAATCAAAGTCGGCACTTAATAGACTGGACGTCTAAGGAGCTATTCACACAGACCGTCAGCACTGACATTTTAACGCCAGCAGAATTCGTTTCGAAGTATTTTAAATAACTTACACACAGTCGTCTGCAATTCTGTCGGCCGGCAACAGTGACCAATAGTCACGTTTATTGTTGTGTGGAAGAAAATGTTGTTTGCGAGTGAGTGAGTACACTCTAAGAAGGAAAGGGATCAATGTTGCTGGATCTGGCAATTACTATACATAATAAGATAAAGTTGAATTTTTATAGGTATTCGGCCCTGGTACGATTGAAAATGCACTTTTACTGAAAAAATATTATCTTTAATTTAACTGAACTGACTTTTCATGAACTAACAACTATTCCGTAAACTTAATCAAAAGATAAATATATATATATCTAACATTACAGTTGTAAGATGAATATTTCTATTAAAGATATGTATCTACATATGTAAGATAAATATTTCTATTAAACAAAATCTTACATAGTAAAATAATAAATCGAAAGGGAATGTTTGATGTATTAAAAAATTCAGTTTTCCAGGTTTCATGACCGACAGTTTTGTCAGTGTGTGTGCCGAGCCTCTAAAATTCTTGCGGAATGTTGGGTTAGGAATTCTTACAATGGAACATTCTGATTTGGTGAATTCAATTGCTGAAAATGATTGCTAGCACTGGATTCAGCACCAAAAGAAACAGAGAAAAAGTGGGTGATTATTGGCAGACCGTATACGAGTTGAGAGATAAATAAGGGCAAAGTGTGAAGTTTGAACGTAGAAAATGTCTAGAAATGCCACGTTAATTTTGAAACAAGTAGACGGATTGAGGCCAAATGTTAGATATGAGGAATGTATGTAGAGCTCCACTAAATAGTCGTAATGTGAACAGTGTTTTAACTGCCAAATGTATGTAACTGGTTTTGAGAAGAGTCACCAGTGTTACAACAGGCACGCTTTGTTGGAGGGGGGGGGTCATTAATATATCAGAACCCTGAATGGGACAGGTGTCTTTGTGCAAGGCACCACGCTAGCATTCATCCAATGGAACTACTTCTCATTCCATTACACGTTTGAAACATTCTTCTTGATGTTCCAGGATTCGATTCTATCTTGTTTGTACCCCTCGTGCATACAACGTGCTCATGGACCGTACTACAGGGTCTCTAGTTCCTCACTCACGTCACCTTTACGACAGTATTGATATATTGCCATAGCGTGGAACGCCTCCTGTTACAGAGATCTCAAAATGTATTGACCACTGTTGATTTCAATAGACAGTGTGCGTCGAGTCCATATGTCACATCGCCCCTTTTCCGTATATTTTTCTTGCGCTAAAGTCCAACATCGCGGCTTTTTTAGATGTCCCCCATGATTCACATTACGCCTATTCGGTGGAGCTCTACATTCATTCCTCATATCCAATATTTGATCTCAATCTCTCTACTCGTCTCAAATTAACATGACAATTCTAGACATTTTCTACGTTCTATCTTCGCACTTTGACCTCATTTATCTCCCACCCTGTATACGGTCTGCCACTAAAGACTCTTTCTCTGTTTCTTTTGGTGCTGAATCCAATGCTAGCAATCATTTTCAGTAATTGAATTCACAAAAATCGGAATGGTTCCTAGTTAGTTCATCATTTCGTGGAATTCTAATAATGAGAAGAGCAGCGGCGGTGTATTAATCCATTGTAAATTTCCACGAATTGATCGTGGCATGTAAAGCTTCCTGGGAAACACAGAGAAATTCTAAGTAAATACTGGAATAACTTTATATTGTAGAAAGTTGGAAACAATGGTTCTGATTTATGTTAGTGCATGTACACGTATGTATGTGTGTATATTCAACTGCGAATGGTAACCGAGCTAACTTTCACCGGGTGAGTTGTTAGACAAAGGGTATGGGTGCAACAAGAAGTTACAGAATATTGCTAGCTTGCATCGGCCAGCCACCCAACATCCATTAGGAAACCAAATTACCAACAGTAATTTTGAAGAGCTAATGAGACGTGAAGATGGCAGCACTGAACGACCCTCGTTAACCACAGAACTTGGCAACAAAGTTCCCGCCTTCTTTTCTTTTCTTTTTCTTTAATTTTTTGTCTCTTGTTCGCTTGCTCTGTTATAGAACTACCTTTGCATTGATGTTCAGTTTTGTGACGCACCGAAACTTTCAACAAAACTTTTCTTTTTAATTTCCATACAATAAATACATCGTCCTAAACCGAGTAAATTATATATATATATATATATATATATATATATATATATATATATATATATATATATATATATATATAAAATATTGAGTTCTAGTAAGCTTATCTCATTTGTACTGGGTGCTCCAGCAAATCTTCGTTCATTTGTTTGTTTTGGAATTCAGGTTATATGAGACGTTAACCTATACCTTAACGAGACAGTGGTGATTTCAGAATATTTCCCTCGGCTGGGGGAAGAGGGCTTCCAATACATGGGAAATGAAAGTAGTGCTGAGAAAATACTGATCTGTCCACGTTGAACAGGATCGGGGATATGCCTCCTAGAGAGTTGAATTTTCCCATGTAGCCCCTGAAATCTTTACTTCTTTACTGTAACGAGCTATGCGAGCGAAATAAGCTTCCATTGAGAATCAAAATAAGATGTTCCACTCCGAAAGCGAAAGCACTTACAATTTAGCCACGAAAGAGCTCGTTAGATCCGTAGATAATTGAGACATTCTCTCCCGGTGCGTAGTAAACCTGAATATTTCGAGAAGAAAATGTTTATTATTATTGTAAATATTCTTTCTTTACTACTAACTCAACGGTCAGGTAGCGATCACAGAATCGATGTGTTAGGGAAAACTCCTTACTACGTGAGCAGTAGAACGGCATTGTGCAGTGAAGTGAGCAGATATTGATAATTTAAAATGACCGACCTCTCTAATTTCCAAAGAGAGCAAGTTGTTGTGTTTGGGTGTATGGTGCGAGCGTGACAAAAGTGGTAAGTGTGTTGGGTATGTCGCGAGAGGCAATGTCCAAGGTCATTACGGCCTACAAACTCATGGTAAAAGCACATCAGCAAAAGGGAACTGTAATTTGAAGAAAATCCTCAGTGCAGGTACTTTCGATCATAAAAGCGGATTGCCACTTAGAGCCATCGTACGACTGGGTGCTTATGATCAGTTTTTTTAAATGTTCCAGGGGTCATATTTAGTATTCGGAGGGGCATATACTGTTTTCACATGATACTATTGTATTTATTATTATATTATAGAGGTATTATTTTGGTCTCTTTCGGGGCACTCTGAAAGCTTCGAGGCAGGGAAGTGCCCACCAAAAACATGTCTGGAAGAAACATTGCTTATGACACAGAAACTGAAGCAACACCTTCCATGGCCTGTGTTGACAATCAGTCCCTTGCTAGTTACGTGGCATTGACATACAAGGTCGGGTTGCATGGCAGGAACAGCTGATAATGCTTAAATACGACGCCAATGCGCCGTGAACATGAAACATGGATCGTTGATGACTGGAGACGTATGATATGATCGGATGATTCATCGTTCATTTTATTTGATACCACGATCCTTATTTGTGTGTGACGGATGACCAAAGAAACGTATGATCCGCAATACTTCCGCGCAACCGTGAAACATTTCGGTGCTTCTGTGACATTGTGCCACAATATCCTGGTTTTCAGTGGGTTTTATACTAACGCTTACCGGTCGCATCTCTGCAAGTGATTATGTTCCCATTTTGGGAGTTCATATGCATCTTATGATTCAGATGTTGTTTCGAGGCAATGGCGCTATAGTCCATGATATAATGAACTTATTCATACAGCTGGAGCTATTGCGACGTGGTTTGAGGAACTTTGGAATAAAGTCGAACACCTTTCCTAGTCCGTCCAGCCTGCGGACGTGAACAAAATTGAACATCTGTGGTCCGTTTCGAAGACATGAATCGGTACAGATTTCCGCTTGGATCCTCTTTCATGGAACTATGATGCAATGCGTGCGGAATGGTGTAATATTCTACTTGCTACCATCCACTACTTCTATGACTCCATTTCACGTCACATTAGAGCTGTTTGGGGAGCGAAAAGTGATCCAATACTAAGTAAATTTAACTTTTTTTCAGGTGTTTCTATTATTTTGATAACCATCTGTGTTCCTGCTTGTGCAGGAGAATATGATCATATAGCAGTAAAAAGTTATGAATAACAAACAGGAATTGAGAACAGCCTATAAATCAATATTTCAAAGAAGTTTTATTGTAACATGTTCTCCTATGATATCCACTTCAAATATTTCACTAAAATTTTGGCGCAGGGTAAGAAATAAACGTTGTGCAAAACATCGTTGCTGTTTAACAACTGAGGTCTCATTAAAGTTAATTGGCACTTTTGTCGATAAGCGTTTACACTGTTTAATCCTACTGTATTTTATCAGATGATATTGCACTAGTAGAAATACAATAATAAATCTTCTTGAACGAACTGGAAATAAATAGCTAGCTTTGGGCTCAGAGTCGGTAAATTGTATTAGAGAATGCAGACTTTTGCTGTAGTAGAGGTGTTAGCTGTTAGCGTTTTCTGATCTTGCTCTGTTGCTGACAATATGTAATAATCCCCCCACAGGTCTAATGGCTAGCGTACACGCTTGTATTGCACCTGACCCCGAATTCAATTCCCTGTGGGAGAGCATTAAAACATTATGATAGTTGTCATCATCACTACTGTCAACAAAACTAAAATTGTTCAGTTTCATTTTCAAGCTTGTTTTATTCTGAAGAGAATGACGTATCAACCATGAAATGCGGATGAATAGTGTTGAAGCAGTAGCTACTTAAAATGGATATTCTGAAAAATAGCTCTATTTTCAAGATGGCGGCCATTTTCCAATATGGCGGCCAAAACCTTTGGGCCCTATCTCTAGATTTCTTTTGTCGGGTGTAAACAAGTATTCCTGAAAGTTTCAACTTTTTTTTTTCAGAAGTGCATAATTCTTCTAGAATCGCCCACTTAACCACCGCACTTAGGGGCCGCGGTAGCTTCGTGGTAGAGCATTCACCTCTGGTTCGATCCCAGGCCCAGCCAAGTAAACTTTGTAGTGGACAAACACCGTGTGCGTGGGTTTCTCGGAGTTCTCCCGTTTCCTCCCACTTTCTTCATTCCACCATTTCATTCATTACTCATCATCCCCGTCTCCTTTGGCCTAACCGGCATAACCGTGGGACGTAAAACTCAAAGATTTCATTTCATTTTTAACCTCCGCACTATGAGACGGAATAAGAATGACAAAATTTCACTCAACAAAAAATTGCATTTGTGTCAAGTAACAGAGTAATTTTGGTGATTCCGAAATGTACTTAAACGTAGAAAGATTCACTACATTTATATCGCGTTTTGATTATATTACGAAACAAAAAACATCAATCTTACGTGTTGGGCGGGAAGCAGATGGCCACCAACACGAGTGACATTAAAACTTGATTATAAGGGAAGGCAAACTATGCAAGGTGAGTCTAAGCAGCTTAAAGGATCTTCGGCTTTTATTACTCAGTCCAATGACAATGTTCTGATTGTTAGTTGGATATTTTTTTCTCATGATATTTTAAAGCCAAGCCTCAACATAGAATCTATAATCAACTCATACCAATTCAGTCATGAAATTCATATAATTTAATTTGTTTCCAATACGTCGATATTAGTGTTATTGCAACGTATTCAAGTATGGTAACAGATGCACGTTTGGGAAAGTCTGACAGTTTATTGAGTCAGTCTGCATAAGCCCCAGCTGCAACAGAGTGTAATGAGTCGCAGCTGCTTTAATCTCCGTTTCATTAAATGCAACACTACACGTTATTGCATATTTCCCATTAATTTGTTTGATCTCAGGCTATGTGAATTTATTCTTTATTGTCATGTGTTTGAAAATGATTTTGCCTCACTATTTTTATACTATCAACTCTTTCGTCATTACTAACTTAGCGTAATCGTGGGATGTTAAACTGAAACTATAATTTTTATGTATCAACTTTGCTTCAACTAGGGCCGTGGAGGCTCAGTGGTAGAGCATTCACCTCTGGTGCATGGAGCTTTTGGTTCGATACCAACTCGTGCCAAGTGAGCTTTGAGATGGACAAACACAGTGTTCGTGGGTTTTATCGGGATTGTCCCGTTTCCTTCCACTTTTCATTCCATAATTTCCTTCATTTCTCATCCTCACAGTCTCCTTTAGTCTACCTGGCGTAAAACTTAGATTTTATTTCATTTCATTTTTTGCATAAACTATTCAACAATAAACTATAAAATTCAGATATCGTGGCGCTATGCTTATCGTACGCGTCTTTGTCGCGAGAGATCTGAGTTCGACATCAGGTGGAGGCTCATATGGTTTGGATTCTAGATTAAGTTGTAGATCCATGTTTATATAGCCTCGCTGCTGAACGGGATACTAAACTGTAATCAAGTAACCAACCAAAAAATATAAAATTCATATATTTATACAATATTTCATTTTACGTAGACATGATGGATAAGTAACATATTTTTCCCAAATGAGTTACGTTCAAAATGACGAGTTTTCTCATATAATGAACAAAGAATTGTTAAAATGTGGCACTAGAATCGATTCCACTGAGTTTACGTTATTATTTAAGGTGATAATCAGCTATGTGATTTAAAATACTACTTTTCAGATTCTTCACTGAAGCTTGTTATATAGCTGCCTTATATCTCAATGACATGGTTATTCTTGCGTTATCAGCTGTACTGAAGAAACGAATTAAATTAATACATATATAAATACATTTCAATAAATCAATATTGTGATTTTAACATCGAGCTTAGAATATTATGATCTCAAGCCGTTTTTTTTTTTTTTGCAAGCTTTTTTTTTCAGAAACAAGTGTATGGGGTACGTATTGAGTAGGCCATAGTTGATTGGTTGTGATGTCTCTTTGAGCACGGAGACTATACGAGACGTGGGTTTACAGTTTAAAAGTGGAATCCGAACCATTATATTGCGTTAAAATTTGATGGTTCTCCCATCGAGAATCAAATGGGACGCGCACGCTATAGACCAGCAGTGAAATCTGCATGCATAGAATGTATTCCAAACTACACTCCATTTTGGGTGATGCTAATAGTCAGATAGTAATACATCATTATAGTAAAAGCGTTATCCAAGAAAAATGAATGTATGTTTTAGCATAAATACATATAGATTATTTGTGCAAAATATTTATGGAGCAGAAACTATCCACCTTACTTTACTTTCAACATGTTTACCGTATATATATATATATATATATATATATATATATATATATATATATATATATATATAAAAATGGATGACCGGCATCTGGGATGACTTTGGCACATTTAGCAAAAGAGTATTCAATTATTTTTACTCCCAAACCCAGCATAATTTTTGCACTTACTGAGTCTGAGTGTGTGAAACAGATATTATTCTAACAAACCATCTACATTTATATACAAACCAAGATGCTCTTTTGCAGTTGTTCTACACACCATTTAATAAAAGCACGTAAGGAAAACGTCATTTTTCAATAGCTGCAAATCTTCAGAGCCACACGTCATATCACAAAACATGTCCGTTCCAAATTTTGCATGGTTATTTATTTAACTGTTCTTTTCATATTCCCAAAAGTACGAAATTGTTGCACACAAGAGTGAGTACACGTATGTACATTGTACTTTTTCAACTGGAGTGACTATGGCATCTTTGGAACTTTAACTATATTAACTTTTACTTTAATGTTGCTTCTAAAATGTCTGCAAAAAGACTTGAAAAGTGAATTTTCAGCAACAGGAATTTGTCCTTTGAACTCCACAGCTGTTGAAGAGAATTCCTGTAGGTTTGTTTGAACCAGTTAATAACCCAGGTCAGGAACAAATTCAAGAGCAAGTAGAATCTACATTGGTAAAGATTTTACGAGAAAGATGATTTGGAAACTCAAGTCGTGCCAGAACTTGACAGAAAAAGAAACGACTCACTGTTGATTCCAGGCAAAAGTGTGACGGCTGCAAGTTCTTTATGCACAGACGAAGATGAAGATTTAAACTTACCTTCAGATAAACCGTCAAATGATGATACTGCTGAAAATGAAACCACTACCAGCATGGACACCTACCAGTATCAAGCTCTAACAAAATTTAGTCTTCTTCCTGCAAAATTTGTTCTAGTATCTTTCAAAGGGGGCAAAACAAATGCATAAACCTGTATGCATATTTGTGTCCTTGAGGACGAAGAATTTAGGGTTACAGGACTCCATTCTAGCAATACAAAAAGTGTGTTCAGTGTTGTTGAATGAGATCTGTCTACAGTTGGACTACATTACATATTGGCAGTATTACCTGATCCAGTTCTACAGATCTAAGGAATGGCCCGGGAAAGATATGACTTTTCAATGGACATTGATGTAGCAGAAAAGTGACTGTTTTGGTATTCCGGGTTTTACCTACTTTTGTTTTTGGAGCGGATGATAGAAGTTACTGTTTTTCAAGTTCAAGGTTCACATCTCTGTACATACTTTGTGAATGGGAATTTTCTTTCCCTATCAATGTACTATCTTGTAGAATTCCTGCATTTGTCCAGAAGCACAACAGAGCACTCAATGTCGTACATTGTATTTTAATTGCCATAAATAATATGAAGTTGAAGGTGCCAAAGTCACCGCAACTGACGATATATATATATATATATATATATATATATATATATATATATATATATATATATATATATATATATATATATTCAAGTACTTACAGCGCGATACCAGTTGTGCTCTCGATAGAGAACATCAAACTTACTACATTGCTTCGGATCACAGTAACTTGGTTTAACTTTTAGTCTGATTGGTTTCTAATTAGATCCTAAGCCATGTGAATTTGTATTGGACAATATCATGTACGTGGTTTTTCTCGCGGTTCTCTCGTTTCTTCCCACATTTTCATTCTACTAATTGTTTCATACCTATTTGTCTCTTTTAGTCTACAGAGCATAGTCGTTCAACGTAAAACTTAAAGATTAAAAAAATAGATTTTGTCCTACACATCCTTACTGTTGACAGAAGACGTAAATATAAATTAATCAATACCAACCAACCAACCATATATAATGTACTATGAAACGCCGAGGTTAAGTTTTCATTTGATGCTCACTTAGTTTAAGGGAAGAGCATAGACTGAAAATGTTTTAGAACAAGATACTGAGACGAATATTTGGACCCAAGAGGAATGGAAATGGAGAATAGTGAAAATTTCCTAACGGAGAACTGCATGATTTATACTGTCTACAAACATTGTTAGGGTAATAAAGTCTAGGAAGCTCAGACGAGCAGGTCATATAACCAGAATGGAAGAAAGTAGAAACGCTTTCAAAGTTTCAACTGTAAATTCAATCGAAAAAGGACCATTAGGAAGACCTAGACACAGATGGGAAGACAATATTAACATGGATCTTCCAGAAATAGGCATACAAAGTAGAACTGTATCAGTTGGCTAAGAACAGAAGACAATGGAGAGCTTTTGTGAATGCGGCATTGAACCTCCGGGTTCTATAGGCCATGAAGTAAGTGAGTTAGTTCATGGTCAATAACTCTGCAGCTCCCAGAAGATAAAAGTGCGTAGTGTGTGTAATATGTAAATAGTCTCGGATTTTTAAAAATTACATACAAAGTTTCCTTAGAAGTCGCTATCACCAGAATTTTCTGTTTAAAACTATTTATAATAGCTGGAAACACTGAATGTAGCATTAAGGGTGGATAAAGAAGACTTGTAAGAATGCTTAAAGCATAGAGTAGTGCAAAATATGACAGCAAATTTTTCCTTCACAAAAGTTTTTAAAGAGGAACAATATGCTTACGAACGATGTCGCAAATCGCCAAGAATATTATACCGATACTCTTTTTTAAAATGTTCTCTAGGCTTGACGCTAAAATATTTTATATCTATGCTACTGCTTCTTTTCCAGCTGCCCATTCCATTTCCTGGAGCCGCGCCATCACCTGGTATCGATCACAGCTCGCCATTGTTCCGAGCCACTAAGCTTCTTACAGCAGCAGGCAGATTTCTTTTTTATTTTCCTCGCTTAGTTTCCTTTTTTTATTGCAGGTATGTATATATAGTTTCTCTCCTCCGGTGTTCTATGGTTTCCTGTTGCAAAATCCTGTCAACCCCTGCCAGCCAAAGAATGCTTACCCGCAAAGTAGATATGCGCGGTGGGTTGCCGAGAGAGCCAGGCGTTAAAGCAAATATGCAAGAGCTTTTTTTAAAAAACTTATTGAAGCTCGGGATTACTTCGTGTTGGGGTTTCTTTTCGTGTTCTTGCATGCGAGGAGAAGTCTCAAATGTTTAAACAACGAATAAAAGTAATTATTTTTAGTATTGTCCGCTGTATACTTGTATCTATGTATGTATGTATGTATGTATGTAACTTCTATCATTAGATAACTGTTGGTTTGCCATAAAATTCAAAAGATTCCGGACAAAGTTTTATACAGAGTTTTTGTAGAAGTATAGTGGAGTTTCGTACAAGAAAATAACATTTTATTATTTTATATAATTTAATTCGTAGCTGTCCAAGTCTTAGGCAAACTCGATATCAATAAACTTTTGATCGATATTTCATTATTATTCAGTAGTTCAGTATTTCGATATTTCGATATTTCGATACTTTTGAAATTTCGGTATTTTTCAACTGCGATATTTCGATATTTTCCGTCTAATACAATACATAAAATGGAAGTGAGCTTACGTAATATAGCATCATACGAAACTGGCTGAACCGTTTGATTGTTGGGTGGATGAAGGTTTAGCGTCATTCTAAGCAGTAATATTATATGAGACGTGGATCCACCTGCTTAATGTGTGATCCGAACCACATGGGCTCTCGTCGGGAATTTGAAATGTACTTTCGAATATAATTATCAGCTACCTGGACCTGCTTTTTTTTATCATGTTGCTTTGACTAAAATTGTGTATTCTCATGGAAGACATAGAGGGATTCAAAATTTATACGAAAATAGTTTTTTCCACGATCCATTAAATATAGGACTATGAAATTTGGTATATAAACTACTCATTAAAATATGTGGACACGTGTCCCTATGTTTTTGAAAGTTTTCAATTCAAAGACGAAAGAAGAGGGTATTTTCTCTGTATTTTTACGCCACATTTGAAAGCGAAGTTAACTGTTGTTTGTGGTCGCATTATGAAAAAAAAAAGACTTATCAGTTGAAATGAATCTTGGAACATGGTATGCCTATCTTCCTTGAAGTGGGCTTGCTTTTATCGTGTTACTTTGATCAAGGACGTATTCTAACGGGATAATGGGTTCAAAGTTTATGCCCAAAAAAGAGTACTCTAAGGGCTTTTTAAAATCATATACTTTCATTGAAGCGCATATTTAAAGCGGAAGTGGATATTTATTTCGAATACATTTTTTTGAACCTATTCTCCCTGTGTGAAATTCGAAAATTTCAGTTAATTTTCTTGTAGAACTTATTTGTTTGATGTTGCCCTATTAAGGATGGAATAGTTCAATTTCTCAATGATTCTATAAATTTAACATCACATTTGCTATCTTGCTGGATCCTGTTGTAATTTTGTGATTGTGAAAAGAATCTAATTCGATATTTCAACACATTTGCTTGTTTTATGATCTCCACATAACAGGAAAGTGATACTTTGATGTCTTTCCTCCATCCGTTCGTCAATTTGACAGTTCTTCCCAATGAGCGTGATATGCCTGGAAATCATGTCATTCAGCATATCCGGACAAAAGTTTAAACTTAAGTTTTTCTTACATGTTAGAAGAGGTTCAGTTCTCTTCTTATCCTAAAAGTGCTGGTAGCTTTCTGAAGCATGCAAATTTTAGAAAAGCAAGTTTCTCAGAATCAGTTCTAAGGATTTTTTTTATCTCTGTATAAAATGTATATATGTACGAGAAACCGGTAGCTCAGTAGAAGAGAGCTCACCTTTGGTGAGTGGAGTCCCTGATGAGAATATGGAAAGAAACGGAAGAACTCGAGAAAAACCCACAGACATGGCAATGTCGGCCTCAAATTTCCATGACATTGGATCGTGAAGGGAAGACGAGTACTCCACTTTCATTTATCAAAAGTATTGCGTTAAACTAAAAAAAAAAGAAAGAAAACAGAAAAACAGTCATTTCACTTTTTGTTTGTTTAGTATCGTATTCATGTATGTAGTATCGTATGTTTACCTCTCATGGAGTGATTCCAAAGTCGACTTCAGATATGGTTGTGTTGGATATTAATATCAGTCTCTTTTAGCATATAAAGTACAATTTTTGCAGCAGTTAACACTTCTTTGGATGGGGTTGCACCGTGCTCCTAGTTCAGGAACCACTACTATGGAAGAACGCTACTAGAAAATCGAGAGTCTTCGAATTATTGATAAAAGTAGGAAATCTATTAATGTATAATTTACATCTTAATATATTAATTATAATACGTAAATTCTTCATGCGAAAAATAACGAACTGTAAATGCCCATCCGTCCGTTCGTATGTTCAAAAACCTGGATGACATATTTGCTTACGGTTCGAATAAGCTTTTAATTTTAAACCTATGATATTTAAGGGATGTCATAGTTTTATTTTATTTAAAAAAAAATCTCGTAAACCCTAAGTATGAGCACTTTACCGATGGACAGTTCGGAAACTCGATTTTGTCGGAAATTGTATTTCGTGATTCCTTATATTATAAATAATACTCGTGCATATCTAATTCTCAGTCGTTTCAAAACTATTCAAATAGGTGAATAGAATACCTTATGATTCCCACCAATAGCTTAAGTAAAATCTGGAACATAGTCACTGGGAATGTTGGAGAAGTTGCACTACGAATCAACTACAATATCTAGAAGACAGAGATTTATCTCAAGATTTATAAAAAGTCTTGGACCATGAATAAGATTTCCAAAAATTGGAACCCAGCTAAATCGCATTATCACACTTTATTCAATTTTTATATAAAAGTAATTATATTACCTATCTTCGAAATGAGACTTTCTGCTTATGTTTAAATGGGTCTTCCAAATCAAGGATTACATTTCTTTCTCTTACTTGAAAGCGATATATTTATTCAATTTAGTAAAATCACTCACCCAGAAATGAATTTTCAGTAACTTGACACCTAATGAGTCTCTTTTGTTCGTACAAAGAATGAGTTCGAATCCGTAACCCGTTTTTCTCCAGGACGTACCAGTTTTCAGGGAGGAGGGGGGTGTTTCAATATCCGCCCAAAGATGCTATTCTCCACCCATAATAACTTGCACGTTATAATTGAAATATCAATATAAATTATGCAGATAAAATTGCATAAAAAGTTAAAGTTTAACACTTACGTGTCACTTGGTTTTCCTACTCCTCTTGTAATTACTACAGGGTGTCTCGCGTGTCACTTTCCAACAGAAGTCTGCCAGCATATTCACACTCCATTTACCACTGTAGCGCCTCTCCATGGTAGCTATTTGCTGGTGAAACCTTTCCCCGTCAGAGACCTCCCCCAAGCTGTACACTTCAAGGAAGAAGTCCAGATGGCAATGCAGGAAGTGTAACTTTAGGGACATATTACATCCCATGTTACGAAATGAAGTAATTAACATACCCACAATGTCTTTGTAATCAGGTGACTTATGATTCCATAGAAAGTTATTGCACACTTCTCGAAAGGCTTCCCAAGCCTCACTTTCCACTTCATTAAGCTTAGAACAAAATGTAGTATCCTTAAAAACGTCTCTGATTTGAGGTCCCGTAAAAACACCTTTCACCTTGGCCTCGCTAAGTCTTGGGAATAGTTTTTTGAGGTGACTAAATGCTTCACCATCCCGGTTCAGGGCCTTGACGAAGACCTTCGTGAGCCCTAATTTGATGAAGGGGTGGTAAGAATATTTTCTCCGGATCCACAAGACGTTCATTACCCACGTTCATCTCCCCTGGGACCAGTTGCTTCCTTGGCGGCCATTTTGTGATTGTGTACTGATCTTTGGCTTGACTATCCCAATGACACAAGAAGCAGCAGTGCTTTGTGTAACCTCCTTGTAAACCGGTGAGGATGGCAATAACCTTAAGGTCAGCGCATACAGACAACTGGAACTGTTCGTACTTTATTTTCTGCAATAGGTTTCGCATGTTTTCGTAAGTTTCTTTCATTAGTACAGCATAAGCAATAGGGATGGCTGGGTTTTCATTGCCATTGTGTAGTAACACTGCCTTGAGACTTATCCTAGAGGAATCTACAAATAGCCTCCAATCTTCAGTGTTGTAGTTCCACTTCAGTTGTCCCATAAACGATGGAACGTCACTGCAATACACCAAATCACCATCCTTTGCAAAATTAGGAACTAGGCTAACCTCTCTTTTCCTATACATCGATATATTCACATTTTGGTTTAGTAAATTCCATTGTTGAAGTCGTGATGCAAGCAACAGGGCCTTAGACTTGGGAAAGTTTAAGTCTCCGATCAGATCATTCAGCTCTTCCTGACTTATCACGTGTGGTTCATTAGTGTCAGGCACTGGAGCGTAATTGGGATCTGACTGTGTACTCGAAGATTGTGCACCATGCTCACAAGCAGCAGGTTCTTCATCGGATGAAACACTGCACAGGGTGCATGGGTCTGGTGGTACGGGTACAGGCAGACAAACATCATGTTTCACAGGTCTCCTCGCGGAATCCAAGTTAGGATACTGTATTTTATGCTTCATGATTTTTTGAGAAACCTTTTATATTAGTCAGGCAGAAGTAACAGTCTGAAACATGATCACGGGGCTCGCGCCAAACCATAGGTACGACGAATGGCATCGATTTATGTGTACCTTTCAACCATCCTGTGAGAGTACGCGCACACGAGTTACAACTTTGTTTCGGAGCCCAAACGCGATCCTGGTCGCCGATTTTACACCCGAAGTACAGATGGTAAGCTGTCTTCAGAAACGGTGACAATGGCCTACTTTGTCCCTTGAAAATCACTTCCCCACATATGTAGCAGAATGAATCTGTCGAATTATTGCAAGTTCTCGGCATATTCGTTTAACACAAACGTCAATATTTCATGCAGAAATATTTTTCACCTATGGTATCCACAGACACATCGTAAGACCACTTTCTAACACGAAGATCAACTCGAAACTGAAATATTTGTTTCACGCGACAACGTGGTGTATGTCTTGGCGCCTTTTTTCAACAACCTGTCTGTCGTCTAGACAAAAGGGAGCCGACGAATGATCGCAAGTGATTACGAAACCTTTCTCCGTCAATAACGCCTAGGTTTTAGTGTATGCAGTGTGGAACGACAATAACCATCCAAGGGAACCCAAGGGGAGGGGGTACGTTTCCGGGGGGTCGTGAGCTAGAGAAAAGAATGTTCCTGGGACATAGCCTAGTAACAGTTCTTGGATTAAGATAAAATTTCAGAATTATGCACTCCAAACACGAAAAACACATATTAAATACGAAAAATACGATTTTTCTGTCAATTATGGAAACAGCACCCCGCTAAAAAAAAAAAAAAAAAAAAAAAACCTTACGTGCTGGAACTTTCTCGATAAGATATTCGTAATCAGATTCTCGAAATTTATCCGGTACACCCTTTCACCCTCGTAAAAATTCAGAATTATGCACTCCAACCACGGAAAACATATTAAATACGAAAAATACGATTTTTCTGTCGATTATGGAAACAGCACCCCACCAAAAAAAAAAAAAAAAAAAAAAACAACTTACGTGCTGGAACTTTCTCGATGAGATATTCGTAATCAGCGTCTCAAAATGTATCCGGCACACCCTTTCACCCTCGTGGGGGGATTTTCATGCCGACCAGTATTATCAAAATACCGACCGACAAAAATTATCAATTTTCGTTATACAAACATTATTGCAGTTGTAGTTTTCAAGTTAAAATTTATAATCATTTAAGTATATATACAAGAATTGCTTACTTTACATTATAGGATACAATTAACAATTTGAAATGCGTGAAAAGATGCATTTTGTTACATTTTTCTTAGTAATTAATCCCTTAAGCAATAGAAATGCACTGTTTAATAGTGTGATGCAACAAATTATTTACTTATTTCGGTTCAACATATTTCAATTATCGATCCCAGATCGCGCCAAATAATTTTTATGATGGACAACGCCGTGTGGGTGGGTTGTCTTAGGGTTCTTCCGTTTCCTTTCACTTTCTTCATTCTATAATTTTATTCATTGTCTCCTTTTAGCCTCAGAGCATAATCGTAAGATGTTATACTAAAAATAGTGTTTCAATATGTCATTTGATTTGATTTTGAGTTTAGCGTCCCTTTCAGCAGTGAGGCTATGCGAAACGTGGACCTACTCATTAATGTGCAATCCGAACCACATAAGCTCCCGTCGGGAATCGAACCCAGGTCTTCCACGCCAAAGGCGCGTACGCTAACCGGTTAGCCACGAGGGAGCTCTTAATATGTCATTTGTTGGTTTTCTAATTGATTGGGATACTTCCTGGATCCTACCTGAATCCTACCCTTTCCGCATCCTGGGTTTTTGGGGTATTTTTTAGACTTTCAGTCAAGCAGCTACTGCATCATCACTATTTATCCTAGGATCATGGTTCATACCTCATTCTCTTCAGAATAGAACTGGCTTTCAAATTGTACCACTTGCATGCTCATACCATATACCAGGAGCGGAAAAAATGATGTCAAAGAGAAAATTTCGGAGGGAAATTTTTAACTTGCACTTTGGCCCCTCTGGAGCGGCCCGGTGTGAACGTAGCCATCTAAAAAAATCTGATAAATAGTACTTGGTATTCTGAATGTGTGTGCCAAATTTCAAGTTTCTATCTTGAATACTAAGGGCGGAAGAAATATTATCAAGAATTCCCACAATGCCCCAAATTACCACAAAACACTATGATCTCAGGGAAAAAATTCCTGAGACATCCCTAATTACTCTAGGGTCATGTTTCGCCCATCATTCTCTTCAGAATAGAACTGCCTTTCAGGCGGTACCATTCATATGTCTTAATCATGTATCTAAGGCGGGAAATTCCCGAAAAAGGGAATTTTTTGGGGTCGAAATTTCCCTTTTTTCAACTTTTAGCCCCTCTGGACCCCCCTGTTTTAACGCATAAATCTGAAAAAAATCTGTTAAATGCTACTCGGTGGACTGAATGTTTGTGCACAATTTCAATCTTCTAGGTGCAAAAATAAGCCCGCCAAATATATATATATATATATATATATATATATACCGACAATGCCCCATATTGCTCTATACAGAAGTATATTTTAATAAAAATTCCCTGAGACATCCCTAATTACCCTAGGGTCATGTTTCGACCATCATTCTCTTCGGTATAGAACTGCCTTTCAGAAGGTATGACTCACGTGTCTCCATCATGTATATAAGGCGGCAAAATCCCGAAGAAAGGAATTTTTGGGGTAAAAATATCCCGTTTTTCAACCTTTTGCCCCTCTGGTTCCCCCTTGTTTTAACTCACAAATATAAAAAGAATCTGGTGAATACTACTCGGTGGACTGAATGTTTGTGCAAAATTTCAATCTTCTACGTGCAAAAATAAGTCCGCCAAAAAATATTGAACATAGGCTTAATAAATGAAAAAAATATATTTTAGAATTATGACGCCATCACCTCCTATGTCTTGACCCGGGAAGGTGTGAAACCATACGTAAGGTCTTCTACAATGCCTCTGGACTTGAAAAAAAAACGAACCAAAAAGCTCAAATAGGAGAGTTATAACGCAAGGTACCATGAAAAACGCGTATGGTACAAATTGTACCATAAGATCCCCAAATGGCGACGTCAGTGGCTTCGTATATTTCTCTGACAAAAAGAGCAATGGGCGACACATGCTTTTCATAGAATGGCTCAAACAGGAATTATTACAATTAAGATTGTAAAATAAAGTATTAATGGAAGTTGAAATGATAGAAATATGGTTGCATTGGATGAAAAGATTTGTAACGATCTAAAATCAAAAACCTATAAAAGCAGAAGTCGTGAAAAACCAAAAATATAAATAACAAATAGAAAACATATGCTAAACTATCTAAAAGAACAATAATACGTAATAATAATAAAATGAAACAGATTTCAATTGCTCATTATTCAATAGCGCGAATAAAAGTGAGTATGGTCAATAAAAACTACGTTACGCCCCAAAACCTGAATAATATTTTAGACAATAGTATCGTTAGCATTCCTGAGTATTGTTTCTGAAAATTCTACAAGGATATGCAAAATACTCAAATATGATAATTTTATTCCGACCATGATCAAGAACAAATGTTAATGCTAGCCGTGTGTTAATTAAATTTATTAATTAATCCGAATAGTATATGCATTCGGTTTTCGGTGTTCTTTCTGTTCTGTATATGCAATATATGTACTGTGAGAATTTTAGTATTAATACTCCTTTGTTGTAAATCTCGTGAATTTTTCATTTCTTTTGAGTCTAACATCCTTTTAAATAATGAGGGTAATGACACATACAGCTTCTGTTTTACATGGAAACAGAATCACTTATTTCCGCTGAACTTGAATTGTGGTTTCTCGCATCAATGGAAAGAACGCTAACCAAAGGAAGTTCTCCGCAGCACCTCCACATTCTCCATAATTTTATTTTTAAAATAAGCTTTCTACTAATAACATTTATAAAACTCGAAGAAGAGCTCAGATAAAAGAAGCAAAGAATAGGTAGAAACATGGAAAAAGGTGACGTCATCATCACGTACTGTATGAATATTTTTGTACTTTGTATCTCTCTCTCTTTCAGTAGCGTGAGTATCCTTAATAGTATTATATTCTTACTATGGTCACTGCAAATAACGTTAAATTTACGGGAGGAGCTGACCTAAAGAGTCGTTTTAGAAGGTCAAGATTACTGGAACTTCTATTAGGGTCAATCTCTTTTCCTTTTGTTTTTCTTTTTTGGTTTGTTTATTTGGTTCGTCCAATCTACGCATAACGGGGACAAATACATTGGTTCAATTTTTGAGTAATTTGTAATGTTTCTAAACTACTATACATCTTGTGTCGACAAGTCGAATATTACCCTATTGCCTGTCATTTAATTGTGTTTTACGAAGTCGATTGACTCTGGGTTTGATTACATGAGAAAGTAATCGAACGGATGCTGCTGATTTATTTATGTTTCGAAGACAAAACAAATCGGTTAACGATATAGCTTATCTTTTAACGGTTTCTTTGGCGTTTGTGATTTAAATTTTGATTTGGCAGATTTAACTAAAAAAGCAAGTATTGCACCGTTAATTGCTGTAAAAGTTACTAACAAAAAGCTAGAATATAAATTAAATGAAATCTCTTAGTTGTACGTAACACGGTTATGTCGTGTAGGTTAGAGGTTGGGAATGAATGAAATGATGTATGAAAAAATTAGACAAAACGGGAGAACTCCGAGAAAAACCATGCAAAGTGTTTGTTAATCACAAAGCCCACTTGGCGCGAGCATGAAATCAAGTTTTTTTTTTCTAAAACGAAATATAAAGTGAGGAAACTTTAATTTAGGCCGTTAAATGATCTAAATCTTTTTTTTTCTTCTACCAGGCTATTAGCTCTGTCCAATTCCTTGTAGCTTTTTCCTTGTTGATTAAAATTAACACCTGTTTTTTAAGCAGTGAGATTGTATATGATATTTATTTAAAGTGGAATGCGAACTAACGACTTGTATATGCATTACAAATACCACTGGTGCTTGATTATGGGCGCCATGTAATTTTAATTTTGTATGAAACGAAAAAAATATCCTGTGGGCACTAAGTAGTGTTTTATTACAGTCGAAATGACTTAAAGATTTGTTACTATTCTCTTCATAATTCGTAAATTATTAAATTGTCTACAGTTATGGTGGAATAAACTATAAGTTTAGGACCTGAAAAATATATGACAATATTAAAAAATGCATGTGTATGTATAATGAATGATGTAAATTTAAGTGTTCATAAAACATTACTTAGTAGCTATGATATAACGCTTTCTTCTTCATTTTATATACGTAAAATTAAAAATACATGGTCTAACGTTAATATTGTAGATCTGATACTCGTACATAGATTTAGTCGTCAATATGCGTAAATACTTATGTACTTCCAAAGCTATCAATATATAAAAACACAGATTCTGAAAGAGAGAGATGTTTAATTTTTTGATCATGAGTGTACGTTGTGTATGTGTGACTTTATTATATTCATTATACAATTAATTATAGCTTCCAATGTAGTGCTATTATCTAATGTAATTTTCTCTTTTTAGGTAACTGACACTGTATGGTAGATCTGTTTACATAGAAAAGTAATAGAAAAGTGAAATGATGTCTCTACGTCAGTTGTAAGTGTCTTGCATGTTTCCTTGTTTGAGATTCTCTAAATGTTAGATATGTTTCGTAATAACAGTAAGAAAATATGACTGTAAGATAATTTGAAAATTTCGGGTCTATCAACTCCACGTCTTTTTCCTTATGTTGCATATTTTATACTGAAAAGTGCATATTAACGCTCCATTAACTATTTGATTACTGTTTTACCATACTTTATTGTTTACTTTTCCAGATCTAATGTCAAAATATAATATACAGTACAGTATTATTATTAATGATTCTAAATATACAAATATTTCCGTATACACAAAGTTAGTCACTGCTAACGAACTCGGCTGAGGTAATCGTTTTAACTGTCTACTACAAAAAATAATCCCTCACATGTACGGGATATGGTCTGTAGATGACCACCATTAATGTCTCCGTTAAACCGTTAATATGTTAACACATGCCACTTTTAACGAATTCGATCAAGATAATTGATCTAGCTATCTATTACAAAAAAGTGATTCAAATATGTGATTCGGCTATAAAAAACCATTGTTAAACTCACCGTTATCCGTTAATACTGTAACGAATTGATTTTAACCAACTTGGTCAAGTCATTGCTCTAGCTAGCTGCTGCAACAAACAGAATTTAAAACTTCGCTATGTATGGAATATGGGCTATAAATAATTACCGTTAAAATCGTGGTTATCCATTTATCCGTTAACGAATTGACTCTATTAAACAACTCGGCCGAGATTGTTGCTTTAGCTATCTGTTGCACGAAGCTGAATTTTAAAAAAAAAATCGATTACATGCAAAGGATATGGGCTGTAGTTAGCCACCGTTAAAGTGACCCTTATATCTTAATATGTTAAGGGATTGACTCATTGACGAACTTTGTCAAGATAATTGTTCTAGATATCTATTTAAAAAAAAAAAAAAGAATTGAAAAAATTGCATCCGTTCAAATTACCGTGCTGAGTAATACACAAGCAAACGGACGTAATAACACAGTAGGTCTACTGCATGGCCGTAATAAAAGGCATGATGGGAAAAAAGTTAAGTTCTAATATTAGTATGAAAGCAACACGTTGCTATTAAATATAGATCACACTGACAAATACAACCATCACCCACGGGTCTAATACCAAAACAATTGGTCTTTCAACGAATTTTTTTTATTGCAACTTCACATTAATTGCTACTTGATTTTGCATCCACGCACTCCATCACTGATGAGATTTGTATTTGTTTGTGTGTATTTAAAGTTAAACAACCGGTACTGATTAGTTGTGTAAACTTGAGATTTTACACAAAGCACAGTTTTCAATCGCATGATCTCTGTTGTCAATTTTCTTGGTAGACACACACACATGTTGGGAAATGTTTTGAACAACTTTATATGATGTTTTCTCAATAATGAGACTCGTTTCAGTGCATAATGATCCACGACAACCAATAGTAATCTATCTATTATACATGACAGCTTTGAAGCTTTCAATACTGTATAAATAACACATCAAATATGGACGTAATTCAAAATGGACACAAGTCATTATGACTGCCTCTGGCTTCTATGCATTGTCAACCAATGTGCATTGTGTCTAACAAAAGATTAAAGTTTGTTGCTTGCTCTCATATTTTTATTTGTAAACCTACCTACCAACGCAAATATGAAATTGGATAACTTTGAATGAATGGCAGGAATGATCTTGTGTTTTTAGAACTACACGGAGAAATATGCATAATTCAGTCGGCATGTAAATGCTGTTTTTACCAGGTTACGTGCGTCACCACATTAAGTAATGTAGTTTCATCCGTAGTACGATCTACACTACCGTCCAGCGAAAATTTTGTATTGTGGAACCACCATTTCAAATCTAGTATTAACGCCATACCCACGGTGGTAACTTACGTATGTAATGTTGTTTCCACCTTCCTACGACTGTCCCCTCCTGGTTATTTCTAAATCTGTAACTCCCTACCTTACGAGAGTAACAAGACGTCATATCATTCTGTGAGAAGCAAAGAGAGGAAATATGTTGTTAACATGAAATCCAGACGTCGAACTCCAGACTTGGCATGGTGTTCCCACCTGCTGTACTTTTATACATGAAATTACATTACTTAAGGAGCGCACCCGCGTAAATACGATGTATCTACACGGAAATCCTAGTCCTTTTTTTCTCAGTGTAGGCTTACAACGAATTACTGGTTCTTTGTTCTTAGTATTGAGCCATTAAAATGCCTTTATATATAAATATATCTGTTTTTACACTTAATTTAATAATCAAAACTGAGAAGTATACATCACATTTTACATACTTATTTTTCAATATGTCTACTCCTTTTCTGAATAGCTCTAATTTTCTATGGTTGTTCTGACAATCTCCTATCCAAAATCCTATTCTTTTAAAAAAAATAAAAAAAAACTATACAAACATATGAATATCTTTCCACGTCGATATTACAATTAGAATTAACATATATTTATTTTTCTTTTTCTTCTTCGACATAACCAGTCTAGTACATATATAAAATACTTTACGACCCAATGATCGTTACAAGTAGTAACAATATATAAATATACAACGTACCGTTGTAGGCTTCATTGTTCTTTAATGCATCAAAAGTTAGAGAACTTGAATTTTGCATACTTTCAATGTTCCGGAATAACCGTTATTACAACTGGGAAATCTGTTGAGTTTGTTACTACACTATATAGAAGAAATTCTTCTTTGAATTTGATATAGTTATTTGATTGGAGTTTAGTTTGTTAGCCATAAGACGAGAAATGTCACGTCTCATATCGAAAACGAAACGAGAAGTACCTTTATAAATTCGAGATGAGCGAGAAACATGGCAATTCAGCTCTCGAAAACAATTAAGACAAGAAAAATTTTACAAGTCTCGTGAGCAGCAAGTGATTTTACGAACACAATGAAGAGCATTTATCAACGTTTAAAGATACGCAAGTCAATACACCAATACACTTCAATAATAAATATGGTTCAAATGTTGTTGTATCATACACACCGTGGACCTCTCTTTACGCTGTAGGATTCTCATAACTTATAGATGAAATGAAGAAAACAATCAATGCATAAATGTTGTACATAAATGAGATGAGAAAATATTTTTTCTCGTGCTTGTCTCCTAGGCAACACTAAGTTTAGCATCCGTTATCAGCAGCAAGGCTATATGAAATGTGGGTCTCCGTTTTAGGTGGAATCCGAATCATCATAATGGGTTCAAATTCCAAGGCTATCGCGCCAGGACTCGAACTCGGGACCCCGTGCATGCCGTTATTTAGTAATCGCTAATGAAAGTACTTAATATCAATATGCATATTGTTTGGTTGTTAATTTCTGAATTCTTATTCCAAATTTACTCGTAATTTTCAAATATCCATTCTTGGACACATGACTAACGCACATTAGTTCTGGAACGTGAGTTCAGTTTGCAGTTGCAGTACTAAGCCTCGGATAAAATTCTTAATAGGGACTCCGATCCTACTTCAATCAATAGTCTCGGTTCTGATAAGGGACTTCAGAAACAAATTACACATCCCTTCTGTGTAACTGAAAGAAAATCACGATCCCCGGACTTTAAAGAAAAGTGCCCTTAATTTGGTCAATTCGTTCTATAGTGATTGCCTAAAGAACTTTATTTTCTTAATTATTGTAGCTATATTTCTACTGCTAGAAATGCTTTTGTGTGTGCTTCTTTGAAAGTAATTAGAACATTCATCATTCATACCCAAAAATTATGTATGAAGTCTCTCTGTGTGTGTGTGTGTTTTTAATGTTCTTGCTATGGAAATATTTTGTTAACATAAAGTTGAAATCAAGATACTTAGATGTACATACAAGAAAATCATCTAACTTTCAGCCTCTTTTAACATCTTGCTTTAAAAAGTAATAAAATATTATTTTCCCTCCTTTTTTAGGGGAGGGGGATAGAGGAGGAAAGTTTTCCTTTTTAATTTAACCTTTTGAATTTCGAGTACACTGCTACAAAACCTAATCAGTTTCTGCCCTTAAGAGAAATGTAGTCTATCCACTGGAGAAATATCCGCCTCTAGTCTTTAACAATTACATTTCTTCTTCTTTTTTCTCTTCTTTCGTTCTCACACTCTCTCTTGCTGGCCCTTTTTTAAATTTATGAACTGCTTCGTCCAACTTCTTGTCGCTTAATAAAGGCCCCGTAAGATTTTCTTTACTTTTTACGGTTACTCATGCTTAAAGCACTTGTTCCCGTTGTATATAAAAATACGGATTTCTCCACTGTTTCTGTTTTTTAAAAGATTTTCAGTGATTTATTCAGCTCAGTTTGTATTTTCAATAACAACAATAATTATGTATAGTGCTATGTGCCAGAACAATACTACGCTAGGTATAAGAATACAGATACGAATACGTTCAAAATATCCTACATAGAACAAATACTGGTCTTCCTTACTTATCCAAACCAATCAAGTTTCTTGTATTTGTGCTTTACAGTTATAATACGAAAACTAATAGTAGTTTTAAAATACATTAAGTTTCATATTTTCCCTTAGGTTTTTAACATATTATCTACGAAATACCTATTACAGTTGCCTAAGTTCCATTCCTTGTTTTGTTCTAAAGTTGGAAATGTTTAATAAAATATTTTCTATCTTTTTCTTTATAACTTCGGAAATATTCACAGTATTAATAAACAAAACCGACCAAAACTTCAAGTATATATATAAAAAATATATAATATATTAATAATATTTGTGTAACAACTTCGAGAATGTTACACAGGTATTATTAATATATATTTGGAATTTTGGCCAATTTTGTTTCAATAGTATTGTTAATATTTTGAAATAGAACTACCAATCTATCTCGATTCTCTCCAGGTGACAGTTGAAGTCGATAGACGTTGGCACTAGCACCACGTATTAGCATAAAATGAATGTAACTACTTAATCGATTCGTAAAGCAATGCTAATGGTTAGAAGTTATTCTGCGACATTGCCATATAATGAAAGTGTTGATTCCCCATAGCGGCTGAAAGAGGCTCCGGAAAGTATACCATTATACAGGGTGGCCCAAAAGTAGG
The DNA here is from genome assembly GCF_964235325.1 of Thermobia domestica. Classification (NCBI taxonomy): domain Eukaryota; kingdom Metazoa; phylum Arthropoda; class Insecta; order Zygentoma; family Lepismatidae; genus Thermobia; species Thermobia domestica. The sequence goes on from NC_137454.1 coordinate 246,014,108, forward strand.
TATACATCTCTGCATTGATCAAATATAACATTCTATCTTACGGGTTTATTTGCCACGGCTGTTCCGAGCTTAAGATATAAGTAAAAAGGCTAAGTCTATCTGAGAGATAACAGTAAGAAAGTATATAAAAAGCAATTAGTTGATTAGTACCGGACTGTATACCTACTTTTGGGCCTCCCTGTATAGCATTTTTGCTTTATTTTGACCTGAAGAATGGCGCTCTGTTGTACGTGGGTGCCATTTTTAGAACTCTCGATATACTGTGTATTGAGTATAATGCAAGCCCAAAGGTTTCACACCATTTCTACATATTAACGTTACATTTTCATGAAACAAAAGTGTCCAGTCGAATTTTAATAATAATAACAGTTTCTAGTTTAACTTTCTAGTTTTATGCTCAGTAAGCTAAAGAAGACTGATGGTTAATGAGGGTAAATGCTTATGAAATAATTGATATGAAATAATTGGGAAGAAAGTGGAGAACCTATAAAAAAAACATACACAATATTCACCATAACCTTACATGGCCTGATATCGAACCAGGAAACCCTCACATCAGGAAACCCTCTATACTGGATCAACGTGTACCCAGTACTACTACTAAAATTACGATTGAGTTGAGTTGAGTTGATTTTGAGTTTAACGTCCCTTTTCAGCAGCGAGGCTATATGAGACGTAGACCTACTGATTAACGTGGAATCCGAACCACATGAGCTCCCGCCGGGAATCGAACCCGTAAAATTACGATTGAACATATTACAGGCTCATGCCGCATAACAGCTTACAAGGACTATCTGAAAGACTCAACAATGTTGCAAAAGCTACTAACAAGCTTCTGGAACAAAACATGAAATAATTACCGATACCAACCACATTGCAAATAGAGCCAAAACGACGAAAGTAAACTATACTATGATCGAGAAATCAGAACAGATGTAAAGGCACCTACAGAAACAGATGCGACATTACTATCTCAATAAAGCGGACCAAGAAGTAATTCTTAGACGTAGCAGTAGCAGTGCCTGTGACTCACAGCATAAGTACAACATGTAGCACAATAAACAGTATAAATACTAGGTGGGCGAAACAAAAAATACGGAAATGTGAGAAAGTAACAGTAAGATGAATCATCATCTCAACTGTAGTTATTGTTCATAGAAACACTCTGACACAACCGGAACAAATACACGCAAAATAGTTTTTAATAAATCTGCAAAAATAAGTAATGTTTGATACTTGCCATATGATCGGGAATTTCTTTGGAGAAGATGAACTCCTCGAATAATCTGTATTTGCTAGAGACGACCTTCAGGTTCAGAAAACATATTTAAACCGAGATATAGTAGTGATAATAATATACCTTTTGACTCCATGAGTTACTCTTGACGTCTCAGTTTAATAACGTGATGCATGCTCAATCAACACGTGGAGTCTCAACTCAATTATTTCCTTCCTGGACTCGAACCCGGGACTATGGGAGACAAACGAGGCATAGACCTTGGGTGTTCTCCTGTGATATGAAAATCTTGCGTCTGCGACATGTTGCGAAATCTCATCCTTTGTAGCTGGGGGAGTTCTGTGGTGTGGGGGACGTTGTGCAATCATGGAACATACGTGTTCAATTGACAAAAGGTCAGATATAGGCAGCATCCAGGGAAGCGGTGTAGCATCATGCCAATCCAGAAAGTGTAACACATTGTATACTACATGTGATTGAGAGTTATTGAAAAGTGACTCCATACAAGATCTACAGTAAAGAACCATAACTTGTTCTAACACTTATTGGTGTACTGCTTAAAGGTTCGAGCGGCCACGAAATCCTGGCACTCCATATCATGATGCCTGCGTTGTTGGCAACGCATTTGATGCGTCGCAGAGCTGGACTGATAATTATTTTACTGTCCTTCAGTCTCTTATACACATTGTGCAAATGTGTGGTCACTCCTTCTCCTACTTAATGTTGCATTTTGAAAGTTCAGCAGTGTATAAAAAATATGTTTTCTGAAAACTGTGTCCGAAAAAAAGATAAACACATTGGTCAAACATCCTTTCTAGATCTTTCAAAAGAAATGAATTATGAGTTATTCTAGTATTAATAATGAAATATTTATTTATGAAATAGCAATTCAAAACTTTAAAAATTACGAAATTATGAGAACATGCTGTAATTATAACTATCAAAAACAATTGTTCTAATATTACATAAGCAGATGAAAGAACAATCATTTTAAGCATTTCACACAAATACAAAAGTTGGAGACCTACCTACTCAGCGACTTTTACCTATATTTTTCGTCTCTTTGCAACGGTTTGAGATACCAAATTGTTGCAAACGGCATTAAGAACTTGGCGTCTATTGGAAAATATTAAGCTGTTAGATGTGATACGTATCTAAGCACTTTTTCGAAATTATGCTTTTTTAAAAGCTGAATTTTCAATCTCTTGTAATTTTCTTTCGAAATCCGTCGTATAATGATCATAACATTCGATATTACGATACATAGGCGACGACTTTGGGAGTACAGGACACTTTTGGGTCTCCCAGTGTTTAAATGTAGGGTCCTCGTCACCCAATATAATCCAGCTGAGGAAGAATTATCAAAAATTAGCGAGAATTTCTACTGTAAACTTCGTCGTTCCTTTAATTCAATATTAGAAACAGCCTTTATATTCGACAGAAAACGCCATGTTCAAAATTGTGTTTTTAATAGAGCACTGAAGCTTGAACCAACACTCTGGCAGCACTGATACGACAAGAGAAGATCAATGTGGTGCGCAAACTTGCAGTGGAGTTCCCAAATTTTGAACTAGGATTTGTTTTAATATCTTTATGCAAATTTGACTTATGTCGTGAATTTCGCAGTGGAGCGGATGCAGCGGACCGACATCTCGGAGGGGCCCTTCATCAAGCAGTTGGTAGAAAACGGCTGAATGTGATTGTTTGATTGTTATTGATTGTTTGGGCCTCCCAACATTTTCGGCATCTACGCTACGATACATATTTTGGATGTGCGTTTCCCCGTCTGATTCACTTCTGTTATTAGTGTTGTAAAGCTTCCCAAACTTTGATTTTTTTCTATACTATAGCATCTTTAATTTGCAACATATAATAATCTAATTAGTGCCATTTGCCAAATACAATTTTATGTTGGGTTGGCAACAGTGTATATATATGGTGATGATATAGAACATATAATCGATTTTCTCACATTATTTGTTCGTACAAATTTTCTACATTTTTCTTTCTATGAGTGTAGAAGTTACAATAGCGCATCAAGTTAACTTCTTGCCCCTTTGATGATATATATAAAATTCATTATGTATCTAATGGCGGAGTCGTTAAAGTGTCTCTCTACCAACTGGGTGGCCCAGATTCGATTGCAGAGGAAGCGGGAATTATTTTTGCTTTCCATACACGTTTTGAGGCCGTTCAGAAAGGCAAGCGCACCGTGTTGCTGGCTGCAATTACCTCCTGCATGTGCCGAAATCTTGAAAGTGTGGAGACTTATCTACTTAACCCTGTTCCAATTGGGGTCAAGCTCTAAATAAATACTCCCTAGTTGTCACAGCAATGATACATGCTGAGCACAGAAGTAATTCCTGGTGAAAAAAAGGTATAACTTTAATACCAAAAGTATTACTTTGCTCAAACTTTCACTGTAGTTACATAAACTCTTAAAGATTTTGATGGTGTTAATTGGAATTACAAACACATGATGTAAAGCGCTACCTGTTTCATGGGAAATATCGAGACAGTAGTCCAGCCCCACCACATCTTATGAAGTGTAACCGGTATAATGGAGTTCATAGCTCCATTGTTGCGTTCTGGAAGTTCATATAGGGTTGTGAGTAATGGGGATTGTGAGTAATGGGGTTGTGAGTACTGTAAGAACGTATTAGTGCAGCTATAAACTCCATTAAACCACATACGATTCACAACATATGGTTGGACCTGGGCCATCGTCTCGATTCTTCCTGCGTAGCAGGTGGCACTCACACCTGTAATTCCAATCAACACCACCAAAAGCCTTATGAATTTATGTAACTACTGTGAAAGTTTAATATTAGGGATGGCGAGTACCGGTTCCTCGTGGAACCGGTTTTCGGGTATGAATGGATCCGGTTCTAGAAGATCCGGTTCTGGAACCGGCTCTTCGGATCCGGTTCTGGAACCGGGTTTTCAGATCCAGGTCTGGAACCGGTTCTGAAAACCGGATCTCTCGGAACCCTTTTCTGCTGGAACCGGAACTTTGTGACCATCTCTACGCTAAACCGGAGCTGCTGGCAGGCTGTGAACAGTGTGCTAGATGAAATGGTGGAAGCGACATACAGGCGCCCAGGCGGTAGCCACTTGTCTCATCTGGCTAAACAAGCTGGATAATTGACAAACTCATTGGCTAAATAGGCAAAGTGGTAAACCCATTTGGCTAAACACCCAGTGGTGGACCAAAATTTTTTTCTGGGGGCACAAGCGGGTCTGGGCGGAGGGGGGGGACACAAGCGCATGGTCCTCTTTGCAGTGTTTTGAAGATAAACTTTGTGCCTCTTTTACGGGTCTTTACGAGCTTTCGGATCGAGGTCTGGAACAGGTTCCTAAGATCCGGGTCTGGAACCGGGTTTTCAGATTCAGATCGGGAACCGGATTTTCGGATCCAAATCTGGAACCGGTTCCTAAGATCCGGTGTTGGAACTGGGTTTTCGGATCCAGGTATTTAACAGGTTCCTAAGATCCGGTACTGGAACCGGGTTTTCGGATCCAGATCTGAAACCGGTTCCTAAGATCCGGTTGTTGAACCGGGTTTCGTATGCAAGTCCGGAACCGTTCTCCGAGAACTGGTTCCTCGCGGAACCGATTCCGCCGGAACTGGAACTTTATGGCCATCCTTATTTAATATCAGAAGTACTATTTAAAAAGAAAAAATCAAAGTTGAAGCCTTTCCAAACCAGAGACTGTTTTCGTGCTCAACCTGTACATCACTGGAATCCTTCAACAGAAGATGAAATAAATCATTCCTTCATTGCCACAAATATCATGGTGTTTACATTGTTGACCTAAATGTATCATCATTGTTTGCACCTCTGCTTCACCAGACGAATGTTAACATGATATCTTTTACTCAAGTACAAACCCTGGACAAAGTTATTCCAAAACTTCCTTTAATTTAATCTTTATTTAAGTAAATAGTTTATCATTTTAGAGTGAGAGAGAGAAAAAGAGAAAATATTTCGTTATATCTCAATATATATAGAGGAAGTAGCTGTGAATGTTATTCCGTAGAATTTCGCTCTCAGTGTTTAGATGTCGAGACGAGGCCTCACAAACGAAAAACAACGAGAGAAAAACGTAGAGATAGAAACTAACAGTTGTGAAAGTTCCAAATCATCCAGCTCCAAAAGGGATTATCATGGAGACGACATAGCAGTTGTATACAGTTACGTGCGTCCGTATATGAGAATGTTGTCTACGAGTAAGCCCAGAGGTTTTTCAGAAGCAGAAGGACTGAGGTAGAAATGGTTTATTGGGAGCAGAAGGGTGGAAATGAGAGCAGTGGATAAAACCACATTGAAAGCGATGGCCGTAAGGATTTTCCGCTCCGCCGGAGCCAATTAAAAGTGAGACCGGACGCGGTTCTGATGGATGAGGCGGTCACGAGGAACAGAAAAAGAGGAGGTTTGTGGTGTAATGGTGTTTTTTATAGGGGTAGATTGGGCTTTAAGGGACATAGAGTGGGTGAGTAGAAACATGGCAAAGGGGGTTCACCTAGAGGGTGAGTCTGTAAGAGGAAAGAGTGCGAGAGAATATATATATATATATATATATATAATATCGAGCTAGGTTTGTGGTGTTACCCTACCGCGCTGGAAAATTTCAGAACTCACTGTAATTTCCAAGTGAAAACTAAAAAAGAAGAAGAAGAAGAAATACTGAAGTAATAATGAAAAAGAGAGATGTGGAGGGATTTACTGACGAGGTCTCGCTTCACAAAGCATAAAACAAGCCTATCTTCTTTCTATCTCTTCTGTTCCGATGACCAGATATATAAATCCGTTTTCCCGTGTTCTCTCTCTCTCTTCCAATACGTATCTGTTTTTCTTGTTTAGTTTTTCTATATACCATATTGTTTTACCACCATCATTCTCTAAGCTTGTAAAGATTCACGCAGAACAGATAACTCAGAATACATAAAGCAAACTATAGCATCTATACATGCATTAGTTAACCTAAGACAAATATTGTACAGACCTCATATAGAGTATCGAAATTTTGCCTCTTTTCTGAAACTCTAAAATCACCCTACAAGTGATCTAAACTAAGCGGAATATCCTAGATTTTTGAAAGGTTTGGTTTACCAAAACTTCTTTATACCTGCCTGTCTGTCCGCCCATCCGGAAGACAGACGAGCTGAATAACTATGATGGATCACCTTTTTTTTTTTTGTCTAGGATGTAGAAAGTCAAACGTTAAGAACTGAGTTCGTTGATGGATGTGTTGTTCAAACCGGAAGTGACATAAATCGGCCTTTTCCGGTTTTAGTGATCGCTATAGAGCGAAAATGGTAATGGATAGTGAGAAGCGTTTTGTTCGGAATTGATTTAACGTTCTAAGAATAAGCATTAATTCTCTATTCAAACCGGAAGTGCCAGAAATCAATCATTTCTTATATTAATGTTGGTCCTTATAGAGTAACGTAATAACTGTAATAACTGTATAAGTGTATAATAACTGTATAACTGTAATAAACAGCAAGAAGTGGTGGTTTACAATAAAATAACCATATCAAGAATTTATTCAGTTTCTATCTTTAACTCTCTACTAAAACCGGAAGTGATAGAAGTCCAACACAACCTCTGGTTCACATATTGATTTACATAGAGCAAAAACGATAAGGTACAGCGAGAAGCGTCTTTAAATCGATTTAGCGTTCAAAGAATAGGTACTATCTTCTATCTTAACTCTATTGAAACCGGAAGTGGCATAACTCTACCACTTCCGGTTTTAAATTTGATCGCTATATATGCAAAATGGTAATCTATAGCAAGAAGCTGTTTTCTGTAATCATTTAAGCGTACCAAGTACACCAATATCGCAAATTCATCCTTAACTCTCAACTAAAACCGGATCTGGTGGAAATCTGCTATCATTTCCGGTTTGAATATTAATTGAGAAAATATGACATCATAAAAACTAAACTCCTTCACGTGGTGTACACATGACATTGCAACTTATTTAAAAATATATTTATGTAATTGGAATTTATTTCATTTGATAAAATTCATACGATTATTATCTTCTCACTCGCAATACGTGCTAAATTATTTACACAATCTCTTACGCAACCCTTTATGGAACCTGAAAGTTTGGAGAAGTTTCATTAAGATTGTTTTCTTAGTATAATTTCAAAATAAACCAGCTTTTCTTATCTTTAAAAAAAACATACATTGTATATATATTATGGTAGTCCAAATTTATAGGGGAAAAATTAATTTTGGAATTTCTTTGCACTAACCCCCTAAAATGGTTCCATGTGGAACCAAATTAAGCCAGGATAAAAATTAGATCCATTGAATAATTTTAAATGGTGCCCCAAACGACCTAAACTTTTGAATGTGTTTTCAATACATAGTGTATAGGGAAAAGCTGGAATAAAATCTCGTAATTTAGAAACGGCTCAAGGGAATGAAAAGATGTCTTGCATAATGGAACTAGAGGAAGAGACCAACCTAATCTTGTATACGTTATTATGGCGGCCGTCTTGAAGTCCGCCATATTGAATTCAGGACAAAATTTTTAAATAGGAAGAGGGTCATGTGACATATCTTTTTGAGGTAGTATTTCACCAGATGCACAAATCTGGTATTATTTTCAAGTCACCTATATTCATGTAAGAGTTATTACGTATGAAAAACAAAATGCTTCATGTAATGTTATTTTAATGCAGTTATGGAACACAGATATGTAAGAATTTTGGAAGTCTTACATAAACTGAAACAAACTGTTTGTTTCGCTTTGAACTACAAATAAGTTTTTTCCATCAAGATGATTCATAGACCATTATGAGGAAAAAGAAAAATTATAACTTGGAAGAAATTGAAATATCCCTTATTTATGTAGTATCTTTTTGGTAAATTATGAATCTTATTTGCTACATAGTTCACTTTGTCGCATATAGGAAAAGATTGTCTGTGGGCCTTTATTATCTGCAAAAGAAACTGTTTATGCTCCTCATTTTTCGTAAGAACGTTGTTGTAATCTTCTATTAGTTACACTCCCCTTTCTGCACACCGTTTGTTACGTGGATGAATTAAACTATTGTCTTTTCTTGAAGATAGTCATTGTTATTTGGCCATGAAGTCGGATCACACTCTAGAAACCCTTTGGGTATTTTAAATCTCTCGAGGAAAATTTGTTTGTTGTAACAAAATCACTGATTTCTCTTTTCACAAGAATTTTTATGATATCATCTCTTGCGTCAAGCCTCTTTGCTGCTTCACGGTTTCCCCTTATAGTTTTAATTCTTTCAACCATTTTTTGCTTTCTCATTATGGTAACTCCATCATCAAACAACCCCAATGCCACGTGTTCCTCCGTCAAGTATATCCTGACCAGCGAACGAGTGCGGGCGGCCGGTTTTGGAACTAAAATACAAACAACAGTGTTTCTAACCGGATTACTTGTAATTAATCTATCACAGTTGTTTTTGCCCTGTTCATAATAAACCACTTCACGCATATGTTCAAGTTAAGACAAACACAATTTCAAAAGTTATGTAAGTTATTTTCAGAACATTTTAAGGGACTGCAAAAAAAAAAAAAAAAAAAAAAAGTACATACACCCTCCATATTAATTTGGCAATAACTTGCGAATAAACTAACCTCAGTGTTGTACAAAGGAACACTGAGAACTTCGTAGCATTAGAGTGTAAGGAATTCCTACTTCATCTGTTAACAAAACCTCGAAGTTCATCTTTGTGAATCAAAGTTATCTTTGGCAACTGCGCTTTCATTGTTTAAAGCAAGTTTTATTGTGTAGTTTTGAGATAAGGCGTTTTCGAAATTGCTACCAATTTGGACCATGTGATCGATTGATTGACAGTACCTTCAGTAAGAAATTAACATTGAGATCATTTTCGGATATGCTGCAAAAGACTGGTGACAGAGAAACTGATAATCTAACCGCCTCCAAAGGAGATTTGGATCCCCCCCTGATTAAGATGGTAGATAAAGATAACTTTCTCTGATATCTAACCTGTCATTATTTAGCATGGTTTGGTAATTTAAAAATCCAGTATTTTTACCATATTTTGAAAAATTTATTTAAAAGAAATAAACCCAATGTTACATTGGGGGCAGTAGGGGAGCGATTAAAATTTAAAGTGGGGAGCCTGACAATTGATTTCTTATAGCTCAAGTGAAATTCAGAAAAAAACGAATTTCATATTAAAAAAGAAATACAAAATACATTTTCATGGTAACTCTTACATTCATTATGTTATTATAAAGTTAATGGTACTTTTGAAATTGATTAGAGTGAATAGATATGTATTTAAGTAACAAAACCACTTGCGTAAGCTTTTCAAAATATCAAGTTAGAAGAACGAAGTTTGTCTTCCACTGCCATCTCATTGCTCAAAGACACCGGCGATGAAACAATTGGCCGGAAATCATGCGGCCGCTTCTTACATCAAATCATGAAGAAGAAGATAAGTGCCAATGTTAGGTACGTGAGTTCAGTTTTTTAAGGATCCCCTCTTGGAACTATACGTAGCAAATTTTAGTACTTACACTTGAAATAAAAACACAGCTGTTTAGAGACGATTGATTGCCTTTGTCTTTGAATTTCATATGTGTACACAGGATTTGTTAAACAAGACCGTACATCTGATATGTTTGAACTATATGCAACTTATGTTCACGGGCTAAACTCAGTCTTCTGAAGTCAAATTCTGAATTCAAAGAAATTCAGAGGAAGTTCAAAGGGAATTTCTATACTCATAAATAAAAGTTGTGAATGTATTGTGTATTGAACCAATGATATTTATGCTTACATTACCCATACGCTGATGTTCTATCGATACTTGTATTTCACATTTACCAAAAGGCTGGATTACGAGTTGAGTTGAGTTGATTTTAGTTTAGCGTCCCTTTCAGCAGCGAGGCTATATGAGACGTGGACCTACTGATTAACGTGGAATCCGAACCACATGAGCTCCCGCCGGGAATCGAACCCGGGCCTCCCACGCCAAAGGCGCGTACGCTAACCGCTTAGCCACGGAGGAGCTTAGGCTGGATTACGATAATAATCCTAAAAGATAGATGCATTGTAATCAGGTTTTACAAGGCAATCCCGAAAGACAAGCTATCCAATCCCGTAGCCCTTTAAAAAATTAAGAAAAATTTCTTCTTCACTTTCTTTTCCCTCAAAGGGTTCACATTCATCGAAAAAAAATAAATGAAATTTCTTTAGTTTAACGTTCCATGATTATGCTCTTTATGCTAGAGGAGACAGGTGATTAATGAAAGTGAAAGATTGTAAAATTAATTGTTGGGCTCTCACAGAACCGCGTACAACAAAGACACATGCGCTAGCCAATAGACTAACGAAGAGAACTTCACAGTTCTCGAGTGGAAACGTATCGGAATTCTTTCTTGACTACAACTTAAGAAAATAATTTAGTTGTCAATCGATAAACCTACATTAAAACAAATACAAGCATCGCGAGCCTTAACTTGATTTAAACTTACAGTTACAAGATATTGCACAAGTATCTAAGCTACCAACCCATAATTAATCTTTTAGTCATTAACCTCTTATTACTGAGTTTTACAGGTTTCTACTGTTTTATAATGAAATCAAATAAAACGTAATATTTTTATATATATATAATCTGCTTAATACACGGTAGAAATTCACTTCTGTGCTATCTTGTTCTTAAATTGTTAATTTCCATGCATATGCCATTTTCCACAATACATCTGCATTGCTGCAAGAATAACAATTACTGCATTCAATAACAACTATACAATTTATGGAGTTCTTTATTAAGCGAAACAGATTAGGCTACTTATAACATGTAAACTGCAAGTTTTGAAAATCGTTGGATACACTGCAGAGTGACGCTCTCCGTTCCCCTGTCCCACCGCGCTTACCTAGAAACTGATGTAAACACAACACTAGCGCCCTCCACGAAAAACCGCACTAATATCCTGGTCAGGTAATACCAGAGCCGGCGTGAAAATTTAGAAAGATCCACTTCAGATAATTCAGCATCTATTTGTCTTTAACTGTACAAATCTTTCAAAAATTGTAGATCTTGTAATGGTGAATGGGATGTTTGATCACATTTAAGCCAACTATGAACATATAGTCGGATCAGAAAGTGCATACTCTCCGAAGACCCGTTTCTATTTGCTTCGTTAAACGAAATTGTTGGCGAAAGAGAAATATTTTAAATAGTAGCTTGCTTTTCCCATCCATCTTACATGGTGAATTGCTCCAGCAAACGAAAGAAAACTCCTGAAGGAGGTATGCCACCCAAGAATATGATGGTCAGTTCTAAAAATTCCCTGTAATCTTCTCTGCAGTGTCCTGCTTCTACAAGTTTGATAGCAAAATTCAACACTTCATTTCTTACATCGGAAATATTGTTTGTTACATCATCATCATCAATTCCTGGAATAAAGTTAGTGTAATCTATTCTAGACCACTCGTTCTGCAAACACTTCGATAGGAGAACGTCCGGTCCAGATGCAAACGAAACACAACAGTTATCAAATACACATTTTAAAACTAATTCATAAATGTGGTGTCTACAAGGAAGGTATAGAAGGTTATTTTGGAGCTACTGCTCTAGCAGAATGCAAGCACCGTTGACAAGATCCATATTGCAAGGAGTAGTGTCACAATAAACTGCTTGCACGAACTTTACCAAGTTCCATTCTTCAAGCGAATGTACTATAATAGAATGAATATGTTCTTCTCTTGATGACGTCAAAATGGAAACACCAATTAGCCTCTCATGACCATCTCCCGTAATAATTATTGATAACCTGCCGGCAGTTTCTCTGCCAGTCAAATTCAGCAGTAGTTTTCCGTTCCAATGCATAACTAACGCACTTGATGCACTCTGAAATTGTTTTTTGTAACTGTGCAACTTCACTACAGGTTTTCTTTCAGCATCGGTGAATGGAAGACCTATCTATTGCTAGTTCCTCTACATTATGGCCTAATGCCTCTGCCGTCGCTGTCAGAATATGTATTGCTGCTCTATGAGTGATCTTTTATCGATTAAGAGCAACACCAGTCTTTGAGTAATAAAATTAGTTTTTCCCCCTTTTACATCTTATGGACGGTCCGGGCACACACGCATTCGTATTTACATTTTCTTTAACATTCTCAACTGGGTTTTCCTCTTCATTACATGAACTGCTCCATGTCTTTTGGCATATAAAGTTAAACAAATTATTTTCAGAAGTGCATTTTCTTTCGCGTTCCTCTTTCGTTTGAAGCCGTGCATATCCCTTTCGTTATTTTCACGCCAAACTCATGTCTTTACTTTTAGTCGTGTAAGAATTATTAATCTGAAAAGGAAAAAATCTTTTCACAGGTACTAATTCTTACATGACTAAAGCTATCTTTAAAATAGTGCCAGATTTGTGCTTCTGGTAAAACGCTACCTCAAAACGATATGTCACATGACCATCTTTCTATTTAAAAATGTTGACCTGAATCCAAGATGGCGGATTTCAAGATGGCCGCAATGGTAGTACTATACAAAATTAGATATGTTTCTTCCTCTATTTCTATTATCCAGGGTATCTTTGCATTACCTTTAGCCGCTTCTAGATTACATGAGTTTATTTCAGATTTTCCCCATATACTATGTACTGTAATCGGATTCAAATTTTTAGGTCGCTTGGGGCACCATCACAATTTTGTGTACAAATACAGTAAAGCTCGGGGTACCGGCACAAGGGCGGGCCGCATTTTTACGGGTGCTTGTCCGTTGCATTCCAAATCTTGCTTAATTCTCCTAACGCTCCGAGCGTATGCAGAAATAGGCTGTATTTCTAGTGTTCGTGCGTTATACTGACATTATTAGCAGCTACTCAGATTAAAATATAAAAAATAGAGAAGATAAATTTTAAAATGTTATACCTACGCAGAATACACCCTTTAATCAAATTGATATGATTTTAAAAATCCAGCTTGAGTTGGATATTATGTTCCAAAAGTAATTTCAAATTTGTCAGTCTTTTTCCGACCCCGATAACTATGAATTCGTCACTGATTTGTCTTTTTTTATTATTTAATTTTAGCGTTCCTTTCAGCAGCGAGGCTATAAGAGACGTGGATCTACAGCTTAACGTGGGATCCGACGACATGAGCTCCCGCTGGGAATCAAATCAAGGTCTCCCACGCCAAAGGCACGTACACTAACCACTTAACTACAAAGGAGCTATAAGTCATATTAGATATTATATTTTTTCACCCAATCTCCCCTCCCCCTTCTACTGATAGGACTGAACTTGGACATAAACGGCACTGGGAACATCATTATTCATTTTAACGACCCCAAAAGCTATGGATTGTACAATGCTGCTATGGATTGATAGAGGATAGTTGGTGCAAAGCAAGCTATGGATTACCCTAACTATCCTCTTTGGCAAAAAGAGTTTCGCTATCGTATATGTGAGCTCCTCCGTGGCTAAGCGGTTAGCGTACGCGCCCTTGGCGCGGGAGCTCATGTGGTTCGGATTCCACATTAATCAGTAGCTCCACGTGTCACATAGCCTCGCTGCTGAAAGGGAGCTAAACTGAAATTCAACTCAACTCAACTATCGTATATGTTATATTAACATAAAATGTAACTACTCTTGCACACTATCATAGTACGTGCAAAATGCAATAATTTAGTTTTATTTGCCATGTAAAAGGCTCTTAATTAAATCAGAATACTTGAACTCTAGTCCATTTCTATTTGTTTCGCGGGTCAATTGTTAGACGTTATTGATAGGCATAGGTCTTTGACCCTTGATATAGGTGGGAAAGCTTTCCTTTCTTTAGGAGACAACGTTTACTGGACTATCCCATCTGCATTTTCAAATGTTCCTGCTTTGTCAGGTAAACATAAAATACCTAGCTATATTTCACTTCCATACCTGCAGTTGCAACATATGAGAAGCAGACGGCCTTAGCAGTATATGGTTGAAAGAACGCGTTTTTCTTTTTTTCACCAGAAAGGATGACACATAACGATTACATGCAGATAAGAAAAAAAGATTGACGGGCTAGCATAGGAAGTTACGTATGTTGAGTCCAGTCTTACGATATTACTAAATCAAGTGTGTGCGGTTTTGTTTATCACCGGAAATGGAAATGCAGATAAACAAATGCGTATGAACTGTGCTAAGGAGAAGGAAGTTGAAGTGTTGTGTGCACCATCAAAAGGTCTGCAGTGTAAACAATGTGTTCGCATTAATTTCAAGGTAGGAGGACTTTTATTCTTCTATTTTGTTTCTCTTTTAGTAAACAAACATTTTAGATTGTATAAATACTAGCGACCCGATCCAACCCTTATTCATTTCTCTGTGAATATGATTGAACAATATACGTGTCAATAATTTTGATTATTTATTTTAAAGTTATCGTCCATTTTCAGCATGGAGGATATGTGAGAACTAGAGAATCGGAATCCGAACCACCATACTGCATTTAATACTCTTCTGCCGGGAATAGAACAGGGAACCACATACAAGAAAGGTGGTGTAGCTTCTGGACCAGCGGGATGTATGTGTTGTACGAATTGTACACAACACAAAAGACTTCATTCAGATTTACATTCAATAATGTAACAAAAATAATTTATCTAAGGCTAGTCTGTCATAGTTGTAGTCGAGTGGTTCTCAACCAATGTGTCGCGACACACTGGTGTATTACGTAATCCCCTAAGATGTGTCGCGAAATTTAAGAATTTAAAAGTCATAAAGAATTTGTTAATAAGTAGTTAAAATCGAGACAAACTGTACTAGTCCACACTTCCAGCGGTAGCAATAATGCTCAAGTGCTATATAAAGTTATTATAAAAAATAATTGGTTTCTCTATTATAATAGATATTATTATTATTATTATTATTATTATTATTATTATTGTTGTTGTTGTTATTATTATCTCAAAAGTCTCCTGACATAAGGTAACTCCATTATTATCAGAATTACAAGAAAATGCGAAAGGAAAAACCATCTCCAAATATGATGTTTTCAATCTAAAGTGAAGGATTTTTTTTATATATATATCGGACGAGCCGTTTGGGCTGTACACTCTTTATGTGGCCAATGTTAAATGAAAATGCAATTTTGTCATTTACCTGGACCCATAACTTAAATGAATGAAGTTACTGTCTTTTACGCTACCGTGTCGATGGCCAGCCCCCATTTCAAACAGTAGCTTCATTCACTTTTACGTTATGGGTCCAGGTAAATGGCAATGTTGCATTTTCATTTAACATTGGGCGCATAGAGTGTGCAGCCTAAACGGCTCGTGCGATTTAAAATTCCTTCAATTTAGATTGAAAACATCATATTTGGAGACGGCTTTTCCTCTTACATTTTGTTGTAACTCTAATAATAACAGAGTTACCCTATCTCAGAGGACTTTTGAGATACACTGTATATTTTATACCCTTCTTTGGTATTTGAATAATCTTATAAGCTGATATTGTGAATATGCAATAATAGTCATATCATTGTACTAACAACTAACTATTAAAAGCTGGTGCAAGTTTTCATCATTTCAATCAGGTACATATGTTTTTTTGAAGTCATGATACTGTTAAGGTTTAATTTGGGTGTTCTTATATGTTAAGTAATTATGCCTACAGAAACATATATGAAGCACTTTTAACGTATTTGGCAACCCCTAAATCATAAAAGTTTTCTGAAATAGAAAAAAGAATCTACTTTTTATTTTTTTTTCAAACTTTAGACTTCTACAGACAAACTTTCTCATTACACTATAAGAGTTCAAATTTAATATTATTACTATTTGAGCCGAAAGGAATGGGAGAAAAACCTGGAAAGCAGAAATATTTTTCAATAAGAAGTATTTTTAGTCACATTGTATCATTTATCGTATATTTTATATAATATACCTGCACGTCACCGTTTCTCGATCATACGGTACTTACGCTTATACTTGTGCTTATAAGTAAAATACTAAAAATACTGAAACATATAGAAAGTTTACAATAAATACCAAGTACACAAGACTTAATTTAATGTAAGTGTTAAAGTCGCCTAAGATGAAAAAGGTGTGATGAAATTCATACATTATCTAACTTTTTACATTTTTTTGTTTATTATAGGGTACTTTTTTCGGATGACTTTCTCAAAAACTACTCAGGTGACTTTGTTAATATTTCATAAATAAGTATGTCATTAGTAATCTGATCATGTATGGCATAACTCATTTGTCCTAAAAAAAAATGTACAGTTACTAGTTTATTCATGGGGTGAGGTTTCTGGAGGGACAGTTTTCTCAAAAACGACTCATGTGGTTTTCTTCATAGTTCATAAATAAATATTTCATCAATATCCTGACAATATGGCTTAACCTATTTTTCCTTTAAAAATATATGAAGAGTACTTTATTCTTGAGTACGAATTTTTTAAAAAGCAATTTTCTCAAAAATGACTCACGGGATATTTCATTAATAACCTGATAATACTAGATATATCCTAACTCATTTATCCTGAAAAAAAAAAATATTGCAGGGATAGTTTATTTTTGAGGGTGAGTTTCTTTCTTAAACACTTTTCCCAAAACTGTTTCATGTGATATTGTTCATATTTTACAAATAAATATTTCAGTAATAACTCCATAATTTTGCGTAAATTACTCCTTATGAATAACTTTAGAAGGGGTAATTTAATCTTGGAATGAATTCTTTTTGACAGTTCTGTGAAATATTACGTTTGCGGTTTTAATATTTTATATACAAATATTTCGTTAATAGCCCTAACATATGGCATAAATTATTTTCTTATGGAAAAATCTACAAGGAATAATTTACTTTTTGGGGGTGAATTTTCTTTGGATGAAATTTCCAATAAATGCCTTTTTTAAAATTTTGTTCGTATTTCACAACAAAATGTTTCAGTAATAACTGCAGTCCAACATGATTTAGTTTAAGAAATTGGAGCGAGAAAGTTTAGTGCAGTGGCCTGCGTTTTTTAAATTTTCGTTTAGTTTGCCCACAAACCACCCCGAAATGCATACAATATTTATAAAATTATTCAAGGATTTCGTTACATATGCAAGGGATAGCATAGGTAGCGACATCTATTAGGGTCAGTGTTGATCATTAGGATTAATGTGCCAAATAGGCTGACTTTGTCTTTTATTAGAGTTAGTGTGGTGCACAGACTAAGACGTTTGCTATTTATTATTAGGATTAGTGTGGCGCACAAACTAAGCCGTTTATGTTTATTATTAGGATTAGTGTGGCGCACAAACTAAGTTTGACGTTTATAATTAGGATTAGTGTAACACACAGACTAAAACATTTGTTTATTGTTGGGATTGGTGTGGTGCACATACCGTATTAAGACGTTTGCCATTTATTATTAGGATTAGTGTGACATACAGACTAAACCATTTGTTTATTGTTGGGATTGGTGTGGCGCACATATTAAGACGTTTGCCGTTTATTATTAGGATTAGTGTGACACAGACTAAAACATTTGTTTATTGTTGGGATTGGTGTGGCGCACATATTAAGACGTTTGCCGTTTATTATTAGGATTAGTGTGACACACAGACTAAAACATTTGTTTATTGTTGGGATTGGTGTGGCGCACAACCGTTTATTATTAGGATTAATGTGGCACACAGACTAAGACGTTTGCCGTTTATTATTAGGATTTTTGTAATGTGATGTTCAATAATATTGTTAATTCGGTATCTAGCCCGAATTATTTCTATTTCGAGCTAGATACCGAATTAAGAATATTGTTTGACATGACATTACAAAAACCATTTTGTGTGAATGGTTCCAGGTTCGATTCTCGGTGGGGACATTCTGTAGAAATGTCTAAAAGCCCTTTCAGGCCAGCCATTCTGAGTGAGGTTTTCCCTGGATTTTCCCCATTCACGTCAGGCAAATGTTCGTATGGCATCTAACATAAAGATCCTAAACCACTTCCTCCCACTTCCTCAGTTGGTGTGCTCGTCGAGGAACGCCATTTCTCATACGTGACGGGCTAAAATGTCATAGATACCGAAAGCTCAGAAATATAATTCCTAATCCGTAATTATTTTTAACAGTGGGGGATAAAGAGAAATAACAATTGAAAAAGCTGCCTATATCGTATAGAATTGAATTATCTTATATTTCAGAGACTGGATTTCTCCTCATAAGATAAGAATTTAATGCACTTTTAGGTTAAGGAACTACATATCGGAATATTATAAGTATTATTGTAATGTTAACATCATCTTCTTATTGAAACGCCTTGTCTTAGACTTTAGTTCTCAATGAAGCTTGAATTGAACCTTGAAGGGATTGAACCGGGAACCATTTGATCATAAAAACGCACATCTCGCTCAATAATTGCTAACTATTTTAAGATTATAAATCGAGCTTATAAATATGGTCCCCGTCTTCTATCCCCAATTCCCTTTTTCATAGACACTTCAAACCGTATCACAGTGTATGATAGAGAAAACGCGGGCGTTGCTGTAACTTTACAACCTCGCTTATTTTCCTGTTCCGCTGGGGTGTTTTTCAGTAAATCCATCTCTTATCCAAACATGCAGCTTGAAGGAAGTGTCTGCAGTAAAATAAGCGTTTATCGCCTTCGCTTTAGAAGACGAATGCCTCTTCCACTTTCTGAGATCATTAAGGTTCTTAATGGTGCAATTTGTCATGTTGTTCGACGAGAAAGAGAGAGAGATGGAGAGAGTCAAAAACCTTACATTGAATCGCTGCTATGTTACCGTGCGTACGTACGGTACGTATCACAGGAAAATCAAAACCCAACCTTCTTCTTCCGTCTTATTTTTCTCACCTCTACGTCACTCTCTTTTGTGAAGATTCCTCATTCCCCCTTTTCCCTATTTTCTCTGTAGTCACCCACTCCACTCGAGCAATTCACAATTTTCATGACAGGAAGAGGAGTGCGGAAGTAATACTTGTAAAGTGCCAGGATGAATGACTACATGTGGAAGCAGAGAAGAAGGTTAAAAAAGAGAAAAGAAAAATAACTCCTAGAAGAGCTAATGACTTTTATGGCAGGTATTATCTCAGGATAATCAAATGTTTTATATTCACTTGCATCTTTTTTTAAAAATACAATTAACCTCATTTATAGATAATAATGTATTGATAACATTTAGGATTTATGCAGATTAACTTCCCAAAGTATAGTTATAACATTTTTCAGGGAAATTGTGTATATCAGTCAGTGACGACGCCAATTTTTTGGGGAAGGAGTAAGTGGAGGAGAAGAGACATTTTTGGGTGCCAGCTCTTTTTTTCGTATACTGAAAATAATAATTTTTATATTACTTGACCTACAATACAATACAATACAATACAATATGAAGGGGAACCGCCTCGTACAACATCTCAAGGGGGAGGGGGAAGGCGGGGTAGATGATACCAC
Organism: Thermobia domestica; assembly: GCF_964235325.1. Lineage (NCBI taxonomy): Eukaryota > Metazoa > Arthropoda > Insecta > Zygentoma > Lepismatidae > Thermobia > Thermobia domestica. The sequence continues at coordinate 246,033,771 of NC_137454.1, forward strand.
CGGGGAATCCGCCCTCTTGCTCCCTCTTGCGCCCTCTTGCTCCCCCGTCCATCGTCACTGATATCAGTTTCTCAACCATCGGTAAACGTAATCGTAGCGAGGTTCGTCATGTATAGGTCTGTTTGATTTATGTCTTGTTAGTAGGGCCGAATTTATCTTCTTTGTACCTGTAATCCCAATAAAGGATTTCAGCATATTATTTTTTTCCCTTTAAAAAGTGCCAGATTACAGTTCGGTCCTAAAGAATATCCTTAGCCGTATGCTTTCTTGAAAAGCTTTGATCATGACTTTAATGGGAGGCTATTTATTCATATTATGTAATATATCTTCATGGCATTGTTTTACAACATAGCTTACATTATTTAACATAGAAATTAATAGTGTTTCAATATTTTGTGTCTCGTCCTTGCTTTCTTAAGAATCTGACTCTTTTTGGCATTGATACTACAAGTTTCTCACTTGTACGGTCCGCAGCAAAAAGCCTGCAACATGAGCATGTAAGTTTATTGTGAAACGACGAAGTCTTTTGCTCCAAAATAAGTGTGCAGGAGAGGACGCCGAGGTTTCTCCTGGCGTGATTCGAGCCACTTACACGTTATGTTGATTCCCTGGGCTGTTAGGCGTAGATTTAGAATAAGCTTACATGCTCATGTTGCAGATTTTTTGCTGCGGATTGTACCAGACTCGATTTCATGATACCAAACATGAACAATTTTTTCCATTAATTCTGTTCTGTTAAAACAACAATATTTGCTCAATTTGAAAGACATAATAGCCCACAAATTTTCGATGAGATTCGTATCATGTGAATTGGCTGGCCACCATAATCTCTGAATATCCAATTCTGACGCACGCTGTTGGACAACCGTAGATCGGTGGCACGATGCATTGTCATCCTGAAAAGTGAATGATCCAAGGTTTAAACTACTAAAATGGTTCCTAGCTGTATTGAAAAGCTCCTTCTTTAGTATCTCACAATATGATAAACAATCGATTGGAGCTGTGCAACTTTAATTCTTCCAACACCCTTGGAACACATTCCTCCTCATAGCTTATACTTTCACTGAACTACTTTGTCTCCGTAATGCACTCTTGCTTTAACTCTATCCCGGCTCTATCCACAGTTTTACACCATTATTATTACCAAAAACATTGAATTTCTTCTCATCTGAGAACATTATCGATTTCCAATCATCAACTATCCACTTTCCAAACATATCCACGAATCTTTTCCTGTCCCTGATGTGCTTCTGTGTCAAACGAGGCTTCATTACTGGCACTTTCTTTTTAATATTCGTGTCCGACAGACGTCTTAACACTGTTTAGTGTGAAATACTCTTACCTAAGTCCTCCTTTATCTTCGCAACAACCTGCCTTGCACTTAATTTTCTTTCTTGCTTCGCAATCCTTCCCAGGCAGCATGCTTGCTTACCGCAAGCTTGCCTGTCGCTTTTATTTGATTTTATTTCGCTTTGGCTTATAGCGTACACAAAAGCTTATTTCTACTTAGCGCAAGCTGTAGAGCGGGCAACCCACGCTTCACTTGCGAGACGCTTTTCTTTAAATTGAAGTAAAAAGCCAACGTTTGATTTCCTGTTGTTCTCAGAAACCGTCACACTGACCTCTTAACTTTCGGCGACAATTTAATGTTCGCGTTGTTAGCGTCTTTTTAGCATTCACCTTGAATAAAGGACAAACTTATTATCATTATTTTTTAATTGTGCCGTCTAGTACTCTAGACCCACGTAACTATAATGTCACTCTTTATTTCCTCATATTTTGGTAATCATGAGGCATAACAAATTGTAGGGGAAAGTCGGATAGTATCGGACAGCGTATAGTATCGGACAGTGTATAGTTCATTATTTTCGGAACAGGATGGCGACACTCTTTAGGCACGTGTTAGTAGTTCTTTGTGAGGGAAGCGTGGCGCCAACATTCTGAGATAGTACGTTGAAAGGTGTACATGTGGTGCGACGATTTGTAGTTTTTGTGCGGTTTGTGGTTGCACGTACTTAATTTTGTCGGCTAATCACAGAAACAAAGATAAGTGAAATATGAATTTAAGTAGTTGTACATTTTTGTTGTAGTTTTGTATCCTAATTGGCATTATATCATTGCCTACATTGCAAGACAAATTATTTCAAGACTCTTTATTATCATGCAGGGTGGTCGGGTGGTATCGGACAGGGTGTTGGCGGGCAATATCGGACAGCAATATTCAAAGTTTCAATGCGAAATCTTATAGTTCTCTCATGTTTTTCAGGTAAAAATAGACAAAAAGAGAGGTAAATGGTCAGAGGAAAATATAAAAACAGCAATTGAAAAAGTGATAAGTTGTGGGATGAGTACAAGAGAAGCAAGTAAACAGTCTTCCGTCCCGGAAAGCACTTTAGGTGACAGCGTAAGATTTCTTCCCTTGGGAAAAAAAATTCAAGTAAAACCGTCAATGGGTAAATTTCAAAACACTTTTACGGATGAACAAGATAAGTTACTGTATAATCTTGTCAAAGATCTGGACAGCCAGCTGATGCCTCTAAACAAGAAAGAACTTTTGAAACTAGCATTTCAGTTCGCTGAACACTTGCAACTGAACCATAAATTCAACAGAAATAAAGGACTAGCCGGGAAAGATTTTTATTATTCTTTCATGAAGAGACATCCCGATTTAAGTTTGAGGTGCGCGGAGTCCACAAGTTTGCAGTGGGCTATAGGATTCAACAAGGAATACGTTGGTATATTTCTTTGACAAACTATCTGCACTTATGAATAAATATTCTTTTAAACCATCGAGAATTTTTAATGCTGATGAAACTGGTGTGTTAGTAGTTCATGAAAATCAGTTAAAAGTTGTCTCTATAAAAGGGAAAAAGCAGGTAGGGAAATTAACATCTGGAGAAAGAGGCAAAAACGTAACAATTCTTCTGTGCATAATGCGTCAGGTGAGCGATTTATCCCTTCATTATTTGTGTTCCCAAGAGTAAGAATGGACAAAGAACTTACGAAAGATGCTCCCGAAGGAAACCGTATTTGATACTCAACCAAGCAGTTTGATCAGCAAGGAAGTCTCTGAAATTCTACGGTGAAACAAAGACTGATTACTAATTTGTGAGGAAAACTTTGATGAGAACTGGATACAGTGTAATTCGTGCAAAGGTTGGGCACATGAAAACTGCGTAAGTCTTGAGAGAGATGCATTTTATTATAAATGTCATATTTGCAATACAACATAACAATCTGCAGTTTGTAAGGCATGTAAGAAGACATGTAAGGAATCTAAGAAGGTATTAACAGATCTGTCCGATATAACCCGCCAGTTTTTTATATCTTGAAAAATTAGACTTTTACATTTTTTTCAGTTTCTCTAAATTTTGTAGTAAAAGTGAAATATGGTTTATATAGTGTTATAAAGATATGTATGAGGATTGCACATATGAGGTTTTTATTTAATTTCTGATTATCATAAAGTTGTTACATCACATGTTCCTTAAGTGTCCGATACTACCCGACCTTCCCCTAGTATTTCGCGAAAGAATGCAGAACTGTTGCAGATTTTTTAAATATAAACTTCAAGTTTAAACACAGCATTCAGATAGTTTATACTGTAAGTTAAAAGTGTAAACATTTTTCGTGTTTATATATATATATATATATATATATATATATATATATATATATATATATATATATATATATATATCAAAGGTAGAAATTTCAAGTACTCGCGGCTAATATAGGAAGATATTGGATATTGGTAAGAAGGAACGTCGCATTGCTTGTCATAATAAAACCGTTATTATTATGATTATTTTGATTTGTTGTAGAAACAGATTGGAGTTGTAGATGTTTTCACGGCTGTGTCTTTGCTTGAATAATTGGGAAGGTGAGGGAGAAATATATTGTAGCATTGATTTAGTGAGACGGTCGATGTATACGGATTTCTTACTTTTTAAAAAATGACTTATCTAAATTCTCTTGTCGCAAGCTTGTTTGGCGTGTCTTTCGGTTGCAATAGGCTTAATAAGGCTTGCGTTTGAGATAATTTAACTTGTGTTTCTCTTCTGAAGACAAGCTTGCCGCAAGTCTTGCCCTGATGTAACTAACTAGCTTGCAGCAAGCTAATTGGCTTGCATAGTAGAGCTTGCGGCAAGCTAATTGGCCTGCAACGGCAAGTTTGGGGCAAGCTTGCAGCAATTTTAAATTTCTGTCTGTGTTTTGATTGCCCTACACAATCTTGGATTTGCTTTCTCTTTACGTCCACGTCGAAGCCATAAAGTTCCAGTTCCTGTTTGACGTTTTAAAATATTATCCACTATTTTGCGGGCAATATCGAAGTTTCTTGTGATTTTTCTATTCGATGTTTCGGCTACTTCAGTCCCAAAATCATACTTTGCTTTCTTAGAGATAAGTCCTTTTTTTTTCTTTCCTATGATGTAGAAACTAAAAATATATTACCAAATCACTGAATGTAACTAGTATTAACACACACAGCTTTGTATTTGGACAACCCAGTTTTGTAATTTAGAATACAGCACCAGCAGTCTTCAAACTTGTCAATATGCATTCTTTTCCCATCACTCCGCTCCCAAGAAAGCAGCTGACTGAAAAATGACGGGAACCGAACAATGGCACCATCTAGGCCAAGCATTTTGGAACTTCAAACATATTTCTACCATCTAGTACCCACACAGTATACTAGATGGCATGTCTTTGATTTCAATCTGCTGGGGTTTTCTATTTAATGAATATTTCCGAGCATCGAAAAAAATATAGATTAAGTATACTTTTCCCCTAAACGAACACACGATAGAGAAAATTAGTCTTACAAATCCAGATATCAGTAAAAACTCTTATAAACGATTTAAGAATAATTACCCATTACCCAATTACCAAAACAGTCCGTGTAGAAACGCAAACTTAAACCAACACTGATTAAAAGATATTTTTCAATCAAAATTCATTGGGGGATATTTTTCTGGATCAAACTGTATGTACTATTTTCCTTCTCACGTGTCAGCTGCAGAGTAATAACAACGCACACTAGTTGCGTATTCAAAGGAATTCAGGTGTTGTATAGTTCATACCTGAAGTGTTCACAGTTTGTATTTCTTAAAGTATATTTTGGTGAATGTGAAAAGCAATTTTTCTCATCAGTCTTATCAAACATGGGTCCTGACTACACTACTGATGATCTGTCGTAGTAGTAGTATGCTGTGTTTATCAATGAATTAAATGTTAAATAAATAAACGTGAAAATTATAAGGCGAAATTAGGTCCTTCAAACTATAAAGCTAACCAAGAAATTTTGTCGCTTTTTATGCACCACCTTCGAACATCGATATGACACCTAAGATGTACCTGGAGGAACAAAAATAGTCACCATCTCCATCGACGACCTTCTGCCGACGTTCTGGAAGGCCATGAATTCCATCGCGGTAGAACTTGGTGGGCCATGAAGCGAAGAAGGTATCAAGTGCATTTTGCACGTCATCTAGCGATTTGAACTGGCGTCCTCTAAGGTGAATGCCCAAGGAATGGAACAGGTGATAATCGGATGGTACAATGTCTGGGGACTATGGCGGATGCAATAGTGTTTCCCATCCAATGCGTAGAATGGTGTCCCGGGTCATCCTAAGTAACCACGGGGGTCTAAGCGTTGTCCTGTAAGTCTGTTGTTAGTCATGTTATTCTGTCGTATGATCTGGATCTTCCCGGAATATTTATTCCCAATTCTTTACATTTGTTTTCGATGCACTCTTCTGTCCATAAATTACACTTATTCTCGTGTGATTTTTTTCTGGGCTGGCTCTCTGCTGACAGAAATTAAATCACGGCCTATTGATCAACGCAGGACGGTTTCCAATCACCGTCATACTTTTTCTGTGGCACCACAGTCAAACGCCACATTAATAGCTGGTCTTGTATGCATACATTTCTATTACTAACTGTTGTCACTCCCCCCAACACACACTTTCCTCGATGCTCAATAGTGTGTGCAGTGTTCAGGCATATCATTTCAAGACTTGTCTAATAAAAATGTTTAGACTTATTTGTCTGTGGAAATTTTTACCGCAAGACAAACCTATTCGAATATTTCCAAGTATGATTGGACTTTACCAGCTTCCATATTGAATGGTCCAAAAATCGATAAAGTAGAGAAGTTTCTTTGTGTAGATTCAGTGTCAACTTACCGCGCCACTTCTTAACTTGTGAAGTTAACTCCTTCAAAATTTGATCCGTTTCACTTTTAGGTATGTTAGTTTTCTACAGACTGTCAATAATTAGCAGATATTACTAGAGGGCGTATCGGAAAATAAGCATAAATCCTTTCTATAACTAAATACCGAGTATCGATTCTCTCAAATAAGCCTAACATAAATGCTTTATACGTCGCTACGATTTCTTCTATATATTAATGTATACCAGTTTGTACATCTCGCAAAAAATTTTATTCCTTTATTTGTGTTCACAGACATCCGTATAAGGTTAACTCCTGCTCTTATTCAACGTGTGAACTTCCTTCAACTTCAGCGAAAACCGAAAACTAATCATCTATCAACACACGTAAAACAATAATACTAACTACCCAATTACATTGATTCTGAACATTGAAAGAAACAAGGTGCTAGAATACTACATTTCAATCATCTACTATATCATAGACTTTCTTCATTTAAGATCCCGTCTTTTTTCTTCATGTTGAGGACGCCATAGCCGATGTTCTTTCCTCCTCATATTTTTTTTTCACTCCAATAGAAAAAGTGAAATGAAATTTTTGAGTTTTACGTCCCACGGTTATGCCGGGTAGGCTAAAGGAGACGGTGATGATGAGAGATGAATGAAATGGTGGAGTGAAGAAAGTGGGAGGAAACGGGAGAACCCCGAGAAAACCCACGCACACGGTGTTTGTCCACCACAAAGTTCACTTGGCGGGAGCAGGGTTTGAACCCGAGACCCCAAGCACCAGAGGTGAACGCTCTACCACTGAGCCACCGCGGCCCTCACCCCAATAGAACTTCACATATTTCAAGATTAAGAAAGAATGTCCTTCTGAATGCTAGTAGTAACATAGGAACATCCTAATTGAAATACAGGTTCATAGGATCGTTTTGATGAAGTTTGCACATATGCAGCATACTTTGAGTCTTAAAAATAAAGGGATTAAATAAATACGAAAGTGCGGCCCCTGTGAACTGCCATTTTAGAGCATGTGCTTTGGGGCTCGTCCACATATTGCGTAACGTGGCAAGGAGGAGAGGGGTTCGGCCTTTCGTTACAAAGTGTGACAAGGGGGAGACAAGAAGGTTTACGCCTTCAGTACATAATGCATTTTTTTGCTGTAATTTTTATTTTTATTCTCAGGTTTTATGCAATATTTTAAGCAAATAATTTCATTCTTTTCTTGTTTTATAAATAAATAAACATTTCTATTGCTTTGGGAAGTTGCTATATAGCCTATATCCTGTACACAAAAAGTATAGCCTATAGAAAATGAGTCACGCATTAGGGATTTGAAGACGCTACTGGACACTAACATGACTGTTGATGAACCTTGCGTATATTACAATACAATAAAACTTCCGTTCTGTATCTATTGCCGCATCGCATTTACAACACACGAAGCTTTTCTGGAATTAGTTGTTAGCGATCGTAACCACCACTTAAAAATGCCCTTACGTTCCCACTCGTATCGTTATTTCTGAGAATATGATTCAAAACTTTTGATTGAATTATTACCAATTGTATCCTTCTTAGGAGTTTTGCATGTGAAACTGAAGAAACTTTTTTATATTTTTCATGACGGAACGATTCACGATTTGCAGAGCAAAATAAGGTATTAAAAACCAAATTCGTTGGATATTCGATCTCGTACTGATTTTTTTTTTTTTTTTTTTTTTTTGTCTTTAGGTTTGAATTTACCTGGACAAAACGAGTTTATTCGCATTCTGACACTGATTTAGAATATGAAAAATTTGGAAAGGGGTAAACCGAAGTCTAAAGTCCAAAGAAGATACTCGAAAGCTTGTTCACAAACAAAATACCCCTCAACTTGTACATGTGCAACCATGTCGAATCTGTGATCGACGAGGAAGAGAACTTCTTTGCATCGTCCACACTGGGAAACTTCAAATACAGGAAGCATCCTGAATCTCAAAAGAAGAAGTGGATGTCAGTTCTTTAAATCCTGTTTTACCTCCAACTTCTAGCAGTACTTCTTCCTTGCCAATCATTAGTGAGCTAAAAGATTAGGTGCAATCTCCTTGGAAAAAAAAAACAGTATGCAATTTCGAAGAATTAAGACTGGTTAATTTAACAACCTTATGAGGTGAAAATATCATTACGGTACGGAAAATGGCAAACTTTCTAGTACTTTGATTTCTTGGCGAGAAAGCATTACAAATTTATTCAGAATGCAAGCATTTTGTAATTAAAAAAATCTGCCATTAAAATTACCTTTTTATTGTAGTAATCCTCAAAAATAACCAAAATTGGCGGGAAAACAATCAAAAAGTGTTACATGACAATGGGAAGAGGATTCGGCCTTGCGTTACGAAGTGTGACAAGCGGGAGGGGGAGGGGTAAAATAGCGTTACGTAATATTCTGAAAGTAATATTAGGAGGTTCGAAACTCCTTTGTAGATTAAAGGAAATGATGCTAACTCGGAATGATGATTCAGTGTGTAAAATGTTAGAGCTTTGAGAAGGAAACTTTGAAACACAATATATTATGTCTTCACATATCACAAGGGATAAAACACAACTACTAAAACCTTTCACAACGCGTGAATATTAAAGGTCTTGTCCATTGGCCACTCTAGTTCTTTTCTTTGTAATAATAGTAACACTAGAATCAGCTTATGCAGTATAAAATAGAGAGCTCTACTTTTTGTCATTGTTTTATGATTACGCAAGTACAGTACTACTTAACAATTTGTTTAAACACTAGAAATGTATTACATGGTATCGTATTCATTCATAATATATGATAACAAGTACAGTAATTACTGCAGTAATGAGTTTCACGATTATGGAAAAAGGTTACGCTTCATGGATTCTAGCAAATCTTGCTTGTAAGTACACACTGAATTTACTTGACGTTTAACGGGTTCCTTCCATGTACTTCCTTCTAATTCTTGTGTTAAGTAGCAATTCGTTTTTTGTTTCTAAATTTGGCTAAGTCCAAACCTGTGACTTGATGGCGAAAACTTCGGAAACCAAAGGTCGATACAGGAAAATATTTTACACTCACACCAGGAAATTCAAGATCTACGTACGTTTACGCTAAATTTGGTGGATATCCGATTAGCGCTGTACATTGCATACGGTGCAACATTCTTTGTATTTATCCTAATCTTCAATGTCATTGTTAGCATGTTCACACCCACAATCACGAGAAGTAAATAAATTTTTCGCACAAATGGAACTAATATAACAATTCATATATAATATACGAGATTTGTAATATTTTTTGTTTCATTTAGGGGTAAATGTAACTAGAAGTTGGACATACTTTGACTCTTACAATTGTACACTGGTGGCTCTTGAGGGTAGTCACAGAAATAAAAAAGATATCGCTACAAGGTAAGTTTTCTTCCCTTAATGTGTAGTAATAAAGTTTTAATCTTTAACTGATGTGATTTCCCTGAGGAACCACCACGGCAGTTACATCATAATTTAGAAAATAAGATCTTCAGTTCTGGAATCACTTCTTTTATCTTATATGTGTTTTGTGTGACACATATAAAAATAATCTCGTGGATAGCTAAATACAAACAAAATAAAGAGTGCTCACAAAGAAGGCAACTTTTGAAATGCCCGCCAATTCCGTTCTAGTAAGTTACACGATTTTCATCTGTTGTCTTTGTGGTCAGTAGTCACGGAGCGCCAAATAACGCATGATTATCTGTTTTCTGTAGGGGGTGAGGAATGGAGTGCATCACGACGGAACAGTGTGTTGTTGTAGTGAAAATGTATTTACAAATGTGGTGAATGTTGTGAATTCCTACTCGCATAGAAGACAGATGACGATCATATGCTATTGTGCTCTGTTACTACTAACCACAAGAAACAACAAACGAAAATCATATAACGTTCAGTGCTGCCAACTTACTAGAACAGAAATGTCGGGCATTTCAAACGTTGCGTTCTTTACGAAACTCTTTCAGTTCTCAATTTATGAAACTAAGACTTAGAAAAATTATAAATATTAAGAATAAATTATGTTTTAAACCTTTAGCTATTGAAGTCCAAAATTCTGAGAGAGGGGCGCGGTGGCTCAGTGGTACAGTGATCATCTTCACTGCGAAGCATCCGTAGTTCGATCTCAAACCATGTGAGCTTGTGGTGCACATCATGTCCGAGAGTTATTCCGGGATTTTCTCCCGTTTCCTTCCACATTATCATTCCACCAATTATTCCATAATTATTCTCTTTCATTAATAATATGCGTTTAGCCTACAGGACAGAACGGCAAGTTTTAAAATTAAATATTCCATTTCATTTGCATTTCCAAACTTTTGAGACTAATGACCCTCGTAGTTACAATTTAGTGATTTTAATTCAAAAATTTATGTTCGAATTCGTTTGTAGATGTTTCTTTTCATTTTCAACACACATAACTCTTTTATAGGACAAAATGATTGACAGAAATAATGGATTAAAGCTATTTTGTCAGTCGTTCTTTTCAGATGAGAGAACGCAGATTTTGACGTCACATATCGAATATAGTCTCTTTTATGTCAACATTGATTCTCTTTAGCGTCGATACGAGCGTCTGCCGCCAATATTTATAGGTTCTTGTTTTTCACCTATCTTTCAGCTCTCTTCCCAGCAAAATTTTCTCATCCAGGAAAGAAGATTCAAAGCTTTTAATTTAGTAAAACGATAACCTTTAACTCCGTAACCAGATGAGTATTATCTGATAAAACAATCGCAAAGAATGTTATTTTATTCTTCTTAAAATTTTTGTAAGTCAGTGCTTTGTTGGTAAATGGTATAGTGACTGCCTCCGAAGCACAGGTTCACTTACTTGATCTTTGATCAGGTCATATTCTTTATCTAGTACATAAACGCAATATGCTTAAGTTTGATATGTTTAGTTTGACCATTTAATCCCATAGCCCCTACTGTGAAATTAGAGCATATTTTAATCCATAATATAACCTTTTTAACTTCAAAGAGACACAGAATCTGGCTAAAGATTGCTAAATTGTCCTAAAGTTACGGCTAGATGTATAGCAAATAAAATTTAATATTAAAGCAAGGAAGATGTTTCGTGGTTGAAATGCCAGCTAAAACATACCTATTGTAACGTTCTTCTTGGTATTCTCAAATCAATTGCTTTCATTTTTAATTCGCAGCTAAAATATTTACAGTAAGCTTTGCATTTCTTCACTGTAAAGGTGTTACATATCAATTGAATTCTTTTCTCCATTCCAAACTTTGAGTTAATGCTGAATGAATGAATGTTAAATTTTTCCTCCAAGTCGAAGGACAGGACATCTATCCGAAGTTGTTGTTGAAGAAGTGGAACAGAAGGCGGAACTAAGAGTGGGCTTGTAGAACATTCTTTTGAGAACGAATTGCTTTTTTTGAGGAGAAAAAATTACTTCTTGCATTCGTGAGTTGGAAAATACAACTCGGTTTTTATTGGCTGTCCTACTGTATGAGCTGCTTCCCAGAGAAAATGGTCCTAACCGCAAATCCCGCGTATCACTTACAAGAAAAATCTGTTTTTGTAGTTTGTAATTTTATCTTTTGTAGACTTTTTAGAAACAAATTTATTTTTATGGCAGTTAGCATCCATAGCTTTTGTCGGAAGATGCGCTCGATGTGTTTCAAAAATGGTCGTGTGCAGTCGGGAAGTTTCACCTGGAAACGCCGTAACTGTTAGAATGGAAGTAGTCCATAATACGAGATGATGAACGAGATCGTGGATGGGCTTTCTTGATGAGTTGTTGAACAGTTTCAATAGGGACTAAATCTCGTTGCGTCTTTGAAGAAAAATCTGGTGGCGTGGTAGATGTGTCGGTTGTCAACGCAATCATCGTAGGTGAAGACGGATTGGCTCTCATAAGGGCTGGACTTACTGAGATCAGAAATGATATTAGGTGTTCTATTAACCTTGGACTTGTATAGCCGTTTCGGACATGTGCTGGAGAGCCTGTTCTATGACCTTCCTGTTTATATGTAGGACATAAATTCTTATTTAGATATTTCTGACATGAGGTACCATGTAAGGGCCCCACATCTGTAACAGACGTATTTAGTGTTGCAGAGATAAACTGAGTGTTCATAGGAACAGCAGTTCCAATATGGTGAAGGTCTAGGTGCTTGATTGATTGGATTGTTGAACAACGTAGTTTTGTTGATGTTCGTCTTTTCCGAATGTGAAATCTCGAGAGAGCAAGTGCTTGATTTGGAAGGAATCTTAATAACACTCCAGCATACGTGGTAGGTTCTTTTGTATTACGGACAGTGCTATATTGCTAATTTTGAACAAATTGATACGCATGTGGACCCAGAGAGCATAAACTTATTTTTGGCATCTTCTGTGGTGACGGTTTTAAAAACACAGTTTTATCTCTCTTCTTGCAGTTGACTAACTGGCAATGGAAGGCGAGTATTGTTATAATCGGTAAAGCAGGCTCGAGGGCCAAATTCTTGAAGGCGATAGGTTTTGACAAACCACTTTCTCTGTTCTTCAGATGAAAGAAAAAGAAAAGGTTTGAGATAATTCATCGTTACTGTATATGTCCCATTGATGATAAGGAGTCTTCTTGGCAAAGTAAGAATTCATCAAATACAAAGCGGATTCATATTCTGAATATGTATGGCGTAAGCTTGATCGATCCGCTTCACTGGAACAGTGGGCGAGGGATATTCTACCCGTAAAGTGTCAGGAAATTGAATGTAGAGTTCAGCAAGTAAAGAAGTTACATCCAGTGCCTGCTTAATTTTCTTCTTACGAGTGTCCTTGGACTCAACTGCTTTGGAGAGATGGGTCCTTCTTTCCTTCTGAGGCTGCTGTGCATTTGTAGCTTGTCGTGAAAAATTTGTAGGCTGAGAAGGTGGGTCTGCGGTCTCCAAAACTTCCTTATATTGTTTAACCACTGTACTTAAAGCACGAAGTGTTACAGTATTTGCTTACAGGGGTTTCTCAACGATGATACGAGTTGATATTGGATATACAGTATATATATATATATATATATATATATATATATATATATATATATATATATATATATATATATATATATATATATATATATATACAAGATGACATTATTTGTCTGGTATAACACTAGAAGTATATCGTCCACGCTGGAAGATACATTCCACTTGCAAATCAATTAAGCGTTGAAGTTAACTATGAAAAGTGGAAATCCAGAATCCTGATTTTTCGTGAGACCATACTAATAAGCGAGAATGATAAATAAGATAAGTAGAGTAGACTGATGTTGAAGCAGAGTTCTGTTTTTATTGATAATTTTACACAGAAGTTTTGATTGGAAAAGTACTCAACCATCACCATGCATAAATGACTAGAAAATGCCTATTTTCAATGTACCATAGACCAAAATTATAAATAATAGCTAAGCTATACTTTTCTGGCTAAACACTGTGTGAGAAAGGCCAGTTTTAGCCGTAAAATGGCTACACTGACAACTATGTACTTCGCAGTTTCTTTTTATCTAGTGCAATTAATTTCAACTGACGGTGTATGGCATAGGAGTATGTTGTTCCAATCACAGAACAACAAATAGAATCACTAAAGCAAAGGAAGGGAGTGGGATGAGGTAAGTGAATGGATTAAAAAATGTTGGTAATGTTCGCGTAGTCATGCATTCACGACTACAATGCCTCCAAAAGCATTGACCAGGCTATCGATGTTCTTGCTTGAATGCCACCACTGCTTTCTTTCAATAGTGCTAGCTCCTTTTCCTCTTCGTGTGGTTTACTGAGAACAACAACAAACTGTGATGTCACAGATCATTCAGTTAGAAATCACCGATCTAGTGATTGAAATACTGATTTTATTCCTCTCTATGATATCTGGTTTGGCGCAGCTTCCGATATTCTTGGTATGTTGCACAGAAGATATTGTAAATGTGTGCGTTTTCTCCGAACAGAACTTGCCAACGTTTCGTCGTTCGTCAGACTAAATTTTCTAGTGTTCTTCATCTTGTTCTGCGGCTAGTATTGATTGCGAGCTTGTTTATTTTCTATGAGTGCTTATATAAATGAACCAATTCCATTTTAGCTTGTCCACCGCCAGTTTTACTGAGCTAACTAAGCTATCATCTAGTACACTACGATTGCTATTGACAACTGGTATGATCAAAGAGAATGTTTCAATAATTTTATTTGATCAGGTGGGACAGATTTTCCACTGTGTATAAGGGGATTCAAGAGATAGGAAGAGTCTTTTAATATCCATGCTATATTTGTTGGGTTTGTTTCTCATGTATACCCACAATAGACGACAGCTCCGGCTAATAACAAACATTATGTATGCTGTTATGAATTCATAGAGAAAGAAGTTTGATTAACTATTGACAAATTAAAGCTATTATGTCAGCACTTTGTTTCTGTCTCTTATCTTCGAAGCACAAGATGAGTAAGGAAAATAAAAGGAGTTTGAGGTGCTTGGTCACTATAAATGAATTTCTGTACCGTCAGTTTTCCATGAACCTCTGGCATCTAAATTCCCTCACAGATACAGCGATACTATTCATTCATTCATTCATTCATTCATTTGCCTGTTTCATTAGCTTACAAAGCATGAGAAATTTTCATGTAAGCATTACAGTTGTCAGAAAAAAAAGTACAATATTGTCAAGTACCAGAGGTATACATCATGCATCTTTCTAAAATATAAAACCACATAAATAGGATACACTAAGTATAAAAACATGACAATTTACATCTAATTAGGTAACTGTTTGTACCACACCAGGCATGTACTCACAGGTAAGTATCTGTTACCAACTCTTCAGTCAATGAGTCATTTAAATATTCTTTAATTGTATAATAGCACTTTTCAGTGAGTAGATTATATAAAGTCTTACCAAGAATGGAAACATTGATCATATTTTTCAAATACAGAGGAAGTTTATTATACAATCTGACACAATTCATGTACACGGTTTTGCTTATATTAGCATATTTTTGATGCATCACAAATATGTCACTACCTTGTCTTGTATTATGGCTATGAACATTTTTGTTAAAGATAAAAAGATGCTTGTTTTTCACAGTAAAAAGAATAGATTTATAGATGTATAAGCTGGGGAGTGTTAAAATTTTTGCTTCTCTGAAAACCTTTTTACATGTCGATTTTGTGGGTAACCCAAAAATTATTCTAATCGCTTTCTTTTGCAATCGGAAAGTGCTTAAACTATTTTCAGCAGATCCCCAGTGTATTATGCCGAAGTTAATTAATGAATTAAACTTGGCGTAGTAAAAGCTAAGAAGTGCTTCTCTCGATACAGTACCTTGAAGTTTGTATAAGGCAAAACACACGCTACTTAGTTTCTTGTTTAAAGTGGAGATATGAGCAGACCATGAAAGATCATCACTGATGATTACACCTAAAAGCTTTGTTATGCAAGAATATTGGAGTAAGTTAGAAGATATTTTTATTCTAGGTGATATACGCGGTTTTCCTGGAAAATGAAAATGTAAGAGAATCGACTTATCATGATTTATAATTAACCTATTCGCTGTTAACCATTTTACTAATTTGTCCGTAAAAATGTCAGATTTCCTCTCAACTTCTTCTATTGATTTTCCTGATATTATCATACTGATGTCCTCAGCATATAGAATACATTTTGCTGGATGCATAAATTCTAACAAGTCATTTATATATATCAGGAAGAGAATAGGACCCAAAATGGAACCTTGAGGAACACCTCTAATTACAGCTGATAAAGATGAACAAGTTGTTTGAAACCCATCTGCAGCTAATTTTGATATTTGTACCGCTTGTTGCCTACTGGACAAATAAGAGAGAAACCAGCTGTGAGCTACTCCTCTAATACCATAAGCATACAACTTGCTTAAAAGAATAGCATGATCAATTGTATCAAAAGCTTTGGATAAGTCGATGAATGGACCAACAACATATTTACTGCTTTTTAATTCAAGAGCTATATTGGACATGCAATCAAACAAGGCTGTTTCAATACTTTTCTTATTTTGGAAGCCATGTTGTGATGGTGATAGTAAGTTACATGACTTCAAAAAATTGTAGAGTCGTGACTTCATCACATATTCAAAAATTTTTGAAAACGTGGAAAGAATGGAGACTGGGCGATAGTTTCTTACATCATGCATACTTTCCTTTTTATGGAGAGGAATTACTTTTGCCACTTTTAACACTGATGGAAAATATCCTTTCTCAAGAGATAGGTTTACTAAATAACAGAGATGATTTACAATGAAAGGAAAACAAAATTTAATAACAGTCACTGGAACTTCATCAAAACCTGAAGATCCCGAATTAGACATCCTACTCAATATTTTCCATAACTCCTCTACTGTTGCTGGAGTTAAAAAAAATCGTATGTGAATGCATTGGAAATTTCACCGAGTCGTCATAACTCGCTTGTATGGGGTCAGGTAATGGTACACTATCTAGAAAATAATCATTGAAGACATCTGCAATCCGCTTAGGTTCTTTAATAATTTCGTCCCAACTTTAACATACTCAAAGTCGCTCTTTTTGTTGTTTGTTCCACCATTTAAGATTTTCCACATAGTTTTAGCTTTATTAGTAGAATTAAGTATTGTGGAGCTATTTGATAGTAATTTAGCTGTTTTAATTACTCTTCTGTATATTTTCCTATACTTAAAAATATAATTTCGAAACCTGTGAGGAAGTGATGTATTTGAGTAATGTCTGTAGTTAACCACGATTTAGTGGACGACGTCCGGATTTTACGAGTAACTTTTGGAAACGCCATATTGAAGTAATGTAAGAAAGTTTCAAAGAAGTATTTAAACTTACATTAAGTGTCAGACGTATTATACATGCCATTCCAAGACTCGTGAGAAAGCAAGAAATTTAGATATTCCATATTATGACTGGAGAAAATTCTCTTTGTAACTGTGTATACTTTAGACTTAAGAACAGTGGTATTGTAACTAAAGCCTTCGTTTCAGTATAGTTAGCAGATTTAGAAATGTTGCTCTTTCCCTATTTAACGTATGGTTAGGGTGACCATAAAATTTTAGGCTGGAATCGGGACAGGTTCCGGCTTTTCAAAAATCATGAGAAATGAGAAACAAGTCAGTACGTAAATTTGTTCCTGTTTACCTTAGCAATACCTAATACATTTATATTGTAATATAATATATATAAGCTATAAAATATAAACAGCATTTAACTTAAAATATAGTAGGACATGATGTTATCTGCACTTGCTCCTTTGCCCTAGCTTGAATCCCTGATATTACATTGAGTGAGAAGTTGATTTTATAGTTTAGTGAATTTTAGGCTTCCAAACTATGTTATGCATTACGTACTAAAAGTCTTACAGGAGAAAAATTATTTATGATTACGGTACAGAGACGGGCACAAGTCTGAAAATACAAACTGTCCATATAAAATACGAACATCTGGCAGCTCTACCATTTTAAGTTTCAACGTTGATTGCTATAGAAAAGAAACGATAACAGTTAATAACGAACTGCCTTTTTTTTTTTTTGGTATCGATTCAGTGTCTTAACGAAATATAAATACTATCATCACCTCCATCTTTCTACTTAAACTGTAAGTGGTAGAAATTCAGTTCCGGTTTCAGTATAGATTTTCGTAGTTCAAAAACAATAAGGGATGTCGATTAAGAGACGCAACAATATGTCCATCTACTCTATTAAGTCTCTATTCAAAATGAAGATGGTAGAGTAGTAAAAATTAAACTATTTTCAGTTTCAACATTGGTCACAATAGAGTATGTACAGTAAAAGATAGCGAGTAGTAGTTATTTGAAACCAGTTCAATGTCCTTAGAATAAGTTTCCTCTTCTCCGTTAACTTTCTATTAAGACTGAAAATGGTAGACATTAACCATTTCCGCTTTCAACGTTGATCGCTATAGATCAAGTACGGTAAACAGCATTAAGAAGCGAGCTCTGTAATAGATAATCACAAATATATATTTTTAAAAGAATAATCCTAGTTGCCACATCTATTGTGTAATCTTGGGTCTTCACAGTGAAATTACCAAATTTGATCCCTGCTGCTGTACATGTTATTCGAATTTCACGTTGAATTGTAGGCCCACTTGTAATGTAGCTTTGACTCTGATTTAACACCAAGTAACCAACTTCGTAACTGAAGATATTTGTGGTTTCCAAAACAAAAAATGAGAACTAAATATTTAAAATGACTGTGCAGTTAAAATTTCTTCTGGAGCAAGCGCTAAGGCAAGACAGGAAGCTGCTGATGGAAGAGACGGGTGGAAAGCCAATACAAGATAGAAAGAGCCAAAAGAGGTAGAAGTTGTTAATTCAATAAGAGAAAAACGAGGAGTAACAAAGCGAAAGCGTCTCGAGGGTTGTTGATGACATTGCCTCAGGAGACAGAAAGATTCCCGAAGAAGACGCCGAATGCTGCGGAGGTAACCATGACAACAAGTGGAGAGCCGCGAAGTACGATAAGCGTTTGGTACTCAATGTCAACTTCAAGTGAGACAGCGAATATTACAACTGTCGGCAAACACGATGACAACAACACAGTTAAATGAGTTGCCAAGGGGTTCAGGCATTCCTTTCCTCTCTTACTCATACATTTAGACTGTTCTCAATTCCCTAAGCTAAAAATATGTGATTAGAACTGTCTATAAATATCAGTCTTATACATTTGAAGCTAGGATTTAGTCTTAATGGAGGGGAATCTTCTGTCCATTCCCTATACTTTTTGAGTAGTTTTGTTTACCAAAGCTACTTTAAATACGTATTTACTCTGTCTGTCTGGGAGACAAATATCTCAAGAACTATTTCATTAACCTCCATCCATTTTGGCCAGAATGTAGAAGGTCGACAATTTGAAATTAGATTTCTGGGCTTTCGGCATCTCTGGCCATGTTAGCCCGTTACGTATGAGGGATGACGTCCTTCGGCGATCACACTATCCGAAAAAAAAGGGAAGGAAGACAAGACTGGGGGAAGGAAGCGGCCTGGGACCAGTATGGTAGGTACCATCCCGGCATTTGCCTCATATGAATGAGGAAAACTGAGGAAAATCTCACTCAAGATGGCTGGCCTGAAAAAGATTTAACACTTTTTCGACCGAGTGGCCCCTACCGGGAATCGAACGCGGGACCTTTCGCACCAAAGACAAGAGTGTTAGCGACTACGCTACGCGGGGCCACAAGAAGTTCATTGATGGAGGTGATCGGTGCACCGAAAGTGGTAGAAATCAACCATTTAAAAAACAGTAATAGATAGCAAATGGTTTTCTGCAATCGGTTAAGCGTTCCAAGAACATACATTTCATCTCCATTCTCTCTAGTAAAACCAGAATTAGTAAAAATCTACTTACAATCACTCCCGGTTTCAATATTAATTTAGAAAATATCAACGCCATACGTATCAAACTCCTTCACGTGGTGTGCACGCGACACTGCCACTTGTTACTTCCGAGCGTAGGTATGGCAGAAGAAAGAGATATTTCAGTGGGTTCACTCGTTTCATAGCTAATGCTTCTGGAGATAATTCTAATTTGACATCTAGACAGTTTTATTTAGAACGGTTTAGGAATGTTTTAGAGCAGTTTTACATCCAGGAATTCTGGAAATTCCATCAGTGAGAAACGGATATTTTTATTACATGATTCTTTTGAACACTGTGACACAACTGCATGAAATTTGTTATATGAGGGTCTTCTGGAAAAAAATAATTTATTTGCACGAAGTAACATTGAGAATGCACAAGAAATATGGGGCAAAATATTAGTTACTTATTAGGGAATAAAAGCAATAAATTCTTTCAAGCAATTATGAAAGTTGTATTCACTCAAGCTGAGATGTCAGTTTTTCGCACGAGAAGTTTTATGGAAAATATTTGTAAATGAAAGGTATTGTTTAAGCCCCTTCCATTCTATTTGGCTGCGTATTTGAATCGAAAGGAAAATATAGAAACTACTATAGACCAAAGTGCTATGTTCAAAAATTTATTTCAAATGTCGGAGCCATTAGTTTTTATTTTTTTTATTTTTTTTTTTTATTTATTTTTGCTAGGAATTTAAACTGCTTTCCCATTTGGATACACTTTTTAACCAAATCGTAACGATGAAAACTCGACTCAAGCTCTAAATTATAAATAAATAAATAAATAAAACGGTTCAACCATTTTATCACCTTCACCATTTTATCAATAGTTGTGAGAAATTCGGTAGCTACCATGTCGAAACTCTCTCTCTCTCTCTCTCTCTCTCTCTATATATATATATATATATATATATATATATATATATATATATATATATATACAGGGGTGCCCACAAGGGGGGCTATGACGCAAAGTGCGTCATTGAAATATTTGGGGGGGTTAAAAATCTATATAAATATGTTTGAGGGGGTGTAAAAATTAATCGAAAGGATTTTTTTTTCATGGAAAAAAACCTACGGATAGACAATTGAGGGGGGTGCGTTATGGACATGAGGGGGGGTGGGCACTACTGCTATATATATATATATTGATAGATAGATAGATAGATAGATAGATAGATAGATAGATATGTTTAAATTGTTAAACAGAATCCTGGTCGTCTTAGACTTTTCTTTCTTGAACAATGCAACATCATATTTTGCAATTGATTTATCTATTTTCTTTTGCGATTGAAACATGGAAAAACACTGCTTTTAGTTTGATGATAATTTTTACTGTCGTACTGTATCGATTTTTTTGCCTTTAAATGCATCTGACAGATACTCTGCCTTTAACAAGTATTAAAGTCAGTGCTGCAAGTATCAGCAAAGAAGGCAGTAATTGGTTGTGTGTATTCTTGCGTTGAACTGTGTTTTTAGTACCCGCCTCGAACTCTGTGAGCTACTTATTATGTCCTTTTCACTAATATACACATCCTAAGGGGGGAAGGGGATTGGAGCCTTAAAATTTGTGCCACAAACAGAACCTCACACAAGCTCTTCAATTGACAGCATTTAGCTGTCTGTGTACTAGGATTATATGAAATAAGACTTACTCCTTAACACGGAATCCGATCCAGGACTGTACCCTGGACCATACGTACACAAACATGAGCTAATTGAAAATCCTCGTTAGTTTTGATTTAAGATCTTTGGAAACTTAAGAGCATATCAATTTTGAATTATTTTTCAGTGGTGAAGTTTGTGGTAGTTTCATGGTGAAGGTAATTTATGGACACTCATTCCTTTTTTTCAACGAGGAAACTAGCAATGATACTCTTGTTAAAAAGTACTTCTGGAAGCTTATTGTGTAAATGAAGTCATTGAATCGTTATGTGAACATTCATCCATATACATGTATAAATCATGCACCCTCTCTCACACATATTAGAATACCTATCACAGAGAGAGAGAGTCAGAAAGCAAAGCGAGTGAACTGAAAACACATTGCCACGAATGACCGATGATGTCTCATTAACGGCAGTTCCGTTGTCATAATCACAAGAGCATCAAATCGCATTTGATTAATTACAATGATATGTTAAAATGGAATTCCAAAACAATGCCAGCGACATCCAGTTGTTAAACCAACTGCAACGAGGAGTAGAAAGATTTTGGGTTAGTAAGGGATATACTCATTCATTGTTAATGATTTTCTCCCAATTGAGAGAATCACATATACACGTACACACGCACACGAAAACCACAGTTAAATGAAAGAGAGAGAGAGTTAGAAGATTATGAATCACCTGAGTTATTAAGTGATATCAAAGTAATTCCAGAAAAAAAAATGCAAGATGTCCACTACAAAACACATTGCATTTGACAAATACTCTTTATTTATAATTGTCGTATTGTACGAAGTAAGTTTTGGTATTTCCTTAAACACACTAATGTTCAGTTTGTACTCTCAGTTCAAAAACAATCATCATCATCATCATATATAGCCTAAATTAAAATGAAAATGATTTGGTTGTAGTTCCACCACGGAAAAAGAACTGAACCGCTTCAAATACATTTTTTATCATAGTTAGTAGCTGCCGCGAACTGGATGTCACTTTCAATAATTGGTGCGTGCGGATCCTGATTCGATACCCGGCCAAGTAAAATGTGGTGGACAACATCATGTCTGTGGATTTTCTTGAGGTACTCTCGTTTCCTCCGACTTTCTCATTCCACTAATTCTTCCATCATCATTCATTTGTCATCATCGTCTCCCTTAGCCTAAATAGCATAAACGTGGGACGTTAAACTGAAAGATTTCATTTCCTATTGGGAATGAAATGTTCCCCTTAGTTCATAATTTATTCTAGAAATATAATTTCTTACAAGCCCTTCAAGTTAGGAAGATTAAATTCAATGTATAAACTCATGATTAAAAATAAGCTGACACATATCTCGGCGTTTTCGAAAATTTCGTCCTTTTAAACGGGGAAGGGGGGAATTTCTATAGTTGTTCCTCCACATTCAACTCGATGTAAACCTTGCGAGGTCAAAATCGACTTTGTTGACCAAACTTGGCAGCGAAGTGAGGAATATCAAGAAACGAGCGTAAACAAAATTTAAATTGCTTCCGTCCATAAAGACGGGCGCAGTAGCCAAAAACGTGATTGATCAGAATAGACTAGTGTGTTTCAAGTCTGAAAATACCAGTGTATTTGCAAAACGGGTATAGGAGTGGAAAATAAAAACATATTAATAGACACCGGGAGGAAATAGACAATTATTAGAAGGTAGACCTGTCATGGCGGTCATCTTGAAGTTGGGCATCTTATATTTCGCTCGATTGTTTTAAATAGGAAAGGGATCATATATATCAAACTGGGCTAGAATTTTAAGGGAAATACAATGAAGTTTGTGTTGTCATACGTTTATATTTGTAAGACGTAATGAAATGGAGGTGAGACCATCCCAAATTTTAAGGAACTTATGGAAGAGCGATGACGTGTTCTCCATTAAGGCAAGAATCGAGTTAGAAGACATTCCTTCATAAGCAGCCACCTGTTCAGTTCGCACTAGCCTACATTAGGATGTCTTGACTTGCATTTTGTCACTGAACTAAAAAGAGAACAATACGACTGTTTAGAAATCTCGGAACCAACGAACTTACACCAATGTGCCATTTCACTAATAAAAATGAGGGGGCAGCGGGAGAACCTCAAGAAAAATCACGGACACGATATTGTCACTACAAATTCATGTGACCATGGATCGAACAGAGGACCCCCCCGACACTTCTTACCAGAGGGTGAGCGCTTTACGATTGGGTCACCCGTGTTCCGCCTGTCCCGTCTCATGTAGCCTCCATGTTGAAGATAGAAACTAAACTCGAATCAACCAATGGATTAAACAGCATATGCAGAGGGTAGCGAAGAACGATTTAAATTATTTACAGATTATAACATTTCTGAGAACTTAAAAATGTAGGTTGTTAAATTTTATTCTTATCTTTTGTTGTTTACTTGTTAATGTAGAACATAGTATGTGATACGAGCTGCTTCATACAATGTTGTTAACAATGTGCGTTCCGACAAAGGACAGTTAACTTATGATCGAGTATTAGGGCTACCCCTAAATAATTTATGTTCTCCTTTCCAAAATATTACCACCCATCTTACACTCTTAAGCAGGAAAGGTGTACCTTTCTCTTTTGGTGCCGGTACTATAATTATAATTACTCCAGGTTGTATTCAACGCGCTGACTATCCAGAATTTATGTGGATGCATATCAATGGCGTGATATGTTTTCAGGGAAGTCTCGATATTTGATTGATTTATTTTTCGTTAAAATCTTTTATGAACACTGACATAAAGGGCTGTGGTGTAATGAAGTAAAATATGCTGGTATTATAAGGATAAGTTGGGACTCCTCTAGCTCAGTCGGTAACACGGATGACTTAAACGCAAGAGAAATGGGTTCAAACCTGGTTCCAAACTAAAAAATCTTGTGGGTGCCGGAGCCCCGGAGCACCCACGTAATCGGCGCGCATGGTTGTATTGTTGTTGTATGTTTATTTTTCATTATTTAATTTTCCTGTAATTGAGCTTAAATACTTTTGCGTGTTTAAGATGTCAAAGTTAACAGTTTACGAAGAAAGCGTATGAGAGCCTATTTGAATCTATCAATGCACTCTGATATTAACATTTCTTTACATATTAATATTTTCGCTTATGTTCTGCCTTCATGTCGCCTCGACCGTGAAACAATGAGTATAGTGACACCACCGTACCCCCTGGAGCCGCCACTGATCACATTCCGAGAGATGTAACATTGTGCTTGAAACAGGAATTTGAATGTTCTATTTCTTCATATAAACACATTGCTAGGAAAGCTGAGATACACTGAAATAAATTTAAATTTACCCTTCGAATCATTTTCTTTTTAAAAAGAAACAGAAGTTTTTGAGACACAAATAGAAATAAATAGCACCATACTATCTATTTTTATTATGAGTTGAAGTTCCTTCGTCTAAGTTGTCTATTAGATAAAGTTGAAAGTTTACGACTGAGCGGATTCCTCACTTGAGCCCATCACTAGACACCTGATCCCTTTAAGCACCGTGGTCTCTGCGAAAGTTATGACACGGCTTATGAAAGATACGGAATACACAATATAATTTGTAGGTCCGAGATAACAGGGATTGTTACGGATTGCAGCGAGAATCTAAGCTACAAGAACTTTCGAACAGTACTTAATCTCCATCTCTTTTTCCTGATTTTATTTTTAAAAATAAGATTACTTCGTAAAATGTGCATAACGTGTTCTACTTGTGGTCGGTAGATCTACTTGTGTGAAGTTCTAGTACCAATGCCCAGTGTAGGAGTATTTCCTCGTTGGTATGTGATCAGTAGAGAGAGGCAAATATGAAGAAAAAATAAGAAGAAAATATGAAAAAATAAAAGTCCTAAATATGAAAAATATGAAATTTTAATTATATAATTTTTAAACATGAAGTATATATGTATAAATCATCTCACGTTTATTTGCCACGTATTCATTGACGTTTTACGAACTTATTACGTTTTACGCGTACACTTACGCTATTTATTTCAATAATAAGATCTTTGGGAAAGTAATTTTGAAACACCAAAGAAATGAAAATTACAACACCTGCATAATTAAGAACTACAGTGAAGTGTGTGGTCTTCGTCTGCACCCACATATCGTCGGTGAAGGGGCAAAGTGACGTATCTTGATATTTATAATTTTACTGGAAAGCGATTTAAAATGTTTCGTACTACACATTTCAAGATATGTCATTTTTAGAACGTTTATACCTCCATTGATATAAGGAATTCCGGTACGAAATTATTTATAGTTGATAGAGCAGGTTAATTAAGGATGGACGGTAGTCGCAATTTCAAATCGCGTGTTTAAGTTACGCCACTTCGTCCCTTCATCGATGATATTTTTGTCATCGCTCAGCCAACGTGGCGAAAGAAGTCTGGAATCTATGATGTGAAGAATGCATGTTGCACGGCCCGATTATCATGGAAGGTTTTTCCTCCCAAGAAGTAGTGGAAATGCCGGAAGAGATCAGTATGAGACACGTCAGGAAAATAAGGAAGGACTTCATCCTTCAATTCGTGGAGAGTCTGCGACGTCCTTTGAGCGACATTTCCTCATGCACAGTCATGCAACGTGATACGATGACTTTTGGCAATTTATTGGATACATGTAAACAATGTTTCTATGCATTTTCGTGGTGTAGAGCACGGTAACGATCAGTAATGATGTTTTCGCTTTGACAGAGAAAGACATAATGAGTCAACCCAAACATAAATGATCGTGTTATCAACATCATCTAGAGGTTTGGAAACTGTCCTGGACTTTGACCAGCCGCTGTCTTCACCGTTAACGATAGTCGTAGCAGATTCATTTTCACCAAAAGTGACAATCGGATGTAGGAAACTCTCCAGGTTTTCCCTTACACTCAGAGAATTTGCATACCTCCACACGGTAATTCTTGTTGGGTAATGTCAACTCGTGAAGCATCCACAATCCATTTTTTTTTTAACTTATTGATTGCACAGAGCCGTCGAACGGGAGTGGCATGGTGCCCAACTCAGTGACATGAACACTTTTCTCAAAGTCTGTCTCCACAACCCTGAGGAGCTTACCTGAACATGATGATGACTGGTGCGCACACGACTCATTTTGCAGTGATGTGTTACCGGAACAAAATTTGATAAACCAACGGCGAATGGAGGGTTCATAAAGGAAGAGTCATGTTCCTGAGACGTTCATCAAAACATGATATTGGTCGGTGCCCATGGATCTAATTTTGTAACGCTGTTTCACTGGAACGAAATTTGACAAACGGTGACATTCCTGGCTCAAGTCATTGTTAATGGTTTGCTATGCAAAATGTTCATCCTCGCCAAGAATCCCCCAGCTTCAAGTCGTAAAGAAAAGAAAAATCACTCGCAATTCTGTGTTACCCGCAGGGCTCTTTCATACGACCCTATTCAATAACTCAGTGTTCCCTTATTGTCTGAGTACCCCAACGTTTTTGCTGAATGTACACATGGTTTGGGCGTTAATAGTGTAATTTTAGTCCATCTCTGGGTTGTGTTGCTGAAGTGAGTTTCCACCATACGTCAAAACGAACGTTTCATTTCCACCAACCAAATAGAAGAAAACGTGTCTAGTTCGACCGACATTTTCACATTTCGTGCGACATTATAATGAACGAATATTTTCATATTTTTAAAAATGGTAACACATTATGAATTCTGGCTTTGATAAGGACTAAAGATGTTACAAATGACTTTACATTGTAATTTGTTACACGTAATACATATGCATTACACACAGGGCCGGATTTCCCAATAGGCCCGGGCCTATGGGCGCAAGCTCCCAGGGGGCGCACGGCCGAGAGAAAAAATAAAAAATATCTAGAAATAAAAATAAATAGCCATAACATATTTTTTGAATTGATTTTTAAAAATCAGGCTAATAAAGCATTCTGATTTTGAAGTTCATTGGAACAAATAATTGTTGGTAAAGTTCACCAATCTTTTGTTAGTACATTAACGCTATTTTGTTAAGCCCAGAACCAAGTAAATTCCTCAGAAAACTTGCAATGATAAAATTGCATCGTGGAGTAGTGTTTAAGCAATTAACATATAGGCCTAATATAATTCCTTAATAAAGGTTTTTAGGAAAGTAACTTTAACTAGACTAGGGGGCAGAAAGATTATTACGCCTAGGGGCGCCAAAATGCTAAATCCGGCCCTGATTACACTGACACTGTATATAATATTTACAAGCTAAATTCATATATTTTGTACATATCGGTTACCTAAACGTATAGAATACTATCACCTAGTATAATAATACTATCTGGCATAGCTATTGTTGGTAGCATAGTGGCTGAAAATGCCATGACGGGATGGAAATTAAATTGACCCGATATTTTTATTTAGACTATAAAGGAGTTCCGCGGTGCATGTGATAGTGTCAACATTTCTGAAAGTGAAATGCAGAGAGGAAGTGGTTAAAATGAACTTTTTTCATCGTACACTTATTTTACACATCTACAAATACTCATGGAAACACCTAAATCCATCTACAATTATTTTACACGCCTTCATTTCATTTATTTTTCACTTTTACCAATTTTTATACTCTGACTAACTGGGCAACTGGCCCTCTTCTTCCCGTTGGAACTTCTTCACACGATCTTGACTACAGTTATATCTTATTTAGAGTATTATTACACCCTATTGTGCGTATGCATTTATTTCACTGACTTCGACAAACTGTTTTTATGAACTTGAATTTACACAATGACAATTCTTATTCTAATACATTTTCTTAAATATATACATCAGGCAATTCGACTGGAAAGTCGGCCAACAAATGCAAATGGCGGCTTCCGCTATTTGTAAATTTCTTTACAATTTCAATACTAATAATGCAATTTCTTAACAAGTAATTCGAAATATACACATTTTAAGCATACTTGGCTTATATAGCTGATGCTCCTATTAAAACACCATTAATGGTGAAGAAGACAAGACAAGACTATAAAGAAAAAAGGTTAAGTCCCTGACATGATAAGCAAAGTTGCTTTCTTCTCTTGCAACGACAAATAGAGCGCAGAGGAGTTGTTCATGTCGATTTTCATCAATGTATAAAAATCTGCGCGCGAAGAAGGACTGGAGGTAACCTTTTCAAAATCACGAGCTTTTAAAGGAAAATTTCGATATTCACTTAGGAAGTTTGTGCTCTTTTCCTGATTACCTTAGATCCATGGTTCGTACATAATTACTTTTGGAATGAACCAGGCTTTCGAATGATGTTTCCTGGATGCTAAATTCTTGAGAAACTCGGGCATTTTCCGGGAATTTTAAAGAAAATTAAAATCTGCTAACCTATTTGGGTACCCTAGCGGACACCAGAGCTCCAGTACCTCCACGAAAGGTATCTAAGAAAAAAAAAAACACATGCCCTTGTCTCTAGGTAGCTTTCGAATTGTTGAAGTACAGGTAACAGGTGTTAAGATGAAATATATTTTTGGATAAAAAATGTACGAAATTGGTGAAAAATTTCAATTAAAAATTAAAAGTCTCTTGCTACGTACCCTGATTTAACTTAGGTTCATTGTTCGTATGTCATCGTATTTAGAATGAATTAGGTTTTCAAATAATATCATACACATGCCGCATGATTCATAAATGTTGTGAAATCCAGGCAAATTCGTGAAATTTCGAGGTAAAGTATGTTGTTTAGCAATCTGAATTGTATCTGGATCAAATCAACCGAAAAATTGTTACATGTTCACTACTACTAGGTGTATGGTTGCCAACTTTCGTTGACGTACGGTTAGTATGTATGAAGATAAAAATAGTTTGGAAGCATTTTTATCTTCACATTCAGCCTTTTGAACACCAATGACGTCATGATGCGTACGCCAGCTATTACAGGTGACGTACCTGTGAACATTACGAGTCTCCTTCAAGAATCCACTTTTGTTCTTGCTTGCTGTTGTGAGTAAAGTATGTCTTGCTTATATCTGGTATATCTGGACATCTTGGTTTGATATTATCTAGAGATAAGAGCACTTCATGTGAGGCTGGCTGCATACGTAGGAGAACCTTACATGTTGCATCACTGTTGTGAGACTCGGAAAATAGATTTGTGATTTGTTTGCATATTAAGCATATAAAAATGTCGGTTTTGGACAGTGATTATGAACCAATTTAATTTAATTTAAATCAAATCCTTTCGAAACAAAATATACAATGTTAGGGGCGCACCCACGTCGGGGAGGGGAGAGGGAAGTCCAACGAGTCCGTCCCCTCAAAAAACTTCCTAACTCAACATACATTTGTATCCTTTCTCAATAAAACTATACTTGTTTAATTGGAAAATGATTGATGTAGTATGAAAATTTGATCTGACACTTCACCTGTATTCTTTCGTACATGAAAACAATCTAGTTCTCTCTTTTTTTTTTTTTTTTTTTTTTTTTTTTTTTTTTTTTTGAAAATATAAGTGGAAATATTTTACAACTACTTACGTCTTTTCAGATGCAGAATAATACCCGTTCAATACTACATAGTGACTTGTAGTATTGGACTCCTGCTCTATTATTATCTAAAGCTTGGGCTTCCCGACCAAGATTTCTGGGTGTGCGCCTGTACAAAGTTAAATAATACCTTCTTCATTTTTTTTAAAGTGGGCAGTTCTTGTGATGAAGGACTATGCACCTCTTTCCAACCGAAATTTCATTGTATGATGAAATGCCGGATAACTGTACCTGGACATATAAATAATTGTATTTATTATACAAACATCAAGAGAGAGAGGGAATATTTACATTAAAAGTATTTATTCTGATGATGAAACTCTAGTATTTGGAGCCAGTGTAGTCAATTAGCGCCTAGAGTGGAAGGGGTTCAGATACTCCTATTTGTACCCTAATAACTATAGATTCATACTTCATACGTCGTTGTTTTTAGAATGATACAGGGTTTCGAATGGTATCGCTCTCATGTGTCACAATTCATAAATTCATGAAAACTTTGCGAAACTTACCTTGAGAAAGGAATTTTTAATTCTATACCCCTATAATATCCACCAACCTAGTACCTATACGCAGTGTACCTTGAAAAATACTAAAGTTTCATGGAAATATTGTTAATGAGTGTCGATCCATATACCACTATTTTGAAAAATCTGAAAAATAAATATATAAAAACGTAAGAAGCCCTGCTCCTTAATACGCTAATTAACTTAGTGTTATGGTTCGAAAATCATTGTCTTCATAACAAAACAGGCTTGCAATGATACTGAGTGGCTGATTTGAAGTTTAGCGTCCAGTTCACTATCGAGGCTGCATAAGACGTATACTTGTAGTTTAGCATGGAATGTGAACCCACTGAGAATCGAATCCGGGTCTTCCGAGCACGCTAATTATTTAGCGATGAGGGAGTTCACAACTAATACCAATCCTTCGTATTTATTAAAAAAAATTCACCTGTTGGGACTTCAAGTTGGCCTACCTGTACGAATGTAGAAGCCCGAAAACTTCTACATGTCCTGGACTATATATTTTCTAAGTTTCAGTGTCTTACAATTAGAAAATACGAAGATATAGAAGGTTTACGAACCAAAAATGCCAATTTTAGTAGAAAATATGATATTTTAAGAGGGGAAGCACGACGTAGAAAAAAGAATGAAAAAAGACATATTTCTCTACGTATTATATGATAGCCCGTAATCTTGGTCCAATCTGCACTTGTAATTAAGTACAGTAGGTAGTCGAAATCCGAACTAATTGGCACCACAGGTAGTTCGGATTTTCAAATTGTTCGGATTTTCGAAAATGACCAAGAAAATGCCATTTAGGCTGTGTAGTAAGATCTTTTATCGATACAATGGTTATACAGTACATACAGTAATTACAATACCGTACGTAAGGCTACTTACATTTAATGTTTCTGAAGAACAACAGCATAAACGCACTTAACCTTGATCATTGACAATGAATGACTGAAGGACACACCAAGGTCATTGGCTCGGTCCGCCTATTGTTTATTCATCGCTAGAGCTACATTAAGACAAAATGTAAAAAGCTTCCAGGGGCCGCGTTCGGATTTCTAACGTTTCGAATTATTGACGAGCTCCTCCGTGGCTAAGCGGTTAGCGTACGCGCCTTTGGCGTGGGAGTCCCGGGTTCGATTCCCGGCGGGAGCTCATGTGGTTCGGATTCCACGTTAATCAGTAGGTCCACGTCTCATATAGCCTCGCTGCTGAACGGGACGTTAAACTCAAACTCAACTCAACTCAACTCGAATTATTGACATCCTACTGTATCCCTTTGGAGTTCTAGTACCTATTTATAGGTACTAAAGTAATGTCTTCATTATTCGATGAAAAAAGAACCAATAAAGCTTTTATACTTCGTTTTTTTAAAGTCTAAATGCATTGTAGAACACGTTACGTGTAGTTTCACACCTTTCTGCGTCGAGACATAGGAGGTGATGACGTCATAACTTAAAAAAAAAATTGTTTCTTAGGCCTATTTTTATTATTTTTTGGGGGGCTTACGTTTGCACCTAGAAGTTTGACATTTTGCACAAACATTTAGTCCGCCGAGTAATATTTATAAGAATTTTTCAGACCTTTGCGTTAAAACAGGGGGGCTCCAGAGGGGCAAAAAGTTTTTAAAAAGGGATATTTTAACCAAAAATCCCTTGCGTCGCGATTTTCCCGCCTCAAGTACACGATGAAGGCATATGAGTGGTACCGTTTGAAAGGCAGTTCCTTTCTGAAGAGAATGATGGGCGAACCATGATCCTAGGATGAGTATGAGTGTCTCAGTTAAATTTTTACGTGAGATCAGGGTCTTTTGCGGCAATCTGGGGCATTGTGGGAATTATTGATAAATATTTTTTCCGCCCTTACTATTCAAGATAGAAGTTTGAAATTTGATACACACATTTTGTGCACCTCTTAGTATTTTTTAGTTGATGTTCAGGTCTCTGCGTTAACACAGGGAAGATCCATGGGGGCTCAAAATTTAAAAAAAAAAAAATCAGAGAAAAATCCCGATTTCTCTGAAAATCCCCCATGGATCTTCCCCCATGGATCCAGGGGCATAATAGCGAAATGTGAATGGTTCCATTTGAAAGGTTGCTTTATTGTGAAAAAACGAGGTATGAACCATGATCCTATAGCAAATAGGGATGATGCTGTAGCCACTTGACTGAAAGTCTATAATTTACCCAAAAAAGCCGGAATTTAAAAGGGATATATGTAAGTACCAGTTAATATAGTACACTTTCTGGGCACATATGCTAGGTAGCTAACTAAATTTAATTGGGTTAATGATGCTTACTACAGTAGAAGAAAAGATCTATTTGTCATGAGCAAAGGAATTTTGTAAAAAAAAAAAAAAAAAAAAAAAAAAAAAAAACACGAACTGCTGCTATTTTGATTCTTTTGTAAAGTTTTGTCTTTGAAGTGGTTGGTGTAACTCCTCTCCAGTGAAGCCATATCTAGCATCTTGGTGCTAGATCTAGCATGATCCACATGCATTTAACATCTAGCATCTTGACTTTAGCATCCTGGCCAAATCTAGCATAATTTCATTCTTCCCTCTGTTTAACAGAAAAAGAACGAAAATTTAGATGGTTCAAGGACCGTCGGGGATTATTCTTTTTAGTTGAAGCGATGGTTGAAGCAATGAAGCCAGTCAGTATTTCTGCGGTTGTAATTTTTTGTTGAATTCAGAGCAAACGCAAATATTCAAAAAAGCAAACGTGACTCTGCAAAACATATTTACTTACCCATAGTTTTATTACTGTCAACTGACACCTGAATGTGTGGTTATCTGGGATGTTTCTGTCCCTTTCAATTTAAACTTGAGAGGGGAGGGATTTGAACGTCACGAAACAGCTAGTAATACACTAAAAGAAATGCTTCAGGGTTGTGTCGGAAGCGGCATATTGTGTATATATTTCTTAAAATGTTATCCATTCATAAAACATAAATTCGACCTTCCTCCCCTATAATGTGCCATTTACCAATTTATTTCATTATCATTCCTGACAGCGTCATATTAGCTTTGTACATGAATACAGTTGAAACACTTCATTAAAATAATGAAGATAAGTAGGGGTGGGTCTTTAAAATTAGTTAGGAAAGATAATTTGAAAATCGGCATAATTTACGAAAATCTAGCATAATTCAGACCCGTGTTTGGCATCATCGCGAGTCTCGAGTTTGGCAACCCTGCTCTCCTCTCTTTTCTGATGAAGGAGCCGAGAGAAAACTAATTTCGATCCAATCGTTGTCTTAGTCATTTGTAATAACTCTTTTTTGTACATATACTCGATACGTAGTGGTTTATTAGTAGAATCTGCTCTATTCCGCTGTTGTTCTGGCTCATCCCCTGTCTTCTTCCCCGAGTTCTAATAAGAGGTTATTTTTATCTCGGTATAGAGATGAAATAGAACATGTTTTTCGTTCTGAAGTCTTCGTTTTATTAAATATGTCTCATAGAAATAAATTGCTTAAATTTCAATAACATCCTTACGTATTAGATGTGTGAATATCAAATATTGGGCAGTAAATATTAATCTATTTTTGACTGCTCTGTTATTTTCTAAAGCTATATTGTTGACACAGCAACAAACAAACGTAAACTGAATAACTGTCCATAACAATCTAGTAGATTACCCTTTTCCTCCATCTTAGTTATTCCCGAAATTGACATTTTACACAAAAGTAATATTGTCACGCACATCGAACATTGTAACGAGAGGAGAATTTCATAAAATTTCTTTCTTCAACAAAGATTTTTAGGAATGTTGGCGCCCACAAAATTTACAACCACTTTACTGCCTTGTTTACGAGGTCATATAAAACATATAAAAGGGGGGTAAAACCATGTTTTCTTTCTTCCTTTCTCGTATTGAAAAGGGGAGACCAATGGTATACGTTTTGTCGCCTGTATCTATTCTTACCAATTCCGGCCAATGCCAAAATCATTTCACCCGAGAATTTCAATGTTACTGACTTTATGCCTGTCTCGTTCTCGTTTCCACACAGTTTTCTTCTTTTTCTATTAACACTATCGTTTTCTCTAACACTTTTATTACTACTCTTTTTCGAAGAATCTTAGCGTATTTCTTTAACTAGTTTCTTTCATTTTGATAAAATAACGTGTTTATAGACGTATTTCACGTTAAGTGTCCACCGGCCCTTTTGTTTTAAGAGTATTGGTTTCCGCAGCCAGCTTTCGAACACTGGTAAGATGGGTACGGATTGTTCATATGGCGTGAATCACGAATATTTTGAAAAGGTAAGAGGCAGGCAGGGGCGGAGCCAGGGGGGTGATCGGAACGATTGCCCCCCGACCCAAAAGAGGAAACTTTCTTATTTTATATATAAATAAAACCCATCCCTGAGTTTGGAGCTCTTAAAAGTAACTGTAAGTAGCAGTATTACAACCCACCGCCCCCCTAGAAGTTTGTCCTGGATATGCCCCTGGTAAGAGGAGCAGAACTTGAATGTGTTAATCTACTTTCTTGCTGTACTGCTAGTAGATGTACGGTAGATTCTAGCTTCAGTTTTTAATAAAATGATACGTTGATTTGGACCCTGTATTAAGTTTACACTTAGTATTTGAGAACAAGATCCTGAGACGAATATTTGAACCCAAGAGAAACGGGAATGGAGAATGATGGAAACTTCATACATAATTTATGCCGTTTACCAAACATTGTTAGGGTCATCAAAACTAGGAGGCTCAGTTGAGTAGGTTATGTAGCCAGAATGGAAGATAGTAGGAACACTTTCAAAGTCTTAACTGAAAGACCAATCGGAAAACGACCATTAGGAAGACCTAGGCGCAGATAGGACAAAATATTAAGATGAATCTCTCAGAAATAGGAATACAAAGTAAAAACTAGATCCAGTTGACTAAGGATAGAAGTCAGTGGAGAGCTTTTGTGAACGCGGCATTGAATCTCCTGGTTCCTTAGGCCATCGAGTTAGTTATTATCAAATAACTGGCTATTCAAAACGAAAATGAACTTTCAAACATAGAAAAAATGGTAACACTCACCACCCTATTTGGACCTGTTTTCTTCAAAGTGCTCCTCTCTAATATATACGAGTACGAACCACTTGCAGCATTTCTTGTAGTTCTAGAGAAAGTGTACTGGAACTCTAATTTAGAAAGGGTCTGAAGTTTCTGCAGCGATTTTTGGTTATTTTCTATGTTCTGAATCTACTACCTTATGAAAGTTAATACATAATTTACGGATTAAGGTGAAGTTATTAGCTGCTGCCATATCAACGAAGTACGGAAATATCTGATAGTTTGAAAAAAGAAAACGGCAAATGAAATTCCTTTTCATGATGAACAATCCAATACTTATCTGCCATCTCTCTCTGGCCTCTTCGCCGTATCTTTTTTCATAATTGTTGTATTACATTAACATTGAATATTGCATTCACTGCATTTGCTCTGAATAAACGATTCCCTGCCAGTCAAGGAATACATTGAACATAGCTTTAACATGTTTTACTTTTTCTTTTCTTTCTTTTCTTTTTTTTTTTTTTTTTTTTTTTTTTTTTACGTGTATTTGGCGAAACATTGTGATGATTGAACATTGTTTCCGCATTATACCCGTTCATTGAAATTTTACCACTTGTGATCATCAGTTTTGGAAAATATATTATCAGTATTCCCTCGGCTCTAACAATTCGTGACATGTCCTGACACGGATCTATTTCTGTTGGGCTGTTAACAGACATGGCACAAACTTAGTGGCAATACATCACGTGTGTAGTCTGACTTGCGAATCATGTGACGAACATTTACTGATACTCAGTTGAGCAGCAAATTCATGCACGGAGTGATGGTTTATATGGATGACTTCCCGTACTCCTTTCACGGGATCGATGTCTGTAGATATGGACCATCATCTGATGTTGTATAGTGCTGGATAAAAGTATGATCCGATATTGTCGAGTAATGGTCAATCACCACAAACACTAAATATATATATATACTCAACACGGTCCTATTGTGGTAAACAATATATTTTAAACTGGACCTGTTTAATATCCAAGGACAACGATAGGTACCATCATTGTCAGTATTCTTCTACGCATTTACTAAGTTATTGCGGATAAAATGTCCACCACAGGTACGTTATTTCCAAAGTCCAAAAGTTGAAAACTTCATTAAGACAGTTTCACAGCAAACTACGAACAAAGGAATCATATTATGTATACTTTTCATAATACATATTTAAGCAAAATAAAATAATTTTTAGAATTTATTGTGGCATATTCTTTTACCACGAAGTGTACAAACTTTGAAATGTGGAAAGAATTTATTTCCTTTTTACTTCTTATTCTTGACAATTTCAAGCCCAAACCATAAAACATTGTATTTCCCCAGCCTCAAGGAAAGAACATGCACACATCATTAAGATCAGAAGCATTTTATGAAAGTTATCGCAGTACGAACAGACATACAAATACGTATATGTCATGTCAAATAGCGTACGCTTTTTTACTCACTTCAGTAATTTGTATTTACTCTGATGGACATGGTTACGTTTTGTTCTGGAAATCACTGTGTTTACATTACTTGTTTACGCTCAAAAGTTTGGAATCTTTTTTTTTTTGTCCCCAAATGTCTCATATAAGCCTGTATGCGTGGTTAGGAACACACAAGAAGTGGTAGAAGAGCACCTCTATCTGAGAAACAGAAGTTTTGTTATGTTCGTGCCTAGATGAGGCTGAAGCATTTTCTCGTGGCCACAGCTGTTGAAAGTTGAGACTAGCTTCTTTCTGACCACTAAGAACCACCTGCCTCTTTTCCCAAGAGCTCCATTTTAATCTGCAAGTGGAAAACTCTCAGCTCTTCGCATACGCCAACGAACCAACGACGATTCACCTACTACGGTGTGAGCTGATATGGTCTTTTATTATGAAAAAGAATCCAAAAAAGGAAGAACACAAACAGAAAGATGGGGAGAGCAAAGAACGTTCCGAAAAATACTGGTAAAGAAAAGCAAATGGAAGCGAGGAAGTGGAATGGATCGTATCATAATATGAGATAGGCATATATAGAAGGATGGTGAGGACGAATAAGTGTGTGTTACCGGGGAAAAGTTACAGAAATGAATGACCAGAAACTGGTTTCAAAATCACATAAACTAACTAAAAGGATCTAATTTTTTTTTTTCGCATTTAAAAGAAAACTGCTTTGAAAGAGGAGATCAATAAGTGGGCACACACTTTAATAAAGGATATTTATGAATCGTTGCTCTAGTTTGTTTTGCGGCCATCCCTTTTCACCACCGAAGCAATATGGATCTACTTGAGTCTCTTGTACCAAAAGCGCGCATTCTAAGCAATTACCCATGAGGGAGCTCAGGATTTTTTTTTTGTTTTCGGAAATTGCATTGAACTTCAGAAGCACTGATGATCTCTCCAAAAATGTTACTCATTCACCACGCAGTGGCCCCGTGTAGCGTAGTTGCTAACGTTCTCAGCTTCGTTGCGAGCGGTCCCGAGTTCGATTTCCAGGAGGACACTTGGTCGAAAAAGTGTAAAATGCCTTCTCAGGCCAGCCATCCTGAACGATGTTTTCCTGGGTATTCCTAATTCACACCAGGCTAATGCCGGAGTGGTACCTAGCTTATAGGTCTTGCTTCCTTCCTTCCCTTTCCCAGGATAGTGTGCTCGCCGAGGGACGTGATTCCTCATACGTGATGGGGTAAATGGCCATAGATGCCGAAATCCCAGGAAACGCGTGCACCAAAGTGCGTGTGTGTGTATATATATATATACGTATATTCGCGACTGTGGTCGTATGTCGGTCTTTTGCTACCCCTTGGAATCCACCCTTGAAAAAAAATTCTGCCGGAGTCTTTGAACTATGTATTTCCTTGCTTTGTTTCTACTAAATAATTACCTGAAAATATATTTTAATTATTTTTTTTTAAAAAAAGCTCCTAATTTTCTATTACAGTTTTACACACAATTTACTCGTGCGATTCTGAGCGAAAGCGAGCATATTCGTAAACGTAACTACCTTGTTCTCAGTTTAATCTTATATTTTAGAAAATCACAAATAAATTTACATCCAATATCATATTTAATACTCCAACAACTTAAAAACCAGTCATAGGTTAATATTTATTCATTTTTGTATTTGAGGTACATTCTAAAATCCTTTCATTTTAAATTTTACAATAAATTGCTATAGTTAATTGGTGTTGCGGCTTAATTACACAAACTTTTGTTAACAAAGAAACACAAACGCACCCAATTTTCTTATACACCAAGACATTTTAACCAAACACAAACACTGGCATGTAAATGTGACCAAGTCGGAGAAATATAACTGTCTTTCCGTTAGAATCAAAATTAAAAACCTACAAATAGAACAGAAAGAGATCAACGATACGGGTAGAGGGACTCGTAGACGGGGCTTCAGAGAAAGCAGTACCAATCAAATTAAATTCGTAGTAAAAACAATAACGTTTATCATTTACAACATCTCTAAGTTTGGTAATAATTACAAATTATGTAATAACAATAATAATATAATAATAATAATAATTGGTAATAGTAATAAATAATAATAAACTCGGCAAAACCTTATCTGGGAAGTAGATATTAAGGTCTCCACGGGAAGTATGGTTTTAATGGTAGGGGATTCTTTTTCTCTTCTGTTTTCCGTCATTAAAATGCGTTCCTTGAATTTTAAAAATAATGTTTCAAAGACTTTTTCTGTTCGTTGCTAGTATATTTCATTATGTTTCACGTTTGAGCTGACGAAGTCGCAACTGGAAACAGACTTTAACTAGAACTAACATACCTTGCAGCAAAATTTTAGTAATATTCATATTATATTTTAAAAATCTGTTCAACCGCAGTGCATATTTATCATTCTGATACATTAGTATCACCTAATGGAAATTCTAAATGCATATATCAGCTTTGCTTTGTCTTCAACAGGTTCCAGTTTACACAAACTGATATTATTCAGAAAAACTTGATAAATTAATACATGAAAGGTTTGATATAACGCTGTGTCATAACTACGGGAGTCCGAGGGAGTCTGTGCCTCCCAAGTTTGGTTGGACCCTTTACGATCTCCTTATCTTTGGATATCTGACAACGAAACGCGTATCTAAAACAGACTTTCCCAAATTTATAAAGAAATCGACACCGCTGGTCATAGCTGCATATATTTCAATAGTTAATTTTCTTTTTGCATTAATTTATTGTGAAGCAATAAATAAATTGTACTATTTTATGTTCTATGCATTATGACAAGAATTCAATGAACGTTGCAATTAGTTTATTCTTGGTCCAAAAATGATAGATGGAGTGAACTGGCTTTTTGCAAGTTATGACTGTTTTTCTATTAAGATTTTGCAAAAAACGGTGTCTGAAATTTGCTTTC
The DNA here is from genome assembly GCF_964235325.1 of Thermobia domestica. Classification (NCBI taxonomy): domain Eukaryota; kingdom Metazoa; phylum Arthropoda; class Insecta; order Zygentoma; family Lepismatidae; genus Thermobia; species Thermobia domestica. The sequence goes on from NC_137454.1 coordinate 246,073,386, forward strand.
AATACAATAAGAATTCAATTAAGTTTGCACTATGGACTCTTGTTGGGGTCTCTGAGCCTAAAGAACATCTACTAATGTGGCATTCATGGTTTTTCGACACAATAGTTTATAGAGTCAGTTCTTGTAAAAGTTGTGAAAATCTCAATACATTTGGTTGCCAGTACAATGTCAATTCACGTTGCAGATTAGAGTCCTCTTGGACGTCATAATAATAATAATAATAATAATAATAATAATAATAATAATAATAATAATAATAATAATAATAATAATAATAATAATAATAATCTTTTATAGGCTATAGTAACTATTTTTTTTACATAGTACCAACTTTTCGATTGAATTTTTTGGAATGATATTGAAAATGAACTGTTAACTTTACTCTGACAGTTAATCCCTATACAGTAAATAATCCGACTTCACTGTAGAGTAAGATTGGTGCGTACATCAAAGTGTTTTTTTTTTTTTAATTTTTTTTAAAATCAACTTGCAAATCAAAGAACTATCTTTTTCACTTAAGCATCTAAAGCTTTCGTATTTCATTATGATTAGTTGTACGTTTTGTTTTTATTTTCTGTGTATTGCTTCTTAAGCAATTATTAGGTACGGACATTTGTAACGTTTTTTTTATTCCACTTATATGCAGGGGTAAAATTGGATCTGAAAAGGTAGAGGGACGCTTGACGTCACGCAATCCGCAGTGTCTATCTTTTCCCATTGTATGTTTTTAGAAAGTGGGGAACGCCACACATATTTTCTGGAAGTGGAGAACGACGTCCCGCACGTTCCCTCTCACTTTCACCCCTGCTTATATGGGTCATGACGAATGGAAAAGAATTCAATTACTTGGTTTATTTGTGGATAAAATGATCTTTCATGATGTTCAATTTTTTTTCTTGTACGGGATGGGGTAAACGCTCACTATGTTTTCTTTGTAAAGAGAAGATGTCTTTTTAATCATTTTTTAAGAATAATTGGATTGGCTAAGCAACATTGACATCATAGAAGTCGAGAACATTCCCCAGCCTATAATATAAACCTCTTAGAACTGCGGAAACCCGGATTCGAGTCCCAGCGTCAGCTCATATGTTTCGAACCCTCCTGCTGCAAAGGACACTCAACTTAATTCAAATGGAAATCTTAGTTGTGTGAGTTGCTGCAGGGAGAGTGAGCAGATGAAGAGGATTTTCTTTAATATGGCAATAATTGGAGTTATCAAAATTATGGGATTAGTTAAGGTTCTGTTCATCTACAGACGCTATTTCTTGCACAGTGAATAAATACTGATGATATGAGTAGAGATGGAGTGTTGTATAGTTGTATCATAAGTAGTTGAAAGTAGTATTTAATTTGTCTTAGAATGATATTGATATGTCTAAATAAGTCTTGAAGATACTCAGCTAAAACATGTGCATTATTCTCATCTGAGTGAAGCCATAGTTGCTAATAAAAATTGGGCGGAATGCCGTTGTATAGTCCGCATAGTACAATGAAACGTCTTCGGTAAATATTATGGTGAGTTGTTTTTGCTACACAATTAAAAGCTTAACCCACTGGCGCTGGATATATCAGATGTTTTATCTGGCATTGTACTGAAGTCATAAGTACTTGTAATTTAAGCATGTGAAGAGTATAGAAATTTCGTGCTCGGCACACCAGAGAAGGACATTGTTTAGGAGGATATGTATTGAACTCACGTCAGTTTGAGAGAAATACAGGTTGGAAGCTTAGTGTGCGTCAATGGTAATGGCTCAATTTGGTCAGATAGATCTTTAGGCGTTTCGTAGTGTACAACGGAGAGACGGGAGTGATAATTCGGCCAACTCAGCTTTGTCAAAGTTCGGTGATTAATTGAGATCCAGGTAATGGTTGTCAATGAGAGATACCAATATAGAGTTTTGTCAATGCATGATCCCTTCCAATTGAATCGAGGAACATAACAAGGATTAGCTAACATATTTGATGTAATAACTAGATTTGGAATTACATTAGAGATATGCCGAGTGAGTATACCGAGATCCAAAAAGTACAGCCGAAATATAAGTTGTGATGGACCTATAAAAATAAGATAAGAAATCAGACTTTGACAATATTTTCTCGTGAAATACAACGGTTTTCATTAGTTGGATTCTACTGTCGATAATCCTTTCGAGTTTTTGTTCTTAAACATACTAACTGGTTGATACTAGCTTTGCTATCTTAAATAACTTAAACTAGAAATTCAAATCGCTGAGCAAAGCAACGTTTATTTTACAATATTGAATGTGTAACAGTTTCGTCAAGTAATTAAACATATTGACTTCATCAGACACTGCCCGCTTAAGCCAATACATTCAGTTAGTTGGCGAAACTGTTACACATTTATTATTTTAAAATAAACGTTGCTTTGCTCAATGTTTTGTTTCTCTAGTTTAACATGCTGTTTTAATGCAGTCTAGTGTTGAAATAATTTATCAATGAAAAGTTTGTTGGTATATGGTTTTTTATTTGCTATCATAATATTGACGCCATCTGCGTAAGTAGCTAGATACGTATAACGGTAATTTGCGAAGCTTTTCATGATTGTTTTGTGTAATATACTGTAATGTAGCATGTACTTGTGCAATGTGTGGTTTCATTCGAGTACATATAATTTCCTTCCATGAGTTGAGTCTCCAGCACGAGATAGTATTTATGACACTGCAAGACTGCTATTGGATGGCTGTTCATGGTCGACTGTAAATTCTCATTAAGAGAAGCTATTGTTGGAAGACATAAATGTCATTTTGTAGTCTTGTTTCTCGATATATTTTTTCCCCTTCTTTCGTTCGTTCCAAAGCAAGGGAGACTTTGTGGGTGAAAGAAAATAGAAAAAAAAGAAAAGAGAAGAAATAAGCAATGACAAAAGCCGTTTACCGTTGTTACTACAGCACAGCGGCTGTGGAAGTTCTTGGTATGGTCTGCCATTACTGGTCATAACTTGGAATGCCCCTGCGAGTGTTCCGTCACCAGCTTACCGTACTTTACCAATTTCCAACTTGGTTGAGAGATGTTAACCGTCTCTCTCGCTCGCTCTCTTTTACAAGAACACCCAGTGGGGCTGAAAATTGACTACGCTTTATGATGGCCGTTAAGCTTCGAAACAATGTCTTACAAGTAGTTCTGGAAATAGCCAGATAGTGTGATGGCGTCATGCAAGAGATTAAATTAAAGATGTAGCTATAGCTGTAGATGTGCAATGGCATACTCGGTCCTTCCTGATGGACGCAGAGTCTGCATTCCATGTCGTCTTTTTCGCTTGTTATTTTCTGATTTTTACTACTTTTTTTTTCTCAGGAAAGATTCACAATACAAGGGTGATTATAATGACCGGTGGTTCTGTCTAGTTATTGGAAAATGAATTAACGTCAAACACATGCAAAATAACCTTCTCTTTTTATCATTTTACAGAATGTTTAAAGTACAGAAAAATCTAAAAAGAAAATAAAATCTTCCTCTATCCAGTGTTGCCAGACCAGTCAGTTGGAAAAGCAGGAGATTCGAAGATAAAAAACAGGAGAAAGCAGTAGACACATACAGTGGTGGCGTTTGAATGTAAATCCGGGGAGGAGGCAATAAAATTTGCCATTATTAAGGGGGCAGTAGTCAAAACAAGCAGTCCAGAATTCATTTCCGATGAACTACGTTGAGCAAATGAAAGGGAAAAGTCCCAATTTATATTAATATTATTTGATACACACGTGTGTGAAGTAAAACGTAGTGAAAGAGCAAAGTGGAGTGGGAAAATGTTTTTCATGCACGTAGCGATAACGTAGCTATATGGTACTGTCACACGTGATCGTGGCGTAAGACGATTTCTTGCTGACGATCGTGGAGAAATGATCTAAGCCACTCTTTCAACCCAAGTCCCAATCTAAACAACACTTACTTGGGTAAAAAGCTAACCATAATGCATATAGAAGATGACGTACAGTTGTATTCTTTGGATTCATATTATATACAGTAAAGCTCTTTAGCCATATGCTCTACAGAGCTTTGTGTATTATAATAGAGAAATTTCATCTTTTCATGTGAGGAAACATTGAAAATTCAATATTAATAATAATATATTTATTTAACTTCTCGAAGTAAGGAAAAAGCAGGAGATTGTTCACTTTTCATTTTCTTTCGCAGTAGATCAGTAGAACGTAGAAAAAGCAGGAGATCTCCTGCAAAATCAGTAGATCTGGCAACACTGCCTCTATCTAACAACTGTTTATCTACTTTCTGTCTATAAAGTAGTTGTTCGAATATTTCTGATATATTATGTAGTCATCCACAAAAATTATCAATTTTTCATATTCAAACGTACATATACAGTATAACTACAGTTGTTAAGATGTACAACACTACTTCTATTGGAATATAACGAAAACGGAATATAATATATAATTCTGCATTATTTGCGTTTGCTACCGATCAGCGCACAGTGCGTCGAGCATATGGGAGTAATGGACAAAAATAAAACAAATCATACTGAAGCTTTTATCACATGTTTATTGTGTCGCAAGGAGTTCTTGGCTCACTTAGACTGAAGCAAAGTTGTTCTTGAAGTTATCGAACTTGATAACTGTACTGATATAGAAAATGATATCCCGTTCAGGGACGTAAAAAAACTATGTTAGACATTTAAGGCCTTATGCAGAGTAGTTCTGACGCGTGATTAGTGTCATACTAAAGAGTTCGACTAACATATGTTTTCTGCAGTAGTCAGGCCTTTAGTATGACGCTAAACATACGTCAAAACGACTCTGCATAAGGCCCTTACTGTTTACGGCACTCGTAAACACGAACCCATACGACTCAAAACTACATAACACTAAAATATAATGAAAAGCTGTGCATGAAATGACTGAAACAGTTCTAGAGTTTTTTTTTTTTTTTTTTTTTTTTTTTTTTAGATCAGTCATTACCATCACTGTCTAAGTTATCAAATTCCATAGCGACAGAATTATGAAGCTAGACAGCATCAGCAGCATCAGTTTTGAAATAACTTTCCAGATCCGTATCTGTCCTTTTCTTTGCGTGAATATGTATCTTGCAGGAGACAATAGGATCAGATAGAATAAGCATATGCTTCATCAGGTCTAAATAGGTATTGAGAAAAGTTATAAGATGTAGCCTAGTGTGACGGAAGACTTTGTGGAGGGCTTCTAAAGCTTCTTCCGCATAACCGACAATCCTTTGGACTATTCGTCATTTCTTGGTGTATTTAATTTCGCTGCTGCTTCTTTGGCAGCAAAGGCTGATTTAGTCGCTACAAGAGGATCTAAGCGCCTTTTCTTTAATTTTACTGAACACTCTGCAAACTGTTTACTGGTTCTACCGCGAGTAGAGCAAGCTACGTCGGTCTTCACGTTGCTGTGATACCGAGCAGTTAACACTGTTGAGACATAGTCCGGAAGTGTACATGCACGATCAAACCACTCTTTATTTTTAGCTAGGAGAACCGACGAAACTCTGTGCGACATCCTCCATTTTTTGCTCAAGGTCATATTGATAACTTACTAAATTTCTCTAAATTGTTGTACACATCTTCCGTGCCGTCTTCAAGTTTATAACGACTACAAATAGCCTGCATAGTTTTCGCTTTCTTCCGACTAGAACTGGTGGTTGTTATCCATTTTTCAAAAATGTCCTTGTTTTGCATGGTGTTTTCTTTCGCAATTTCACTAATTACAGTCAATATTGCGGACACTTGCACACACACACTATTGCTGAATCCAAAGGAAATCATTAAAGGAAGATATTCCTGCAGAGATCTCAAGACATGTTTAGGCTTTTTTGAGATATTCCAAATATACCAGTAAAAAAATATTACCAATCGTTCGTTGTAAAGGAAAGAACGTACCTGTACTATAACTGTCCACTAGTGACAAAAAGTCTCACCTTTCGCTTTGGTCTGAAACCCAGTGCGATCGCTGTGGAGATAATGACTCAGGTCGGTCTAATATAGTGTGACGTCACATCTGCTAGAGTGTCATCTCGACTCGGGTCGGTCTAATGTGGTAACTTTGCGCGCGCCCTTTGTAGGCTGACGGGTTGTAATCAGTTTGTGGCTAGGGATTTCTGTCTTGTGAACCGTTTGTGCTTCATTCCGTGCTATTTGCAAATCCGAAGAAAATGGTTTCTTTTCTCATTTTTGTCCATTGGTCGACACACTGTGCAGCGGCGCAAATCTGTCTTCAACATTGGGAGGACAGATAAAACCTTTCTCATAATTTTTTTTCCCCTTAAGCTATGTTCAAAATACTTATGAAATTGAATAACAATGTTGTAGAGTATCAGGGGAGCAGAGTTGTTGTCAACAAATGGAAGGCGGGCAGATTTGAGGCGTATTTTGGGGGACATCAATTTCATCTCACTTTCCTTTGTGGCAATCGGACACAAATCATCACATTTCTTCCCCCCCCCCCAAAAAAAAAAACACATTTCAAATCGGATGATTGGTGGGGACAGTCCCCCCAGTTCCAAGATCGGAGGGGACATGTCCCCCTCAACCCCTCCGGTATTTGCACCAGTGGTGCTACCGATAGTAGTGACACCTTAAAGTGTAATTCTGTACCATTTGCATTTGCTGCCTACAATAGTGACCATTTACACTTACAGCCGCCAGTAGCAATGCCATAGTCAGTGATGCCAACATGAATCTTTACAAAATTGTACCTTGGGAGGCAGAAATTCCCATTTCGCTACTGAATTTCCCACGTTACACTAATTACAAAGATTTAAAAAACTTACAAAATATGAAAAATGAAGCTACAATATGATACAAATTTTGTTCAATATATGTGTGATTTATTCGTAGGGTTCCTTCTTATACATTTAGGAAGATTTTAAGAATAGGAATTTTCCTTAATTGGAAGGAAAAAATGAAGATGTTGACGAAAACATGTACAGTTTATTCTGTTATCACTTATTCAAGAGCTCCCTTCTGGCTAGGCGGTTAATGTATGCGCCTTTAGTGTGGAAGACCGAGGTTCTATTTTCTGCGGGAGCTCATGCCGTTCGGATTGCACGTTAAGCTGTAGGTCAATGGCCAAAAATCCAAAAATCTTATGCTCAACGTAATGATAATAGAAACACTTCACTACACTGGAGAATCTGTAGTCATTTTAAATGGATTTTTCTCGTTTGAGAATTTTACTTTCTTTCGTTAACTACTTTCTTTTTCTTTCTTCCATAGTACCAGAACACAATTTACGTTCCTTGGTCTTGTTGCTTAAGGATATCAAGTCAGTTCAGAACATCATCTCTGTATTAGCATGCACTTTTTCGGTAACAAAATATGACAATTGTCTGTTTTCAAGTTTTCTGAAGACTCTTTGATTCTCGCCCACAGATACTTCTGTTGGAGCTGGTGAAATATAAAAAAGATCCCACGTATGTTGTCAATTTTCGACGAAAATTCTCATTATCTCTTTTCGAGAAATTAACATAAAAAATCCCACAAAATGGAGTTTTCCCACCGGTTGGCATCACTGGTGCGCAACTGGATCATTTATATTTATAGTGACAGTAGCGACATCATACGGCGTAATTCTGGACCATTTACATTTATTGCCTACACTAGCGACACAATACGGTGTAATTCTGGATCATTCACGTTTACTGTTTACAACAGCGAGAACATACGGCGTAATTTTACACTATTTACGTTTATTACCGACAGTAGAAGGGTGATGTCCTGTTATGCCTAATTCCTGTTCTGCCTAATGCCCCTTCAGCACTTTGTAACGCATTTTTGATCTAATCTTATCTTTAGACATAACAGGAATTCCTGTTCTGCCTAATTAACGTAAAAAAAGGATATTTAGACTTACGGGAAATTTAATACTAATTATTTTCCCTTCAATTCCAGTTGCTTTCAGGACCTCTTGATTTTCTTATATCGTTTCAGCTTCTCTGAAATTAAATTAGCAATCATAGGCCACCATTATTTTACTACGAGTATATCTACGCGATAACTGTTGGCTGTCTACAACTTCAGCGAGGAGATCTTATCCTTATCTTATCTTATTCTGGTTGCGAGGATATCGCGTAACCAAATTGCAACTAATTGAACAGTAACATAGTTAAAGGGTGCCTTCCATTTCAATTCAGGCAGAGCATGTACCATCACCATCTCAGAAATTGTTGAAACTTTTTTTTATAGCAACTAGACATGTTTTTAAGAGACCCATATTTTTTTGTTTTGTCGAAAAAATTTTTCCCGCCAAGTAATGGGCCATCAAAGACGGGGAGTACAATTTATGAATTGTAGAAGACATGGAAAATGGTCAATTTCGGATCCTCACCATTCGGCTATGGAGACAGGTAGAGTTATAATTCTTGTTGTGGTATGTACATAGGGATATAAATAAACTATATTTTATTATAGTTTGGTTTGCGCATGCGTATCTTTTTGTACATAAATTAACAAATGAACGTCAATTTATCTGAAAAGTCGAAGTTTGCGAATTTTTTTCGAGCACTTCCGGTTCGAATTTTAAAATTCTGTTTTCACGGTTGGTAAGACCTAGATACCCGCTTTCCGAAAAAAATTTGTATCGCTTCTGTGGTCAACCGTTTTGTCGCAAAAAATTCGAGAAATTGTAAAATTTTCAAAAATCGCCATTTTTGGGCGCCATTTTCTCGAAAACACCATTTTTTAAAATTCTGAAATTTTGTCAGATGGTTCAACTTTACCTGAATAATAAACACACCAAATACCGTTCTCGACCAATGCTTCATGGATTAACTGCAGCCTTTTGAAGTTAGCGAAGCTTCGCTAATTTCGATGTCACAGTTAGCAACACTGGGAACAATAAAAGTGCAATGATTTGATGATGTTTGTGGTTCATATTCATTAAATGAAGAATAAAAGGTTTTCTTGGCTGGTTTTTTATTATTTTGAACAAAGAGGCTCTCTGAAATAGTAAAATGAGCCTCCCCCTACTCCTCCGTTTTCTTAAACTGAAGTAATCTGAGGTGGAAATTACGATTACGAAACACACAAATTTTAAGTTTACTTGAAATGGCCATCCAATGAATTCTGATGATCTATAAAAGGCCTAAACTATTACCTCAGTGTGATTTGGAATGCTCCAGACAAAGTCTCAATTAAGTGCGATGTCATAACAGTGATCGAAAAATGACAAAAAGTTAAAAAAAATCGAAACGTTTTCTTACGCGTTCCAAAGAAATTTACTGAATTTTTAAACAGAACAATCCCAGCATAAAAATGGGTCACTCGGAATTTTATAGTATTCGACTAAAGTGTGTCAGTCCGCAACCTGAGAGGGAAGTGTGTGTGTGTGTGTGTGTGTGTGTGTGTGTATTGTGCAAATTTTAAGTTAGCTGCTACTGCGTTGCTACAAATCAAAGGTGCAACCTGTATTGAAGCTGTCATGAGTGACCTATTTCCTTTAGTAGTATGATCCGTAGAAAATGACAGCTGTCTTCTTCAAGAATGTGGTGAATGTCCTGGAGTGGAAGAAATAAGTGTGGTGTCTTTAATTATTGATCCTGATGAAAATGATAGTGGTTACTTATGCCATATGGGAGAATAATGATCTCGTTTAAAAAAAAATAATAATAAAATAAACTGTGCCACTTTCTGTTTTCGTATCGTACACTGCCGGTTTAACTGTAAGAATTGTAATTCATGACTACATCAAGAAAATCTAAAGAGAATCAGTTGGTACCGAAAACCACCGTATAAAATTTCAAGATACAAATTCTATTTTACTTCATGTGGACTTCGTTGAAAACTGGACTGTTATTCTGCAAAGTGAAATTCAGAGTTATTACCAAAATATGAAACAATTGACAGTTTTGTTGTAATAAACGACGATAAAACAAACGATTCGGCTCATGAACTCATAGTCATAGACAAGATTCTAAACATACTCGAAGAAAAGCGAAAATATATTTTATAGAAAAAGGTTTGAATACGTGAAAATAGGTGTCTACAATTTCCCAAACCGTGTCAGTGATTTCTGATGGTGCTGCATCCCACTTTAAAAATCGCTTTCAGATGTTCGAGATGCAGACAGGTCCGATAAAGCAGTGTTTTTGCAGTGAAACCGGCCATGCAAGGGTCTCTGCGACGGTAGTGGGGCAAAGAATGTGGCAACGCGCCATAGCCTTAGGCTAAAACAGATACACAGTATTAAAACCGCACAAGAAAAAAATGAAATGAAATCTTTAAGTTTTACGTTCCACGGTTATGCCGGTTAGGCTGAAGGAGACTGTGATTATGAGAAATGAATGAAATGGTGGAATGCAGAAAGTGTGAGGAAACGGGATAACCCCAAGAAAACCCACGAGCACGGTATTTGTCCTCCACAAAGCCCATACGGCTCGAGCTGGGATTGAACCAGGTACCCCAAGCACCGGAAGTGAACGCTGTACCACTGAGCCACCGCGTCCCCACTAAAACCGCAGGAGAATTCGTGAGTATAGTGCAAGTATAAACTCCGGGTATTACTCTCGTTTTGTTACCTGGAACTGAATTCGACGACTTCCGGAAGAAAAAAGGAAAAGTATGCGACCGGTAACTGGTATTCAACGAAGTTATCTTTGGCTTTCGGAAAATTGCGAAGTTTTTATGGCAGTAACGGGTCACCATGAACTAACTTCATACTTCCGCTAAAATTGAACTTTTGCAATTCAAAGTGTAGATTTAAGAAATCTGCAAAAAGGAACTTTTGTTATATACATATATGTATGATAACGAGTGGTGCGTAGCAGAAATATTATGAATAAATCATGAATTACGTGAAGTTTAAGTGCTGTTTATGCTTCCACATGAACCTTCAGCAGGGTACAGGTTTCCAGAAGAGCATAAGAGAAGTGAAAATAAGTGTTTTGTGACTATCGACAATGTGCTACGCAGGGGCGGATCCAGGACGGACTTCTGGGGGGGGGATGTAATACTGCTACATAGAGCTACTTTTAAGAGCTCCAAACTCTGGGATGGGTTTTATTTATATATAAATAAGAAAGTTTCTTCTTCTGGGGGGGGGGGGAAATCGTCCCCCTAGATCCACTCCTGGATGAGTTACGAGTGAACCAACATCTATTGGATCATCTGCACGGTTACATGCTATTAGCAAAGAAGACAACAACCAAACAAATGATTGGCCCATGTAAAAAAAAAAAAAAAAAAAAAAAAAAAAAAAAAAAGTGAAATTTTGTTTCCGAAGACCATTTTAAGTAAGTGAACTTGAAATTTGTGTGTTTCGTAATCGTAATTTCCACCTCAGATTACTTCAGTTTAAGAAAACGGAGGAGTAGAGGGAGGCTCATTTTACTATTTCAGAGCCTTTTTAATCAAAATAATAATAAAAAAACAGCCAAGAAAACCATTTATTCTTCATTTAATGAATGTGAACCACAAACATCATCAAATCATTGCACTTTCATTGTTCCCAGTGTTGCTAACTGTGACATCAAAATTAGCGAAACTTCGCTAACTTTAAAAGACTGCAGTTAATCCACGAAGCATTGGTCGAGAATGATATTTGGTGTGTTTATTATTCAGGTAAAGTTGAACCATCTGACAAAATTTCAGAATTTTAAAAAATGGTGTTTTCGAGAAAATGGCGCCCAAAAATGGCGATTTTTGAAAATTTTACAATTTCTCGAATTTTTTGCGACAAAACGGTTGACCACAGAAGGGATACAAATTTTTTTTCGGAAAGCGGGTATCTAGGTCTTACCAACCGTGAAAACAGAATTTTAAAATTCGAACCGGAAGTGCTCGAAAAAAATTCGCAAACTTCGACTTTTCAGATAAATTGACGTTCATTTGTTAATTTATGTACAAAAAGATACGCATGCGCAAACCAAACTATAATAAAATATAGTTTATTTATATCCCTATGTACATACCACAACAAGAATTATAACTCTACCTGTCTCCATAGCCGAATGGTGAGGCTCCGAAATTGACCATTTTCCATGTCTTCTACAATTCATAAATTGTACTCCCCGTCTTTGATGGCCCATTACTTGGCGGGAAAATTTTTTTCGACAAAACAAAAAAATATGAGTCTCTTAAAAACATGTCTAGTTGCTATAAAAAAAAGTTTCAAAAATATCTGAGTTGGTGATGGTACAATTTTATATTTTTTTGCCTGAGTTGAAATGGAAGGCACCAAAGGTTCTATTATAACTACCCTTACGAAAACCTGGATTGATACTTTCTCATGGCGAAAAATTCTTAAAAATAATGAGAAGAAAATTTATATTTAAAAAAATGATTTTTGATATTAAAGTGATTCAATCAACATTTCCTCGTACAGAAGTTGAAATGTTAAGAATAATAGTAACATAAATACATATATAAATTAGAACAATAGAACCTAACAGATTAGGTTGCATATTATATAAGCAATTACGGACAACCATGCTTTTATTATATGGTTAATTTACAGATCTCTGTCCGTAGTCTAAATAACAATTATTACTATAAGCACAGTAAGGTGCTATATACAAAAACTCTTCAGTTGTGTGGAATTTGTAATATTTTACCATCGAGAAAAACATACTTCTCAACAGTAAAAGAACCTCCATTTGAAAGATGTAAACATAAGCTTGTTTGTGATTGTACAAAATTGGAAAATGTAAACAAATCCTTATCTCTGATTGGTGGAATGTCTGTTCACGATATTGAAATGAAACTTGTAGACATATTTGTATCTTTTGTTTTCTTTGATGCAAGTTTGTTTTCTTAACAGTTTTCCAATAACTAATTAAGTTACTGAGAGTTGAAATATAACATTCTTCTTTCTTCGTGTTCGATCCCAGCCCCCGCCAATTGAACTTTGTGGTGGACAAACACCGTGAGCGTGGGTTTCCTCGGAGTTCTCCCGTTTCCTCCCACTTTCTTTATTCCACCATTTCTTTCATATCTCATCATCACCGTCTCCTTTAGCCTAGCCGGCATAATCGTGGGACGTAAAAATTTCATTTCATTTTTCTTCTTTCTTCGTTAGTAACATATTGAGTCATGTCTCCCTATAGATCAACTTGCTGACTACATCCCTGAATGAATATGTGTTGGTCTCTGCAAACGTTATGTGTTGTTTATTACATTAGTAGTCTAGCAATGTATGTTCAATTTCTTCTTTTTTTCTCCTTTTCTTATGCATATTGATTCTATTACAATATGCTCCAAATGGAAGCTAGAACGTTTTGGTCTGAGGACGTTTGGTTGTAAGGAATGTTTCGGTATAAAAGATATTTGAGAGCATTAATTATATACTCGTAATGAGAAAAAGGGAGAATTAGTTTACATAGAAAATATAAAATAAAACTTGATAAAAAAAGTATTTTGAATTTTCTTATTTTACACCAAACCAGCTTCACACCTAAACGTCCTTATATCGAAATGTCTTACATCGAAAGGCCCTACACATAAACAGCCGTATCCCACTCCAAATTATTGAGTATGATTGACATGATTACGTGATAGATGACATACTTTCTTCAGAGTCTATTCCAGTATTAGAAATCTCTTCAATGTCTATTTTGAAAATCAGCCTCTTTTTTTCTTTTGCTATTTTTTCCGTTTGCCTTTTTTTCGTTTACTGCTGATGCGCCTTTCTTAGTGTACGGTTCAGCGTGATTTACGCCCATGGAAAAAAACTGTTCAAGGGCTTCAGATGCGGCTATTGATAGTTGTGTCCAAAAGTTCTTTAGATAGACACGTTATTTGCGGCCGTGTGGAACTGTTAGGTTCGATTCGATTCCATTCGATTAATCCTGAATTACACAAGTTGAATGTAGTTTCTTGTAATAAGGATGGTATTTTTGTGGAAGGTTATTTTCCAAGGAGTATTAAAATATCGAACTTGAAGAAATGCGTTTGTCTGGAGGAAAACTACTTGCTAAATTATCAGTTGTAACGTTAGCTTGCAAGTAAAAGCAATTCTAAGGAGTCGTACATTATGATACAGTACCTATAATGGGCTATAAATATTTCCCTTTCGTTACTAATACCAAAGAAGTAAATTGTGTTTGAAATTCAGAGTAAATATGGTGTACATGTCATAGTGGAAAGCCATTAGAGAATTCTACGTAATTTATAGAACAGTTCTAATTTAAAATGTGGAGAAATATCTGGCCTATTACATGCAAGAATTCGTTGACACTCAGTTTACTCGCCGAAGTATCTCTAAACAGCAACAAATACTTGCTTCTGATTGGCCGAAACTAGATATCAACTAATTCTTGATCGTAATTGGCAAATCATTTTTCCATATTGAAACCTAAGTTGGGGTTATTTCAAATAAGGAGGCATTATAGGCCTCAGTTACAGTTGTACTAGCTTCCAGAAGCTACGAAAATTAAATTATTTATATTATATTATTTAATCAGAGCTATTTTATAAACAGTAGGCCTATTCTTTTTAAGTGGCTTTCCATAATAAAGTACATGCAAATTTAGTTGCATTTCAAATAGAATTTACCTTTTTGTTGATTATTCATATATAAGGAAAAGCTTTGTTATGGTATAGTTTTCTACTTAATTGCCATAAAATGAATAAAATGAGAGACATAAGCCATGCGAAAAATCTTACTGAATATGAGTTGGTATACGATAATATAGTAGCATTTGAAATAAAGCGAAGTCCAGATTTTTGATCTTACTCTCATAGCACACTATAGATACTGCACCATACTATACGACTCATTAAGATTGTTTTTTGCAAAACTTATGTTACAATGAACAGGTTCGAGGGTGTTCTTCTACAAGAGGTTTATAATAAAGATAGAGCTTGTGAGAAGTAAAGTTTTTGAAAATGACTGCATGACTTGTTTTTTCGTAATGAATTACAGTATGTATATTCCCATTTCAGAAAATTTAATTTAAAGGGTTCTGGAATGGCATTTGAAACTCAAGGGAAAATAGGTACTAATAAATTTCCCTCAAATATAAATATCCCTTTTGCGAGAACTAGGCAGAACAAGAATTAGGTAGAACAGGAATTCCTGTTCTGCCTAAAGATAGGATTAGATAAAATTTGTGTTACAAAGTGCTAGAGGGTCATTAGGCAGAACAGAAAGGAACCAGTAGAGACACCGTGAAGTGTTGCTGTAAAACTTGTTGAGTTGATTTTAACATCCCGTTCAGCTGCGAGGCTATATGAGACGTGGCCCTACTGATTTAACGTGTAATCCGAATCATATGAGCTCCCGCCGGGAATCGAATGTAAAACTTGTTTTGCTAATCGAATCGACGATGACATTCTTAGTTCTTGATTATTTAGTAGATATCGAATTTATTCACTCCTAATTCATCTTTAAATACATTGTTCTGAGAAGACATTTACATATTTTCTTTTTGTAATTGTGTAATACGAGATATTTATCCGGAAACAAGTTTAAAACATGCTATATATTTAATTCAACTGTTTCGAAGTGTATGATTGATGTGCTTCATATTTAGTTAGGAAGTATCGTTATTAGTAGGGAGAACCCAAAATTCGTACTTTCAAGCAATGGTGAGAGAGAATAGTATCTTGTAACAACAATGGCAATAATTGGCACGACTGCAAGGAGAATTTTCCTATGGAATGACGAATGTAACAATTGCATTTCGCTGCAGCGAAAAATAATCAATCGATTGACTAAGATTAGGAATTAGATGTCTGCGCCTTATACAACTATGGTCATGTTAGGCCGTTGCCTGTGAGGAATGACGTCTCTTGGAGATCACGCTGCCGGGTAATTGGAGACAAAGAAAGGAATGGGGAAGGGAGGAAGCAGCCTGGAATCATTATGTGAAGTATAATCCTAACATTTGCCTAGTGTGAATGAGGAAATCCCAGGAAAATCTCATTCAGGATGGCTACACTGAGAAAAGTCCGTTATCCGGACAGCGGTATATTGTACAGATATACGGAATCCATATGTTTATTACGGAAATCTGTATGGAGCATTCGTTACCCATATTGTACATACATACTGCCTTTTTCCCGCTCAGATGTTATATATTGGCGCTGCAGAAAGACTGATATCTAACAGTCTTCCATACATTGCATATGTATGCGTATGTTACATACTTCAGCTATAGTTATATACGTCCATCTGTATGTGAGATCCCTACAGCCTGTATACAGTTCTTTCTTTCATACGGAAAGTACGTATAGATGGGTCACTTATATGAACATTATTATTAAACATACGGTTTCAGTTTCACGTTTTCTGCAGGATGTTACATGTAGTCATAAGTCCAAAAACTACAGGATTTACGCATGTAACCTACGTTTTAATGTACGCCACATCTGGAGCAAATCGGGGCCGCGGTGGTTCAGTGGTTGAAGATTCACTTCTGGTGCGTGTTGTCCATAGTTCGATCCTATCTCCCGCCAAGTGGGCTTTGTGGTGGACAAACACCATGCGTGTGGATTTTCTCGGGGTTCTCCTGTTTCTTCACATTTTCTTCATTCCACTGCATCATTCATTTCTCATCGTCACTGTCTCCTTTAGCCTACACGACATAATTGTGGGACGTAAACTCAAAGATTTAATTTCATCTCATTTTCCTGGATTACCTTCTTAAACTTGGTTCAGATATGATTTAACAAACCAGAAAAAAATACGTTGGGGAGGGAGGTTAGACACTCCTAGCACCTTCACGAGTATAAAAGTAGTGAAAAACAATTTATATTAGTGTCGAATCCAAAGTTTTCGTGGTCGCTGAGATGAATAGTGACACTTCAGATGCCGTAGTGTTGGGGAAATATATGCCTAATGTCCCTAGTACATGGGAAGAGTGACTTAAAAATAGTCGAAAACGACTAATAATATTGTCGAATCCAAAATATTTAGCACGAGTATGAGCTGAAAAGTTTTGCTTGTTGATTAATATATCTAGGGTTATAGTAAATGTAATTTAATAAAATAAGAAGACTATGTGTACCTTGACATCCAGGCTTCAGTTCTAGAATACCCCTTTTCTATATAGTCACCATCCACTTTCATGCACTTCCTCCAACGATGCACCAGTCTTTCTATGACATCACGATAGAAATCCTTTCCATTCGAGCGACGCTACGATCGTATAGCACGCTGGACCTCCTCATCTGATGAGTATTGTTTGACCTTAAGGCGTTCCTTCAATTTAGGAAAGATGCAACAGTCACTGGATGTAGGAGTAGAGCTGTATAAGGGGTATGGGAGAACAGTGTCTCCAAACTTCAATATTACGTCGGTCAGCTTGCTGGTATAAGAAGAGGGGCTTTATTATCAGGATTAATGCATGTCAGTTGTGCCTTTAGTTTATTTAGGGTTTCGATGGATCGCTCTGAGTTAACAGTGGTACCCTTGAAAAGAAACTCAGTGTGTGATGTGAACAACGCCAATCACATCGAAAAACAGAGTCAACGTGACTTTCCCGCTCTTGAATTTTTGTGGAGCGGGAGAATCTTTGTTACGGTACTCCATGGAGTGCCTCACGTTATACAACTTGCATTCGGTGAAAAATTTTTGCAGGTAAAACTCCTTCTGCCGTCAAGAATTCGATTATGGCTGTCTGCTTTAACCACTTTAACCACATGTCCATACCAGTCGCCATCTTCGTCAGAAGCGCTGATCATGTGTGCAGATGAGAACTCCTGCTGGGTGGCATTGTAAATAACAGACAAAACTTTCAGCCCGCCCTCGTATCATCTGTTTTATTTTTGTATATATAAAAAATATGGCGGGCTGATTTGACCCCCTCTTGGTATTAGGTGTAATTCATCTTTATTTTTTTTCGTTAGTCTATAATTTATGTTGTTTTAAACGAAATATGTTACCATTACGTCTATCTCTTATAGACTATAAACTGAAGCCTCCAAATACATTACCTTATGTTAGTGATATTAATAGTTTCGTCCTTTCTTGAATGATGTTTTCATATATGTAATACATGAATGTCATATATGTAACCATTTACGATATGTGTAAAATAAAACTAATTTAAAGGTTTCTATTATTAGATGAGTTTATAGTGTAACCATCGCTTCAAAGTAACGTGAACAAATTTGACCCCTCCCCACTTTGATAATACACGCAGGTTTGGTATTTCAAGGGTTAAATGTACTGTATAAGTTTCTTCAAAAAGAAATTTCATAATAATTGTTTTTTTTGTTCTAGGCCGTCCCGACAACACCAAATAGGGGCTCATGACGGCCGATGACTCTCCAGCCCATAAAGAAACTGCGGGAAGGTAAGCGAAGCAGAGTAACATATAAATAAAAGATGTACGATCCTTTCGTTGAGTAAATGCATGTTGCTTTCCTCTTGGATAAGTGTCACTGCATTAAATGTCTCTATTTTCTAACTTTTTCCCACTTGTGTGTGCCTTTGTTCCACGCTAACTTCATGTTATGAATATTTTATATATGGAGTGTTTCAAGTGAAACATCCGTCTTTGCTTTTCTCCCATTTTTGTTGACGAGAAATATGAATGATGGCGTTAACAGTAAGTTTTATGCTGTTTTAAAATTTATATATATATATATATATATATATATATATATATATATATATATATATATATATATATATATATATATATATATATATATATATATATATATATATATATATATATAATGTGCGTGTGTGTGACTGAAAACAAAAGTAACGTATAAAGTTGTAATTTAAAGAAGAAAAAACAAGGAGACAACTTTCAGAAGCAACTTGTTTTCATGACGAACAGATCGACAATATTTCTTTATGTTTCAAAAATTGTCTACAGTTTTCATGGTTCAAGTTCTATATTGTAAAAAAAATAAAATAAAAAAAAATGCTTGTTAAATTTATATTACGAGTACGGTAAACATTTTGCAATTTGTTTATTGTTCTTCTCGACTCACTTTATGTTTATTTGCACTTTTTATTTTGACTTGTGTAACCATGGGGACGATAAGGAAAACATGTATGTTTACTTTTAGTTACCATATTTTCGTTTTTTAAGGCCAAAATAAAATTTTGATATGCGAATTCTGTTTATTCTTGCATAATATTAGGAAGTTAGACATCATATACAGACAGGTTTTTAAAACTTAATTACCAGCATCCTCAATAGTTGACCTCTCATGAAAATATCTTTTTCAGTTTCAAAATGAGTAATAGGTGAGAAATTTCTATAAATATAATTCACATTTGTAATATAACAATCGGTATCTAAACGTTATTCAGTAACTAGCTAACTTATACTGTGGTATAACTACCCTGAAGATTCATCACCATAGGAAAGCAAAGCTCACAATTGAATTCTTTCTTGACGTAAAACCGATTCAGTCAGGATTGTTACTGTTCACATCTCTAAGATTCTGCTTTGTATAATGTTCTGACCAGGGGTGGAAGGGGAATTTCAGAACTAAGTGGACGGTTAATAACAGATACAGTCAGATTGGACAATATCACCAAAACACAAACACAGGGAGACCGGAAATCAGCATCGCCATCCAAGTCCCCCCCCCTTTTTTTATTAATAACCACGTATACCCTCTCTTCCTTTGAGGAAGCATTTCAAACTAATAAGGGGATGCCGTTCCCTTCCGTCCCTCTCATTTCCATCTGATCCTGTTGTCTATTTGGTAGACAAAACTGTATTTTGCCCAAAAACTTCCCATCTACAAGTCATTTTCTATGTATTTCCTGTTTTTATGACGTTTCAGTCACCCTAGATGCCTTGAGTTTACTACAATATGGCATTTGTTGAATGTGACATTACAAGTCAGAATTAGATTCTCTATGCTAAGTACAATAATTTACATGAATTTCAATAACAGTTTTGCTATTATTTTCAGAATTCGATACGAAATAGATCCCTAGTAATTCTACATTCGATTTCTCAGTTATTGCTATCATTACTGCCTGCAAGAAATATTTAAAACATTCTCCTGTTTCATATATTTCATTACAATTGGGAATATTTCTTTCTCTCTTCCTGTGTATTCTTAATTAACTTATTTGACCTATACTAGTTTCTTTTGTCATTCTTCATCTCGCTGAGCACTTCCTCGAATTTATCCCTTAATATTGTAAATCCTTCCTCTCTTACTTCGTTTCGACCTTCGTCACTTATACCAAAGGACCTATTACTTAATTTGTGCAGGTTTTTTTTCAATCTGTTCCTTCTAACTGCACAAAACTTACGTTATTTTATCTCTCCATTTCCTCTTCCATACTTGTCCTTTGTAGTTTCTTTCCAATGTCCATTGATTTCAATTCCTAGTTTATTTGATAGAATTTCCTTTCTGTTTCTAATTCCTGAGCATCCATGTAACGTCGATTCCTGTCAGCACGGCATAGCGCGTTCTCAGGTTGCGGATCGAGGAGAAAGCCTCTAGATATAGAGGTTAGTTGCGAATATACTGAATAAGCAGTTGTGAACAGACGGAAAGGAGTGGTCCTCCAACTTGAGGGTTTGAGTGATGCTAACAGCCTCATAATGTGAAAAAAAAAAATCTTGTTCAGAAACATTCACAGAAGCTCGGACCAGAACTGATAACTTGGCACGACCTCAGCAGAAGAAAATGAACATGATATTTGGAACATGGATTATTAGAAGTCTTTAAGGGACAGGCGCGTTAAAATCCGTAACGAGTGAGTTAGAGAAATAGAGGAGTTCAGGAAGTTAGGTGGGAAGGAAATGGAACTGTGAATTCCGGAAAGTTTACGTTCTTTTACAGGGAAGGAAAAAGTCAATTAGGAACAGGGTTTTTCGTTCACAAACGAATAATATCAGCAATTAAGCGGGTTGAATTTGTAACTGATAGACTTTCTTTTATTACTCTTAAGAATCAATGGTGTGATATTATTGTTTTAACTGTACTTGCCCCAATAGAAGATAAGAATGACGATATAAAAGATAGCTTTTACGAAGAAGTGGAACGGATATTTGACCAACTTCCGCGATATCATATGAAAATTCTATTAGAGGATTTCAATGCGAAGGTATGACAAGAGGATATCTTCAAACCTATTAGAGGGAACGAAAGTCTGCATAAGGAAAGTAATGACAACGTTGTTAGATTTGTGAATTTGCAACATCCAAAAATCTTATCGTGAAGAGTACAAAATTTCCACATCATGACGTTCATAAATACGAGTATACTTGGACCTCACCAGACGGAAAAGCACACAATTAAATTTATCACGATTTAGTAGATAGAAGACAATCTAGTGTAATGATGTTTGGTTCTTTAGAGGGCTGATTGTGACACTGATCACTACCTGGTAGCAGCGATAATAAGAGAGATCTTCGTTGAATAAAGGTAATATTCAATCTCTAAAACCGGAGAGATTTAATTTAAAGAAATTAGAAGAGAGCCAGGTAAGAGAGGAATACCAGATTGAAGTTTCGAATAGATTCTTGGTTTTATAAGATTCAGAGTGCACTAGTGTTGAGGATACTTGGATTGATATTAGAGATAACATAAAAATTTCATCAAAAGAAAAATTGGAACACTCGGAAGTACGTAGGAACAAATCATAATTCGACCAGGAATGCATTAAACTAGCAGAGAAGAGAAAACGGGCAAAATTACGTTGGTTACAAAATCCGAATGAAATAACTGCACAAATTTCGTAAACATCAGTCGAGAAACTTCGAAAGCTTTTAGAACAAAGTAACACGATTTTTGAAAGCTAAAATTAAGGAACGTGAAGGTAATAGTAAAAATAAAAACATTCGGGACATGTATAAGGGGATCAACGAATTTAAGAAAGACTATCAACCTCGTACTTGTATATTAAAGAAAACTGACGGAACAATTCTCACTGATACAGATAGAATCTTAAATAGAAGAAAAGATTTCTTTGACGATTTGCTTAACACGCAGCCAAAAACTAATGTGCGTGGAGAAAGGGAAATACACACCGCAGAACTGTATATTTCAGACTCGAACCGAACAGAAGTTGAAATCGCTATAAAGAAATTGAAGAAACACAAATCTCTGGGTGTAGATGAAATTCTGGCTGAGTTAATTTTAGCTGGAGGCGAGGCGAAGAATTGTGGATTCTTATCTGGAACAAGGAAGAATTGCAACAAGAGTGGAAAGAATTAATCATTGTTCCAATTCACAAGAAAGGCAACAAAACTGACTGTAATAATTATCGAGGCATTTCTCTTCTATCAACATTCTATAAAATCCTTTCAAACATTCTATTAGCAAGATTGATCCCATATGCAGGTGAAATTATTGGAGATTATCAGTGCGGATTTAGACGAAATCTATCAACTATCGACCAAGTATTTACCATTTGACAATTACGCGAAAAGAAGTGGGAATACAGTAGCCCAGTAAATCAACTATTTATTGATTTTAGAAAGAGTACCCGGTTAGGAGAGAAGCACTATACAATATTCTTACAGAATTTGGAATGTCGAAAAAGCTAATTAGATTAATTAAGATATATTTAAATGAATCCCAAATAAAGTCCGGGTAGGGAAACTCTTGTCCACGAACTTTCAAGTCGAGAATGCCCTGAAACAAGGAGATACATTGTGGCCATTATTATTCAATTTTGTCCTAGAGTACGCTATAAGGAAAATCAAAGATAGCAACCAGGGCGTAGAGTTGAATGGTATTCACCAGGTTATGGTGTATGCTGATGATGTAAATTTAATAGGGAATGATAGGAGAACAATAGAAAGAAATGCAGAGGTCTTATTAAACGTTTGCAGGGACATGGGTTTAGAAGTAAATATAGAGAAAACTAAACACATGGAAGTTCGTCGGGATCGTAATACGGCAAATTATGGATTCGTTAAGATATCGAATAATACTTTTGATAAAGTGGGTACTTTCAAATATCTAGGATCTGAGACGAATATTCGGACCCAAGAGAAACGGAAATGGGGAATGGCGGAAACTTTATAACGAGGAACTACATAATTTACACGGTTTACCAAATTTATTAGGGTCATCAAGTCTAGGAGTCTCAAGTGGGCAGGTCATGTAGCCAGGATGGAAGAAAGTAGAAACGCTTTCAAAGTTTTAACTGGAAGACCAATCGGAAAACGACTATTAGGAAGACCTAGGAGCAAACGGGAAGACAATATTAAGTTGGATCTCACAGAAATACTAATACAAAGTAGAAACTGGATCCAGTTGGCCAAGGATAGAAATCAGTGAAGAGCTTTTGTGAACGCAGCAATGAACATCCAGATTCCATAGGCCATAGAATTAGTCAATTTCTAAGTATAATTATGTTTATATCTAAAACATACTTTTCTGATTTTGTCGATTTTTCTACCCCATTCCTTTCATATTATATATATTTTTTCCTTCTGTGTAACTTTGTTACCACTCATCTTTCCGTTATTTTCTTTTTTCTTTCTTTCTTTTTCTTTTATTTTTTTGTAGTAGGTTGGTACAAATAAAAGGTTCGCTTTGACGCCAGGTGGGAAACTCACCTCAGCAACATAATACAGAGATCATGTAAGGTCACGCGTTTAACATCACAAACTCACTACATGTCCAACAAACAGGCTGAGGAACCTACAGTCAGAAGTCAGTATGTTGTTGAATGGGGTCGCATAATAGTGCAGCTTTGACAACACACAATTGTGATTGATTCTACTTTACGAATTCAAATCGGAACCTTCTGCACAGCAAAACCCCAAAGAAACATTCGCAGTGCATTTGGACAGGAACTATTCGCCGTTGGTTTGTCAAATTTCGTTCTGGTGACACAGCACCACAAAAAGCCCTGTGGGCACCAACCAACATCGTGTTCAGGTTAGCTCCTCAGAACTGTAGAGGCAGACTCTCGGAAAAGTGTTTGAGCTATTACAGATGAATTAGGCATATATCATACCACTGTCATTAAGAGGCTACGTGCAATTAGTAAGGTAAGGTAAGTTGGACTTTTGGTACCACATGAGTTGACACTGGTTACCAACAGTTGCCATCTGGAGGTGTACGGTTCTTTGAATGTAAGGAATAATCGAGGATGCTTCTTGCTCCAGATTGACACTTCAGTTAAAGAATAAATCTAGTAGACAATCGTGACAATCGTAGTTAACATTCAGAACATTTTCCTGGGCCACCTCTTCGCCCACAGAAAAAAAGATGCTTTTGCTTGTTTGGTGTCTACGTTGGAAATGATCCATCGTGTCAACTTCAGCCGAGATGAAACCATCAATGCAGATTGTTACAGTGCTGAACTCCATGAAATGCATCCCAAACTTGTCCATAAGTATCAAGTAACGGTCAACGAATATGGTGCGCAACGATGCTGCGGCGCAAAGGATGGTCCATACGTTACACTATGAAACTTACTCACCAACGGTGTACCTCTGATATTTCTCTCCCTGACAATAAACTCTTCCTGTATCTCAACCACTTCTTGAGATGGAAGACCTTTCCTGATGATTTGGATGGTGCAACGTGCGGTAGTAGAGAACATTTTCGCATCGTAGACTTCGGACTATTTTTTGGCACAGGATGATGTCAAAAGTGTTTCACTGTAATCGGCGACTATTTTGATTAACAAAGTATTAGTTTTCTTTCTTTCTCTTTTCTTCTTTATTTTCCTTTGGGAATGATGCAAATGAAATGGACATTTAATTCGCCCCAAGCTAATAATTCATTGGTTCTTGGCCCTGCGTTTTTCATTATATAACCTTAAATTAGTTATGTATTGCCACAGTTCGTCAGTTTATATTTTGTAGCAATTAATAGTTACACTAGTATACACTGTTCACTGCATACATAAAAACGCATTGACTATAATATCCTTAGTATTCAATATAAGTAGTTATTTCCCTTATACATAATTAAAAACTTACATACGCCCTTATAGTTCGGCGTTCTAATCTATTATATCTTCATTTTAAGTACATAGATACCATACCATCTCTTAGCAACCGAAATCAATATAGATTCGTTGTCATAACAACAACTCAATTACAAAAGTCAACATAAAATCTTGAAATAATCTACAAACAAATCAATATTAATTAGTACATTTTAAACTGTCTTTCTTTTTTTTTTCTACGGGGACGCGGTGGCTCAGTGGCTCTGCAAATGACAAATAAAAGAGAAGGGGTAGAGCGTTCACCTTTGGTGCATAGGGTGTCTGGTTCAATCCCAGTTCGTGTCAAGTGAACTTTGTGGTGGACATTCACCATGTTCGTGGGTTTCCTCGATGTTCTCCCGTTTCCTCCCACTTTCTTCATTCCACTTTTTCATTTATTTCTCATCATCTGCGTCTCCTTTAGCCAAGCCGGCATATCGTGGGACGTAAAACTCAGATTCATTTCATTTTTTTTTCTTTCTCTTCTGGTTAAAGCAACACTTAGAAGCACTTCTTTACCTTAAAGATTATAATACATAATCGCACATAAGCTTTATTGTTACAATTATTATAATCCATTGTTTTCTCTGTTGCTCATTCACACATAGTTTGAAATGCTTCCAAGGCCCGTTAGTTCCTGTTTGCTAAATAATATTTCTACTTTTCTAACAAATCTTACTTTTTGGATCAAAAGATCCAACATATTTCAGGCAAAAGTTTTATTGTAGGCTTTATATCTGGAGAACTACATATAGTGTAGCCAAACCCAAACTACCACGTAATTCACCATGATGTGCGTATTCCGTAAAAAATTCGAGAACATGATTTAGAGGCCATTCAAAAATTTTGTGGCCCCTAATCTAAAAATCTCATAAATTTCATTCAATCAAAAAAAAAAAATGTGCGGAGAACTCAAAATATTTGGGGAACTACATATAATGTAGCCAAACCCAAACTATCACTTAACTCACAAGTAAACCTTACGTTTGGGTGAATCGAGTTACTGACTGAGACACACATGAGAAAGTAGTACTAAATGTGGTCAGTATTTCAGTAAAGTTGTATATGCGAAGCTCCAGGGGTTTAGGAGATACAGCTATCAGAACATCACATGGAAATACAGAATAGTCTTCATACAATTGGAGGTAAAAGCTCTGTAAGACCTCTTGTAACGACAAAAGGTGAATAACAAATATATGGGTACATATTAGAACTAGGGGGAAGTCATATAGTAAGGGTATACCTGACGGCGGTCATCTTGAAATCTGCCATTTTGAATTAAGGTTAAGTTTTTAAAATAGGAATAGGGTCATGTGATGCATGATTTAAGGCGCAAATTTAATCAGAAGAACAATGATGACGTTAATTTTGATTTACGCGCAATTGGTAAAAAGTTACAGGGAAATTAAATATTGTTGCAGCATATGTATTAGTCCCTTACCCCACCTTGTAAATTCTGTGTTAATGATAGTAATTAAATAAAAAGCAGGTGGATAAAGATTAGGTCTATGGTAAGAATTGCCTTGATGGTGGCCATGTTCAAATCCGCCATTTTGAATCAGACAAAAGTTTTAAACAAAACGCATAACATTGACACCTTATTAATAGCAAATTTTACCATAAATCCAACGGTATAACCATTTTTGCTTTATCATTAACCAGCATTTGTTATTGCATAAACAAGTTGCTAATTTAAGGAAAAATGGCCAAAGTGGAATTGAGTCATAATTGAACTTGGGTCTTTCTTCCAAAAAAGTCCTCAATTAGTACAATCAATATGTAGTTCAGAAAAGTGTGCTTGAGTTGCACAAATGCTCTGCTCACAGTGAGCACACCTGACAAAGTCAATCGAGTTACACTTGACACATTTGTCGTTAACAATTCCGTCAAAGTAGTAGTCGTAAATCAAAATTAACGTATGGGTTATAATAAAATTTGCTATTAATAAGGTGTCATTGTTATGCGTTTTGTTTAAAACTTTTGTCTGATTCAAAATGGCGGATTTGAACATGGCCGCCATCAAGGCAACTCTTACCATAGACCTAATATTTATCCACCTGCTTTTTTATTTAATTATTATCATTAACACAAAATTTACAAGGTGGGGTAAAGGACTAATACATACGCTGCAACAATATTTAATTTCCCTGTAACTTTTACCAATTGCGCGTAAATCAAAATTAACGTTACCATTGTTCTTTTGATTAAATTTGCGCCTTAAATTATGTATCACATGACCCTATTCCTATTTTAAAAACTTAACCTTAATTCAAAATGGCGGATTTCAAGATGGCCGCCGTCAGGTATACCCTTACTATATGACTTACCCCTAGTTCTAATATGTACCCATATATTTGTTATTTACCTTTTGTCGTTACAAGAGGTCTTACAGAGCTTTTACCTCCAATTGTATGAAGACTATTCTATACTTCCATGTGATGTTCTGGTCGCTGTATCTCCTAAGCCCCTGGAGCTTCGCATCTACAACTTTACTGAAATACTGACCACATTTAGTACTACTTTCTCATATGTGTCTCAGTCAGCAACTCGATTCACCCAAACGTAAGGTTTACTTGTCAGTATGATGTGTTATTCCGTAAAAAGTACGAAAATTCGATTTAGGGACTCTTCAAAACTTTGTGGCTCCTAATCTTAAAAAATCCCATATATTTCATTCAATCAAAAAAATTCTTGTACGCTCCATATTTAGAGAACTACATATAATGTAGACAAACCCAAACTATCACGTAACTCGGTATGATGTGCTTATTCCGCAAAAAAATACGAAAACTCGATTTAGAGGCTGTTCAAAAATTTTGTGGCCTCTAATCTAAAAAATCCAATATATTTAATTCAATCAAACATTTTCTTACTCGCCCCATATCTGGAGAAAACTACGTATAGTGTAGCCAAACCCAAGCTATCACTTAACATAATGTACGTGTAACACTGTTGTTTCGTTTAATACATTAAGCGGTTAGCGCAAGCGTTTTTGGCGTGGGAGACCCGGGTTCGATTCCCGGCGGGAGCCCATGTGTTTCGGATCCCACGTTAAACTGTAGTTCCGCGTCTCATGTAGCCTCGCTGCTGAAAGGGACACTAAATTGAAATCAAATTAACTCGTTTAATACATAAGTGCAAATACGATCGTGAAATTATGTTCATGAAGCCCAACCATATGTTTATTCATATGCAGTTTTTCTTCCTTTTATTAAAAAAAAAAAAAAAATAATTTAATAGAATTAGCTGAGCAAAAATTGTTAAGTAAATCACTGTAATTTATAAAATATGATGGATTAATGTTTAATGTGATATGGATTAATGCTGTTAATAATTGCAATGTCAATATTACATTTAGGGAAACGAGAAAATAATGAAAAAGCCTCAATACCACATAGGACATTAATATAGGAATTTCAATGTATCTAATATTGGTTTACACACAAACATTATATATATATATATATATAATATTATGTGGCACATATTGGAATATTTCTTTTGTCAATATTAATTTGGTCATTAAAAGTTCTAGATTGCAGGCCTATTTCCATACATCAATTCACGTTGATAAATGTCAACTCATTTTGTACATTTTAACAGCTGTTTTCTGCGAACATTATATATTATGAAAGAGACACATGGTTTCATTTCATGAAAATACAAGACCGTCAAAAAAAATATTAATAACATTTGTTTATTAGGTTGCTTTTCGTTTTGCTGATTTTTTTTTTTCAAATCGGATTCCCTCCCCTATATTTTCATTTCCTAATTGGTTTGATATCTGTCTTCCGAGATTAAATCATTGTTAATAATATTAGTTGATTGCTATTCTGTGACACGACATATAATTTTGAGATAAATGGGAAGTATGTATTATATTACTACATTTCTGATTGATCCATAATGACAGAACGCAATTAGTTACTTAACACAATATAGCCTTGTATGTTTTTCTGAACTAATGAGTGGCACTTACCGTATTTTATTACTAATGAATTTTAATACCAAATGCATCACCATCATTTCGGATTTCGCTAGAGGGGGGCAAGAGTATCCATTCATATAAGAATTTCACGTTTTTTTTTATTTTATTATTATATTATTACACAATTCACAAAGGGGAAATTTTCCCGCTTGTGCCCTTCTCAAATGACGCCTTTGATCAAAGATAGATTTGTAATTGCGTACACTCATGTCCAAAATGATTGTCGCATATCTATAACTGTCTTCTTGTAAGAATATAATTTGATAATGATTTTGCAGGGTATTTTTAATATTGATACTATGTGTATAATCGGGAAATGTATATTTGCAGTAAATTTCATCGGAAAAGAATTATAAATACGAAAATTAGAATGAGTAAAACAAAATATTGCTAAATGGACGAGAAAGTTTTGTTTTCATTTTATTGTTCTTATTTACTGCTCTTTTGACATGAAATTTTCCACATACATGTCTTTGCCGATTATACACATACTAACATTATAAGAAATACCTGGTGAATTTGTTATCAAATAATATTCCTACAACAAGATATTAATTTATAGATATGCGACAATAATTTTGGACATGAGTGCACATAGTTTAATCGTTAAACTTGGAATACTACATCTTGCTGATACATTTATTATTAAATTATTATTATTAGAGTCCAGAAGTTTGACAAAATTATATATATATCGCGATTGTGACGCCTTTAATTCTGAGCCGCGTTTGTTTAAGTGATTGTTTTGTTTGTTCACGTGGTTGTTGTTTCTCCTGTTTGCATCTAAACTAACATGAGCTTTTATCAATTTAGAACTTTCGAACGAACGAAAACACTGTTTATCTCACTTATGACGAAGTGAAAGGACATCCAGTGAAGAAAATGTGCTTGTGTTGGGTAGATTAGTGAGCTGAAGGAGGTATGAGGTACGCCAGTGCGGTTTTCAGGGCTTCGTTGATGAGATCTTGTTTTTGCCTTGGTGTTTTTACCCTCTTCCTTCTTTCTTGGAGTGTCTATGCTTGTCGACTGTTCCTTGGTGGAATTATTCAGTTTTGTTTACTGCAATCATTTTGATATAATTCTCAGAAACCCAATGGCATATATGGTTCGTTTTCCTTTTCGGAATCCAAATTGATCTTCCTCCAACATCTCTTGTTTTTTACTTTCCAGCCGACTGTGCAGTATGTGCACAATAATCTTTCCAGTGTGGAAAATAACGATAATGCTTTCGGTGACTACTGCACTTCTTTGCATGCTTTGCAACATTAAGTAGATCCTTTGGTCATTCACCGCTCAAATAGATATTGTTAAGAAGTGAAATCAGTAAGAATTTCCATTATTTCTTCACATTTTTGTTCCATGTACTTTTCTTTGACTTTGTCTGTTCCTCTTCTCAATTCATTATACTGCCGTCTGTGTTCTTTAGTGTGCGCGGTCCTCCATCTTCCTAAGCATCGCTCCATCCTGCCGATGTTGTTATGGAATGTGAAGAGTAGAATTGTTTAACTTTTCCCCAACTATTTTTTACACTGTGTACCATTTCCCCAATTGCACGGAATTTTTCTTGAATCTCTTCTTTCACATCACCGTCCACACTTCTTCCTCGCTTTATGTTCCGTTTTCGATTTCTCCTCCCATTTTTCTTGATTTACTTTAACCAGGTTTGAACTTCTTCTACAAGGAAATTGTGAACCACATCAATATCCGCTCCAGTAGTCTTCCCGTCTCGTACACTATGCCTGAAACGTTGCTTGACAAGGATGTAATTGAATTGGTAGTCTTTCTTATCTCCTGGACTTTTCCATGTACAGCTTGGCTTTTCTTTTCTTAAACTACATATTTGTCACCGCATATCATGTTCTTTACAGAAGTCGATAAGCATTTGGCTTCTTGTATTTCTTCTAACTAGTTCAAATGGATCAGTCACCTTATTCGCAACTCCTTCTCGAATTCTCCAATTACTATGGCGATGACCGGTGAGTTCACACTCGATAGCTCCACTAACTTCTATCGCCCCCTCCCTACATTTTGGGACTGGCTACGGGCCTGGCATGCTTATCAAGTACGAGCACCTAACATAACCTACAAAATTTTGTAGGGATGAGTCCGAAATTTGGAGAGGTGTGTCCAATACTATAAGATACTGTACTACGTCTATGAAGTAATGACACGGTACACTTGAAAAACGACAAGTAATTGTTAAGTTCTGTCACCTATATTCTCAGGAAAATATCTAGAACAAGATTGTTTGTTTAAGAAGAGAAAGAATATAGATGAAGTGTAAGATCAAATTTTTAGGCTACATCAATCATTTCTTTACTAAGCAATTTTAGTTTTATTATGATAGTATACAACTATATGTCGAGCTACGAAGTTTTGATGGTGGATCCAGACCCGGCTGCGTGAGTGCGCACTGGTGCTCACACTAGTTAAATTCAGCATAATGTTAACATGTTTGTTACAGTTCTCATGCTTCTTTACTTTTTCAATCAGATGTCCATGTATATTACTCAATTCAAGTCCACTGCTACTTCCTTTCAAATATCAGATAAGGAACGCAAGACAATATTTTTAGTTCATAACCTATCAGACATTTATTGATTTAAATCAATTTTGAAATTTCGACAATTTTAGTTCTGATCTCCTTATGATACACATTATCGACTACAGTGACATAAAAAATATAATAGGCTCATCCAGAAAATAGTGGCACGCCAACGTAGTAAATTTGAAAATCCCCTTCGTAATCCGTGCTGGAAATCGGAAGGAACCGGATTTATCGATGACCGATTTTTTGAATGTCAACTTACAGTAAGTTTCCGAAAATTATTCATGGAATTCTGTCTCCCCTCTCTCTTCTCAAGAAATAGCCTAAGTAGTTGAAATACCAGGTGGTACATTTCAGTTCCAATGTAAAAAGAACCGAAAAAAATAAAGGGTGTTTTTGTGTTACCTCATCATGCAATAACTACCGAATCATTTAAAGTGATACACTTGGCATAACTATCAATCTTGGGGCTCTCAAGGATCTTAAGATATTACATTAACAACTTTCGCCGTGGGGATAGGAAGGGGTGGCGTAAAAATAATAGAAAACTAAAGCTATTAATATCCAATCGGTGATATGAATAGTGACAACCCCAATACCGTTTAAGTCCAATTTCGTACCTTATAGTTATGGGGTGAAGGGTAGAAGTGGAAAGAGGTGACGTAAAAATAATTGAAAACGACCGATTTTAGTGTCTCATGTATAGTTTACGGTGTCTCCGAGATAGTTAGTAGCACTCCCAATGCACTTAAATGGAAGTTCAGCTCCCGTGAGCTTGAAGGTGAGAAGGGGTGAGGAGTAGAGATGGAAAGGAGAGATGGAAAGGGGTATTTTGTCATTATATTTTCATTGAAATGCATATCCTAAGGGGATGAAGTGTTTAAATACTTTCCGAAACACTATTCTCCCTGTGTAAAGAAGGAGCATTTCAGTTAGTAAATAAATAAATCAATCAATCAAAAAAATAAAATCCAAAAACGTGTGAATAAACAATAAATATTGACTAAATGTATTCAAGATAACACATTGAAATTGCCTATGATCAACATGTAGTTTGAAACGTTTATAGATCTTAAATCTTGAATTTCCTTCCTTTACTATGATTATAGGAGTAAATAGCGATAAATTTGAAACAGGAATAAAGCAAGTGAGTTTCTTTTCAGTATCTGAAACTACGATTGCTAAACAAACTGCTGCATACGAATTGAATCTTTAGACCATTCCTGGTTTCAAAAGAAGGATAGAAGCGGAGATGAAACGTATTTATGAGACGCTGTGTATATTCTCGGTATCTCCTACCATTTTTCATCAAAAGGATACACTATTGAAACAGAAAATAGCTTATTATATCACTGCCGGTTTCAAATCTCACATTTCCAGTGTCAGCACGTATATTGATAATGGGAGATAGATCACTTATTTTTGTGCCAGTGAGTTCATATCAGGAAAGCATTTCTTGCTGTCATTAACTGTTTATTGCTCTAGCACATATCGACAAACAAATGGATGTATAGAGTCATTCTTTAAGAATTTTCCATACGTACGCATAACGTATTTCGGAAGTCTAAAAAGGGAAATTCTTTGCAGTACAAGTCCATGACTCACTAATATTTGAGAAACTTTCTCTTTATTTGTTCGGTTGCTTGTAAAGTTCTATCAACCGTGTGAATTATATTGATCTGTCAAGAACTTAGTGCATAGCAAGCACGTTCAATCTAAAGGCACATCGTCACGTTTTTGTTATGTTTTTTTTTTCATTGTAGAAAAAATAAGAGAAAGAAGGGGGTCCAGAAAAACGCTGAGATATATATATATTTTTTCTGAGAATGTGTTCGAAATAGGACCTATACCGCACAACCAATCGGTCCCCTGGGTGCTGTTAGCAGCGACGAAACCTGTATATGTGTTGGAGAGAGAGAATTGAATGGAACCTCTTGTCCTTTGCAGTATCAGAGGGCCTTGCTATTGCAGCCTTCGCCAACGTTTGGTAGGGTGGTAGCTTTTAGTTTAACTATGTAACGTAATTTTTCGACATACATATAAAAGTGATGTTGCATTTAGTTTTCAATCAAAATAAACAGATATATAAATATGTGTAAATTAAAATATGAACTTACTGTACATTATCATATTTTCCCACTAACAACATGGAAATATTAAAATTGAGTTATAGTGTTTTTAGGAAGAGTACTTCCGGTCTGAGTTTCAGTGAGTTTTGTAGGAACTCAGAGAGCATTCCTGTACGCCCAATGTCTCTTTAATTTTCCATGTCACTGTAACTTGAACTTAAGGCCCAAAATATGTAGGTGCCCATTTGCTATCCACTACAGACTATTGCGGGCCGGAACACAGAAATATCTTTCCGAGCATACATCCGG
Source organism: Thermobia domestica (assembly GCF_964235325.1). Taxonomy (NCBI): domain Eukaryota; kingdom Metazoa; phylum Arthropoda; class Insecta; order Zygentoma; family Lepismatidae; genus Thermobia; species Thermobia domestica. Next base: position 246,107,112 of record NC_137454.1, read on the forward strand.
TAATGATTGCTGCACAATATTCTCTATAGGGTAATTTGTCAATGTTAGAATTAAAGGTATACATTAAAGCACTCGCTATTGTTCTAATACTTGCCAAGATTCTCCACTTCGCGCTCCCAGTCCACAGGCGCTTCCCGGGATCTATGGGGTCTCTTTGCCACATGTGAAAAAAAATGAAATAGGTTATAGTAACTGTGGAGATAGTAACGATATTTTTATTTGACTACTTTCCTACACACACAATATTGAATCTCCAGTATTGTGTTATTTCCCCCTAGTTAAATCATTTGAGTTCCTCCCATCATACGAATAATCCGGTTTCGATTCACGGTTATAACATATGTAATTTGGATCTTATGCCCTATGGTCCGTTTAGAGCAGGCACTTCCATAATCTTGCTAGTCAATTAACACTAACTGAGCAAACTTGTTCAAGCAACTGCCAGAATTTTGTCATGAGTAAAGGAAGATCGTCTGGTCATTATTTCCATGTTGATACTTGTGACACCATATTAAGTAGTTCGAGTGCAGCGGACTGCTTAAACAGGTATACATCGGTTCATTTGAGCTGGACTATAACTAACTAACTAACTAACTGTATGGCCTATGGAACCCGGAGGTTCAATGCCGCGTTCACAAAAGCTCTCCACTGACTTCTGTGCTTAGTTAACTGCATCCAGTTTCTACTTTGTATTCCTATCTCTGCGAGATTCATCTCAATATTGTCCTCCCATCTGCGCCTAGGTCTTCCTAATGGTCGTTTTCCGATTGGTCTTCAGTCAAGACTTTGAAAGCGTTTCTACTTTCTTCCATTCTAGCTACATGACCTGCCCATCTAAGCCTCCTAGACTTGACGACCCTAACAATGTTGGGTAAACCGTATAAATTATGTAGTTCCTCGTTAAGAAGCTTCCGCCATTCCCCATTCCCGTTCCTCGTGGGTCCGAATATTCGTCTCAGGATCTTGTTCTCAAATACTTTCAGTCTATGTTCTTCCATCAAAGTAAGCGACCATCTTTCGCAACCATACAGAACAACAGGCATGATTATCGTTTTATATATTTTAAGCTTCAAATTCCTCGATAGAATTCGCGGCGACAAGAGATTTTGAACCGAATTCCCTTCTTTTAGTCGACATTTAATTTTTTCGTGAATATGATTTTCGTCTGTTACTATTGATCCTAGATATTTGAAACTATCCACTTTATCAAAAGTATTATTTAATATTTTAACGCATCTATAATTTGCTGTATTACAGTCCCGACGCACTTCCATGTATTTAGTTTTCTCTGCATTTACTTCTAAACCCATGTCCCTGCAAGCGTTTAATAAGATCTCTGCATTTCTTTCTATTGTTCTCCTATCATCTCCTATTAAATTTACATCAGCAGCATATGCCATAACCTGGTTAGTACTGTTCAACTCTAGGCCCTGGTTGCTATCTTTCATTTTCCTTATAGTGTATTCCAGCACAAAGTTAAATAATAATGGCGACAACGCATCTCCTTGTTTCAGGCCATTTTCGACGTGAAAGCTCGTAGACAAAAATTTTCCTACCCGGACTTTACTTTGGGATTCATTTAAACAAATCTTAATTAATCTGGACTATAACGCAAAGTAAAATAGTTACATTAAAATTATTAAGTCCATGGAAGAAGCAGCAAAATGCAAGTAACCAATCCCAAGTTCTTCCAGCTTTTTTTTTTTGGGGGGGGGAGGATTTGCATTTTCTTCGTGGAATACAACAGCATTAAACCTTATATAGAATATAAAAGGGTTGCCCAAAGAAGTTTAACATTAAGCAACATTATTCAACTTGTCATGCCAATGAGTATAATTAAGTTTGACTTACAAGGTGTGTATATATATATATATATATATATATATATATATATAATATAGTGTTTCAAAACAACACCGACAACGTTTGGGAGGTGATTTCTGACACCAAGATGAGACAAAAAGTATACAGAGACCAACTTGGGTGCACAAATGCTTCCTTTCGCAGTTATAGGCTACCGAAAACATGAAAAAATGAACTTCAAAGGTCCATAGCTCCAAAACTATGGGATCTATCATAGTCGGGTCAAGACTTCACTTAAGAACTAGTATGTGCCTATACAAAAATCCATGTTTCTGAATCCTAAGGTACTCACGCAACGATTTTTGTAGAGGGTGTTTGGCTAAGGGCATATAATTTCAAGTACTCACCAACTACCTCTATAAAAATTATGAAACTCCCGCAGGATTCTGAAACATATATTTTTGGATAGGGCACATACTAGTTCTTAAGTGAAGTCTTGACCTGACTACGATAGGTCCTATAGTTTTGGAGCTATGGACGTTTAAACTTCATTTTTTTCATGTTTTCGGCGGTCTATAGTTCCGAAAGGAAGCATTTGTGCACCGAGGTTGGTCTATACTTTTCGTCTTATTTTGGTGTCAGGAATCACCTCCCAAACGTTGTCGGTGATATATATATATATATATATATATATATATATATATATAATATGTAATTACTTACGTTTGTGAAATTATTTTTGTATCTACATACATACTCACAAAAGTTACTGTTAAAGTTACCTATTTATAAACAATAGAAATATATAATGTTATATACTTCAAGTTGCAGATTTGAGTATTAAATTCATATATATATATATATATATATATATATATATATATATATATATATATATATATATATATATATATAGTACTTTTTCTAAGTAATCTCATGCCGAATAAGGGGCATCGGTAGCATATTATTCGGTAAGGCGGCCCGAGTTCAATCCCCGATCCAGAATGGATTTTTTTTTTAAATTCTACTCTCGTTCGAATGCAGCTGCAAGGTTAGCTCTGCCTTTGCGAAATTCGTACTTAGGACAATCTGGATACTGGCAGTGCATGGTGCTGACTACATTATCCCACTACCTGCTGTAATTAAGGAAGTATGTGAAAGTGCTTTTACCTTTACACGGCTCGTAAGCCCATTAGGCTTATCTTGTATGGAGGCCGCCCAATAGTTATTACGTGGTAAGTGAAAACTATTAAATGATCAACAAAGGAAGGAGTTCAGTTGTAAAGCTTCCAGATTACAACTATTCCACATTTTCAATAGAAATAATAGGTGTTCCATCCTGGATCGTTTCCTGGAAGGGAATATAAACTTCGGGAGGAACATGGCTGAATACAAATTATATACGTTAGTTGATTGATTATTTTGAAGTTTAGCGTTCCTTTCAACACTGAGGTTATATGAAACGTGGATCTATAGCTTAATGTGAGACCCCGAACAGCATAGGCTTAGTCTAGGATCAAAGCTGCGTTTCTGCCGTCAAACACCTGTACTAATATAGTTACGAAGGGGCTTTTTTAAATCACCAGGTATACAACGGGATGTCTTTGTCTTCTCCGAGGTCATGCTCTTCTTTGAGAAATTATAAAGTTAATTATTTTATGTAGCTGATGCATGAATCGAGTTTCTGTGATACAAGTGTGTTCGCTTCATAATAATTTAGACTTGTGTATCCTTTCGTCTTTAAGAAAACAAAATAAAAATTTTATATATATATATATATATATATATATATATATATATATATATATATATATATATATATATATATATATATATATATATATATATATATATATATATATATATATATATAATAATGGACTAGTTTCACTGGCTGCGGCTGCACGTGACTGCTGCAGGTCACGTAAGTCGACCCGACCTCGACACGCCATCTCTTGGTAGGAAGGTAGATTGTTTAAGTGTTGCCAAAAACACAATATATCAGAATATTACGACGGGCCGGTTTTACGTGCCGCACCCTGTATATATATATATATATATATATATATATATATATATATATATATATATATATATATATATATATATATATATATATATATATGTGTGTGTGTGTGTGTGTGTGTATGTATGTATGTATGTATGTAATAATTCCAAATGTTAAAGTATATTTCAATCCTTAAATCTACCACTTGTAAGTTTCATATGGTATATTTTCAACCGAAAAAGTAAGTTTTTTTTAAAAAGTAATTTCTTTTAATCAACTATAATTGTTAAGTTTAACATTATAAAGTAACATTATTATTATTAAATACATCTTTTCGTATATTGTGTAGACTCACCTTACGATTTAGCGTGTTTCTAATTTGATAGCAACTCCCTTCCATGTGGCCTAACTATCTCGCGTGTCTCCGTTGGCCTTGCTCGCGAGATACTGAAGCAACGCAAATCAGCTGAAACAGAGAAAACAGTTCAAATTGTGGTACCTGGTCTAGAGCTTTGAAATTACCAGGACGACTAATGGTATGTGAAACATCACCTTACGTAGGACCAATAAGTGTATGTAGTGTAATGTAATATTATTTTTCTATTCAGAATATATAGACTGATTCAGGGGCGCCTCAGGAATACCTCTGTAAGGGAAACTTAAAACTTTTAAATCAAAACAGGGTTAATTTTGCCTCCATTGAAACAATCGCTAAATTTACCATTTGACAGCTACACGAACTCATTATTAGGCCAATGCGACAATTTCCGCATGCTGCATTCAAAAGGAATAGCAAATAATTGTTTGGAACTAAAACGGGGTACAAAAGTGCACATGAGGAAACAAACAGTGCAATTTTCAACAACAATGGCGTATTAGAAACAACTCTATTGCGGACGGCCAACTTCGAAATAAATAGAAACAGGGGTCGATTTTGCATTGAAAGAAACATATGTTGGACCACTTTTAATATCATATATTGAAAATAATACTGGCGCCCAACCAAAATGCAATCTGGGCATTTTATACCTTTTTCCCCACCCTTTCCAGCCCTCTTGATTCATATTTCTCCTGCTTTTGCAAGTAGAAATTCTGGTCTCCTTAGGTGTATTTCATTGTAACTTTGCGGGGTTTTTTTTTTTTTTTTTTTTGCGTAGCTTTGCGTTTCAGGAACTTCTAATAGTAGTTTGTTCATTCTGTATGTCTTACTATCTAAATTGGTTGTATTCTTCATTCAGACAGAAAATTGGCGTGGGAGAACATAAACATCGTTAATCGACTTAGGCTGTTATTGCATGCAGCTTCTCAATTGCTGTTGATATTGGATTAGGTATTTTTCATTATAAAACATTTACTGCTAATTAACAAGTGAGCTATTAGATTAATTGAATTGCTCACACAAGCTACAGTTTATGAATAGCAGCAACCATACACGCTCCTATTAAACCATCATAGCAATCCTGTTGCAGTTTTCCAAACTGAGAATATTTGTTCATTTGCCTTATGGTCTGCGCACGTACAATACGTTCATCAATTGTAGCCCCAAAGTCGTTTGAAACCATTGTTACTAATAGTGAATACTGGTCATTATTCCATGAAATCAACTTAATCCCTTCGGATTAAAGAGAATTTTGGTTTATTCTGGGTTTCTTTCTAAGCTCGCCATCATTCTAGTTTCACCGTGATGGAGAGGATAGAAGCTAGTTATCTATTTTTTTGTTTTTGTTTCTGTATTGGCTTTAGGTAACGATAATCATTTAGGTAACACTACTGTACTTTCTCTTTGAAGGATAATATAGTAGCTTCCAGTTCAATAGAAAGTGCACACTACAAAGCTCAAATTACCCTTTGAAGAATAGTTCATTTAACTTGAATAGATGGGGAAATGTTATGTTTTGGAAGCCTCTCTCTTTCAACACCATTCATTTCCCTCACTGACATCGACATTTCCTGTCTACAGTTGGTTTCATGATTACTTCATATGCGTGTATGAATAGTACCAGTTTAGCGTTGTATATTGCAATTACAAAACGATTGTCTCTTACAAGTGATGACGGTGGTAATTTTTTGAAGAAACAAAAGTGAGAGTCCCCCTAGATTTCACCATTTCGAAGGTTGGACTCTGCTTAGCCATAAAAAATAAAAATAGACTCCGGTTAAAATTAGTTACAGTAGACTTTCTGTTAACTGATCACCACGGGACTGGGCCCTGGTCGGATAATGAGGAAATTGGTTAAAACGAAAATAATCATTTTAAAGCCTCTAAATCGTGTAGCATTTCTATAATAAAAAGAAAAAAGGCTTACACTATAAATTTAACTTACAAAATCAGAAGTTTTGACTACGAGGTGTTCCAATGACACAGAGTTGTACAAAATACTGTATGTTGAATAAAACGCACTGCGAAAACCATACACGTATTTATAGTGTATGTGTATTGAATACAGAAAACATATAACTGAAAAAAAAATATGGTTGAGTCTACAATACCGAATGAAGTAAAGTACTTTATTTTATAAAATATAATATATAAAAGTTGTAATTTTCTTTTGTTCAACTGATTTCGTAAATGCGCACTCATGCCACTACTTAATAACATGTCGACTGTAATCCAGTCTCTCTTGTTGCTCTACGTATCATGCTGTCAATTGTAGCCCTTTCATCCCTCTTCGTGTTTAATTTGTTGTTTGCGTAGCAATTAGTTAGTCTGTTTATTTTTGTATGGTATATTTCTGTGGAGGCCCGAGCGCAGATTATAACGAAACTTTTTTTCCTTTGAAGATCGGTGGTTAAGAGAGAGTTCACGTTACTTGGATAATTTTCTTTATATATAATATAAAACTATAGTCCTTTTAAATATTACCTTTCACCACTAATCTATCAAATGAGTTCTTTAAAAGAAAATATTTTTACTAAAAACTTTCATGTAATGAAGAAACCGTGTCAGCGGAACATTCTCCCTCTTCCCCGGGGCCGCGATAGCTCAGTGGTAGAGCCTTCATCCCTGGGGCATGGGGTCCCTGGTTCGATCCCAGATCGCACGAAGTGAAATTTCTGGTGAACAAACACCGTGTGCGTGGGTTTTCTCGGGGGCTATCCGTTTCCTCCCATTTTATTCATTCCATTCATATCTCAGTCTCCTTTAGCCTAGCCGGCATAATCATGGGACGTAAAACTGAAAGATTTCATTTTATTTCTCCCCCCCCAAAGTAGTGGTTGTAGTTGCCACCATCAACAGTGCGTTTACTAGTAAGTGACTGATTTAAACTCTCGATAACGTACATATCTAATATATATTAAATTCACTTATACAAGAAACATAGATTTTATTTCTGTCGAATAATTGTAATTCAAATCATTGAAGTTGGTCTACGCTCAGGAGATGGTAGATTTGTACCATGTTCTGATCTTAGTAGATAAGGGCATAAATTAAACCTATTATTGGAATACTTAGTCCTTGCTTAAAAAAAAAAGTTTTAGCTGTGTAATGATCAAATTTGGAACCGGAAGTGAGACATTTCTACCATCACTTCGTCATTTTCGGTTTGAATAGAGGGTTAATTGAGGACATTAAAACCATGTAAGGAAAACGTTTCTTGCAATTTATTTCTGTTTTTCCTTTGATTTCCGGTGACAGACGGATGGAGACAGATGTTCTAATAATACCCACTCATGTCATAGTTTAGAATTATAATACTATTCATATCTGAAAATAAATAAGCGTCGTCTACATCAACATCTACTTAGAGGAACGCAAGTGCTTGACATAGATAATCAGCATCAGGATGGGTAATGCCAGATAATAATGTCGTTAGGGAGACCCACACTGAGAAAAAAAATTGTAGGTGGCATACTTAAAAACGTAGGTTACATTCGTAATTCCTGTAGTTTCTGGACTTAACGTACAACCGTATATAACATCCTGCAGCAAACGTATAGCTGAAAAAGTATGTATTATACGTACTGTCTGCATAAGTGCAATGACGTCATTCGTGTGACGTCATCTGCAGTAACAAGTATATACGGAGGTGATATCTAGCTTTGTGACGTCAGGGTCGTATGTAGCATGTGGGTTAATAATGACGACATACACTGACTATCAGGACGGAGCATGATTTCAAGAAGTATGCAATATACGTTCTGTACGTATGTTTCTTGCGTTCAACCCCGAGACAGCATCTATATTGTACTTGTGCCCCATACGTACGACTAGATACAGTATACGTATTGTACGTATGTATTATACAAATTTTCCTTATGTCGCACACAGCTTGTCCAGATACAGCATACAGAATATCCGTATGCACCATACAGAGTGTATATATGTAGCTTACAGACTGTCTGCATGCAGCATATAGATTATACGTATGTCGCGTACAGGTTGGCCATATGTAATGTATAGATTGGATGTATATAGCTAATAGGTTGTCCATATGAAATATACAGATTTTACCTGTATCGAATACGTGTTGCCTTCTTGTAATGTATGGATCGGACATATGCAGGATCTCGAGTGTACGTATAGTGCACCATTATTAAAGTGCTGCAACATACTGCAAAGTGCATGATACATTCTTACTGTAATGTTGTCAAATATTGTTTTACTCTGTATGAAAACAAAAATAGCTTAAAATATGGTTGATCTCCTTTGTGCCAATAATAATAAAATTAACAATACTACACTTTTCAAATCTTAGTTTGGAGCAGTGAAACTGTCCAAAGAAATGTATTTACCTGCAGGGTGTCCTATAAGTTTGGGCTTCCTGCTAATTCGTTGGAAAGCTACTGCAAAGTCAAGTGTTGAAAAGTGACAAACGTTAATTTTAAAATTATGGGCACAAAGCAGGGGCGGATCCAGGACGGACTTCTGGGGGGGGGCGGTCGGCGGTAATACTGCTACTTTTAAGAGCTCCAAACTTGTTATGGATGGGTTTATTTATATATAAAATAAGAAAGTTTCCTCTTGTGGGGGGGGGGGCGATCGCCCCGATCGCCCCCCTCTGGATCCGCCCCTGGCACAAAGGAGGTTAACCATATATTAAACTATTTTCGTTTCCATACAGAGTAAATCAATATGTGATATATTACTGTAAGAATTTATCATATGGTTTGCAGTTAGTTAGTTGCAGCACCTCAATAATAATGCAAAATGCACAGCCTTATACAATCCTATATTCAAACTCAAACAAGATTTACGTACAATCATTTATTAAGCTGTTATCATCCATTGCTTGTACGATATAAAGATTATTTTACCTCATTCTTTTCCTTAATAGTATCTTCTACTAAAGTGCAGTTGTTACCACAAGAGGCCTGAATAGAATTTTCCAGAAATAACTTCTCTGTACATTTTAATTAACAGGTATTTTTTTTTAAATGTCGCAATAATTAAAAGTGTGGTGTCAGCCGGAAACGCATTCGCTTACAATATTATTCCTACTCAGTACTCGCCATTAAAAATGAAACACCAAGAAGGAGACTGGGTAGATGCGCCAAAGTTCCCAGGCCGATACCTAATAGTAAGTGCAGAATACTCTTAAACGTTCGCTGTATTCGCTGTGTGACAACGTGGTGACAGCGGAGGCGTTGTGCAGCCATCGACTAAACATATTTATTCTTCCCTGCTATAGACATTCTGCAAATTTGGACTTTCCTGGATGCATCCTTCTTAGTGCAACATTTTAAGGAAAGAGCAATTTAACAGTCTCATACATTGCTTAAAGAAAGAGCAATGATTCTCAGAATTACTCGGAAGATATATATACACAATAATTTAAAACGGTTATTTCAAACTTTGCAATTCAAAGCACGAAAAGAACTATAGATAAAGGAACACTGATTTTAGCCAAATAGTAATTAGTAAACTCAATCACACTCAGTACCATTAGTTGCTTGGTGTTATCCGTAAGTCAGAGATCACGGTATCTCATTTCGTGTAGATTTTTGCATTTGTTTAACGCTAAAAATGTATTTTATCGCTAATTGAACCCAGTACCATATATATACCGACAGGACGTACCTTAGTCACAAGGTGACATGAGTGAAACACTAAACTATTCGATTGACACCTGCGGCCTTGTCAACACTAGAGAAAGTTACAAAGTGATTAAGTAAATACGGAACATAGTTCATACAAAGTATAGCGATGTATGAAGTCTCCGTTTCATACGACTTGGATAAAGGATACATCTGAAATAGCAACAAAGAAATATATAATGATTTCTCTGGATAATTTGGATTAGTCCAGAATTCGAACACACACACGCTGGTAAGTCCAACATTTTTTTTTTTTTTTTTAACTTCGTTCTTCGGATTCCCAATAAAGTTGACTACTGAAAAGCTGAGTTATAGATTCTGTATTAAAACAACACCTTCGCTAGACATGTTCAGTATACACATTGTCTCACATACAGAACAATACATTAGTTATTAATGCATGTCTGAAATAATAGTGCTTCGTATAGAATTTTACTTCATCCAATCGCAATAGCACAAAGATAAAAAATATTGCTAGGGATAATGTTCTTATTACAGAGAAAAATAATTAAAATGACTTAACATTAACAAATCATTTTCTTTAAACAGAGATAATATTTTATTATAATTTATGGAAGAAAGAAATAATTTGTAGTACAGTATCTTTATTAGGGTTATATATTCGTACAAAATAATGTAAGTACAACTGAGTCTGTCTTCAGAAAGGGCGTACTTTTAGCCACAACCTACACTGCTTCTTTTGACTGTCTTTCAAGCAGAATTCTGGTTTGATGCACGAAATACCTGCAACAAAAATCAGAAAATATTTAAAATGTTATATTCAGTGTGCTTAATTTGGTTGTACTTAACAATACAAAGTATCTTAACATTTTTGAGATTAAATGGACAAAATATGTTCGGTCAGGTATGGACTTTTGGGTTGCACGTAGAAAAACTATGAAGTGTTTATTGATGCTGAACAACAACTCAAAATGTATTACCATTCAAAAGTAAGTGGGTACCTCAATGGTGTTCGGGCTATCATGGGGTACCTAATGTCTGTATTTTTTAGATATATGAAAATATATGTCTCTAAAATGTAAGGAACTGACATCTGTTTACCGAAAACCTCAACTCGGTAAGCCTTATGGATATCGAGATATGGGAAAATAAAGAGCGACACTACAGAACTGTGGAGTTTGCGTACTAGATGGTGCAGTTTCGGAAACGTAATTACGAGGGCTTACAACAACCTCAAAAGTAGTTTCAATTAAATACACTACACACACGCCCTGATGGGGGTTTTCGGGTACCATGATATTCCCAGAACTCTCATTTCTAAATATTCTAAAATATGTCTTAATAACGTTTTAAAGAACGTTAGAGGTGTGTGTTTACCGAAACCGCAAGTCGGTACGCCTAACAGTTACCGAAATATGGTGAAATAAAAAGCGACACCATAGGTACGTGGAGCTTGCATATTAGACAGTACAATTTAGAAAATTAATTAAAATATGACTATCAAGATATTGTCAAATAAAGGGAGGATCCATATAGTTATGGGGTTTTCGTGTTAGGTGGTAAAATTTCCGAAACCGATCATGTAAAGTTAATAAGCATCAGTAGCAATTTCATCTTAAAATAATTAGGTATTTCCATGGAGTTTAAGAACATCATGGGGTCTACCAAGATTAAATTTTAAAAGTTTTGTAAAATATATTTTGACATTTGTAAAGAGTATTAGAAATATGTATTTACCTAAAAGTTCCAGCTAGTACATCTAGCAGCTAGAGAGACACCATACAATAAAAGCGTATTAGATCTTGAAATTTCAGAAAACAATTATTGATCCTAACAAAAGTTAAATAAGATGGTACTTATATGGGTTAAGTGAGAACCTCAGACTCGTCAGTACAATTTCGATCGAAAGATTAATTCAGCTCTAAATTTTCTTTGGACAATTCCAAGCGTTCATCGGGCTCTGAAATAAAGTGAACATTTTTTGTCAATATCTAATATAGCAAGCGAGATATAAGGAATTATGTATTTTATGACGTCGTAAAAATAGAGACCCACATGGATTTGTACTTTTGAGTATTTGCTGTAAGAAGAAGAAATTTCAGAAAACAACCGTATATACCTTAATAGACAATTAAATGGGCGGGGGCACAGTGGCTTAGTGGTAGAGTGCTTACCTCTGGTGTATTGGGTTCTTGGTTCGATCCACGGCCAAGTCAGTTTGTAGTGGACATCGTATTCGTGGGTTTTCTCGGGGTACTCTCCTCCCACCTTTGCATTCCATCAATTCTGTCAACAACATTCACTTGCTTTAATCATAATCTCCCTGAGACTAAAATGCATAATCGTGGGTCGCTACACTGAAATATTTCCTTTTATTTAATTTTAAAATTAAATAGGGAGTTAAGTATGATCGTATCTCTACGGGTTAAGTGAATACTCCAATAGTTTCTGCAAAAAAAAAGATTAGTTAAACACCCTACCACTAAGCTACTGTGTCCCCGCCCATTGAATTGTCTATTAAGGTATATACAGTAGTTTTCTGATTTTTTTTTCTTATAGGAAAGACCCAAAAGTACAAATATATAAAGATCTCTATTTTTACGCCATAAAATATATAATTCCTTTTATCTTGGTTACTATCTTAGATATTGACAGCGAATTTTCATTCTTTTGTACAGCTCGATGAACCATTGGAATTGCCTGAAGAAAACCTAGGACTGAACTAATCTTTCGATCGAAATTGTACTGAGGTACTGATTTAACCCATAGAAGTACCATCTTATTTAATTTTGTTGCGACCAATAATTGTTTCCGAAATTTCAAGCTTTTATTTCACAGTGTTTCTCCAGATGTTAGATGTACTAGCTGGAAGTTTTGGGTAAATACATATTTCAAATACTGTTTACAAATGTCAGATTATATTTTCAAAAGCTTTTAAAATTTAATTTTGGTAGACTCCATGATGTTCTAACACCCCATGAAGATATCTAATTACTTTAAGATGAAATTGCTACTGGTGTTTATTAACTTTCCATGACCGATTTCGGAAATTTTAGCATCTAACACGAAAACCCCTTAACTGTGTTGGTCCTCCCTTTATTTGACAACATCTTGATAGCCGTTAGTCATATTTTAATTCAATTTCCGAATTGTAGCGTCAAGTATGCAAGCCCCACATACCTATAGTTTATTCCCCCCCCCTAAAAAAATCAGTTCTTTACATTTTAGAGACATGTATTTCCATATATCTAAAATGCAGAAATTAGGTACCGCATTGGAACCCCATTGGAGTACTCACTTACTTTTGCATAGCAAGGTAAAAACGCCAGTGGTTCTCACTTTAAGTTTGAAAACATACTATTTTGTCTCTTCTCTGAGCATCGTGACTCTGTCGGAGCTGTACCATAGTTGGAAAGACTCACTGATCCTTCCTATAGTGACCATGTAGTCAGAATTCAAAAAGGAGTAGCCCTTGAAGGAAAAACAATATTTTAAAATCCTTGCACCAGTAGTCGTCACCTTAAAATCAAAATGTTCCAGTAGTAGTCAGGATTTTCTACCAGTGTTCATCACTCAAATAACTTGACAATTTATTCAAAAACGCACTGTGTATCAGTTTAGGGTTGAGAATACAATATAAAGTAGTAAGCTTAATAACTTTGCATCACTTTTAGCACTCAAGAAAGAAAATAAAAACGTTTTTACATACTTTTTAAAGCAATTTCAGAAAGAAAAATGTTTACTGAATTCAAAAGTTAACTGTATATCACTTCCACGTTAAGAGTACAATATTAAATACTATGTTTAATAACTATACGTCACTTTAAACTCTCGAGAATGAACATAAACAATTGTACATACATTTTAAAAACAATCTGAGAAACAAAATAAGTTAACTGAATTCAAACTTTAATTATACATCACCTTAAGCTTAAGAATACACTATAAAATGCTGAGATTAATAAAAAATGAAATCTTTAAGTTTAACGTCCCACGGTTATGCCGGTTAGGATAAGGAGACGGTGATAATGAGAAATGAGTGAAATGGTGGAATGAACAAAGTGGGAGGAAACGGGAGAACCCCGAGAAAACCCACGAGCAAGGTGTTTGTCCACCACAAAGTCCACACGGCGCGAGTTGGGATCGAACCAGGGACCCCAAGCACCGGAGGTGAACGCTCTACCACTGAGCCACCGCCCCCCTGAGATTAATAACAATGCATTACTGAAGAATGAAAACAAAAATGTTTTAGCTACCTATATTGTATTTACATGTTATTTCTCATTAACATTTTTTTTTTTTTTTTGATAACTCATGATCAAGTCTAGGGATGCGCAAGAGAAAAGATTTGAGGTTGTCTCCTCTCGAAAAGGTGCCGCGAAAGTTGTCTCGTCTCGAAAACTGGATCCGTTTCTATTGGAAAAGCTCTATCTTGCCTCGAATTTCGTAACAAAAATTGTCTCGTCTTGTCTCGTGCGCATCCCTAATCAGGTCCATAGCCAAAAACTTCATTTCGGAGGGTGCTCGATAGGGCTTTGGGATATCCGAATTTAGATATAGATAATCGATGTCGACAAACTATCGAAACTTGTTCGAAATATCGAAAAATACAGCAATATCGAAATATAAACAATATCAAAAATCGAAAATATAGAAATATGAAAGAGATCAAAAATATGGATATATCGAACAAAAATGGATATATGATCTTGGAATACGATTTGGTGGAATAATGAGGGAGAAAAATAATCATTGATTAAATATTAAATTGAAAAGAAATAAGAGCCTGACGCTCAAATACTTATCTATCCGGCACCCATCTTGATCCCCATAAAATATCATGAAGTGCTTCATTGATTCTAAACCCAATAATAGTAATTTAACAATAAACACAATATATAATTTACTACGCACCTTGAAATGTAGAAATTAATGATTGTAATCCCCAGCTTTCCAATAGACCTTTGATTTCTCCAAATGAAGATTCGGATATCTTGTTTCTTCTCAAGCAATAATGGGTTACAATAATCAGTTGCAGTCCAAAGCCAAGTCACTAAGTTAAGCATAAAAATAAAAGAATTCATTAGTTAGATGCATACAAAATCCTACGCATGTAAATCCGAATCTACTTGTATTAAATTGTAAATTTAAACAAACTAAATTATACTACAGTTATAGTGACATCAAACATACATTAAATAAGGTATACAGGGTGTCTCAAAAGTCCCCTGACATAGGGTAACTCTGTTATTATCAGAGTTACAACAGAATGTAGGAGGGAAAAGCCTATCCAATTATGATGTTTTCAATCTAAAGTGAAGGAATTTTTAAAATCGGATGACCCGTTTGCGCTGTACACTCTCTATGCGCCCAATGTGAAATGAAAATGCAACGTTGCCATTTACCTGGACCCACAACAGAAGTGAGTGAAGTTACTGTCTTTTACGCTAACATGTCGATGGCCAGCCCCCGTTTCAAACAGTAACTTCATTCACTTATGTCGTGGGTCCAGGTAAATGACAACGTTGCATTTTCATTTAAAATTGGGTGCATAAAGAGTATACAGCACATTCATCTTGTCCGATTTTTTAAAAAAGTGTTCACTTTAGATTGAAAACGTCATATTTCGAGATGTTTTTCCTCTTACATTTTGTCGTAACTCTGATAATAACAGAGTTACCCTATGTCAGGGAACGTTTGAGACATCCTGTATACATCATAAGAGGTTCCTTTCTTAATTCTACACGGATGTGGTTTCATTGAATGTGAGGTGGGTGATACACATTAGGCCTTTTGGGAGTACGTCACACGGACGACCGTAATTTTGTGTTCAAAATTTTTATGAACTGGTGGGATATGTGATACATATGGCCACGGGCTAGAATTTTCTCAGTATGTCAAATATGCAATCAGATTTCATGCAGCTTAATTTGGTGAAAAGCTATTGCCAATTGAACGTTACATTTACCTCTTTCTTGCAGATGTTGAACCATGCCGTTAGCACGTGAGGAATGGATCGAAATAATCAAACTGTGGGGCGGGAGGAGTATATGTGCAGTGGTTGCCGATTGCAGAGTCATCCACAATGTGACTCTGTGTCACATGTTTCAGTGTCACAGTAATTAACTAAATTTGAGAAGACGGGCACATTCGTAAACATACATCGTAGCGGTTCAAACTCGCGGGACCTTGTTCCTTCCCCATTTTGAACCGGTACATGAAAATGCCATTTACTCCATGTTTGCCTGCGCCGATTTTGAAAATTCCTTCACTAATCGATTTCTCCCGTTGAGTACTACAAGAACCAGTTAAAATCTCGCGGGCCCTTTATTCTTCCCCATTTTGAACCGGTACATGAAAGTGCGATTTTTTTCATGCTTGCCTGCGCCGATTTTGAAAATTCCTTCACTAGTCGATTTCTCTCGACGAGTACTACAAGAATCAGTTAAAATCTCGCGGTCCTTTTTTCTTCCCATTTTGAACCGGTACCTGAAAATGCGATTTTCTTCATGTTTGCCTGTGCCGATTTTGAAAATTCTTTCAGTAATCTATTTCTGTCTTCGAGTACTACAAGAATCAGTTAAAATCTCGCGGGCCCTTTTTTCTTCCCCATTTTGAACCGGTACATGAAAATGCGATTTTCTTCATGCTTGCCTGCGCCGATTTTGAACATTCCTTCACTAATCGATTTCTCTCGTCGAGTACTACAAGAATCAGTTAAAATCTCGCGGTCCTTTTTTCTTCCCATTTTGAACCGGTACATGAAAATGCAATTTTCTTCATGCTTGCCTGCGCCGATTTTGAAAATTCCTTCACTAGTCGATTTCTCTCGACGAGTACTACAAGAATCAGTTAAAATCTCGCGGGCCCTTTTTTCTTCCCATTTTGAACCGGTACCTTAAAATGCGATTTTCTTCATGTTTGCCTGTGCCGATTTTGAAAATTCTTTCAGTAATCTATTTCTGTCGTCGAGTACTACAAGAATCAGTTAAAATCTCGCGGGCCCTTTTTTCTTCCCCATTTTGAACCGGTACATGAAAGTGCGATTTTTTTTCATGCTTGCCTGCGCCGATTTTGAACATTCCTTCACTAATCGATTTCTCTCGTCGAGTACTACAAGAATCAGTTAAAATCTCGCGGTCCTTTTTTCTTCTCATTTTGAACCGGTACCTGAAAATGCGATTTTCTTCATGTTTGCCTGTGCCGATTTTGAAAATTCTTTCAGTAATCTATTTCTGTCGTCGAGTACTACAAGAATCAGTTAAAATCTCGCGGGCCCTTTTTTCTTCCCCAAGCCAATATTTTTTTGTATATTTTGAATGTATTCAAGTATGGAACAAAAGTATTATATAATTCCCTTAGTAGGCTTCTCAACTTAATATTTTTCAACTTAAATTTTATTTATTTTAATTATTTATTTTCTTGTGACTCAATATTTAATTGCAATCGTTCATTGGGGAGAAGGGTGGCCATTCTCAAATATATAAATATAGTATTCTTAAAATTTATGTGTTCTCGTACTATTAGTTTCTTCCACTAGACCTGGAAATTGCAAAATTAATACCTGGAAAACCTGCAAAATTCAGGGAAATTGAGTTCCATATTTATGTATGAACACTGCTATTTACAATTTTTTTTTCGAATAGGGAGAACTGTACGAAAGGGTGGTTTGAGAATAGTATAACAGTAGGTTTCTGGGAGTGTTGTTCGAAATGAAATCTTTAAGTTTTACGTCCCACTATTATGCTGGCTAGGCTCAAGATGACGGGGTGTTGTTCGGTGGGGGTTAATGTTGCCAATTTTGGGTAAAGTCGCTAAATAAGGGGAATTCGACCTCAACGATAGCGCAGGGTGACCATAAAATTTTCAGTTAAAAACGGGACAGGTTCTTGCAACACTAGACTTTTAGATCTACCTTTGTTCTTATCAGTGCCTTGATATCAGAGTTCCCCCTCTCTCTCTTCGTTACAGAGCGGGTACTTATGAAAAAGGAAAGACACGTTGAAGTTTGTTTAACACACAACCAACTGCTAAAACCTCTGCTGCCTTTCGAGCAGTACTGCGAACTATAGAGTATTTTTAATATAGGGATTTTCAGTTCAATTTTTGCCGCTTTGTTATTATTAATGCTTTTAAAAGGAGTAAAGGTACTGGGTTTGTTATTTACTTCTTTCATTTACATAAAACGGGACGAATACTACTTTTTTCCATCTACTGACGGGACGGCCGCGACACGCCCCTAAAACGGGACTGTCCCGGTCAAAACGGGACGTATGGTCGCCCTACGATAACGACAAAAAAAAATTTCGATTGGAGACTTTTTTGGGTGATTTTTAAATAACGATTTACCTACTTACACATTTAGCGACTTTTTGCTGCAAACAAAATGTTCATCTGTAGAGAAGCATTATTAGTTCAAAACAGTTTTTACGTTATTTTTTTCTGTTTGTTTGTTTTAATCAGCGCAAGTGATGAAGAGTTTGGAAATACAGCGTACTCACTACTCCACAATCCTGCATTGTTATGTTACCCTTGCCCTCTAACGAAGAATAACTACAAACTTGATGTCCTTTAGTTCGCAGAGTTTCCGTTGAGAGACACACGTAATACATCATTACCGATAGCAACAAGATTAGCTATAGATGCGTGAAAAAAGGCGAAGAAGGTGTTTGTTATATTTGTCCTCTGGGGTCTTTTAATTATTCTGCACTTTTTCTTTTACAAAAAATTGCTTAACGTAAGTACTGTAGTGTTAATTATTTCGGAACTATTTTGACCACAACATGAACAAAAGTACCCGAAACAACCTGAAATGATCCCTGAATTAAAGGATTGGTTGCGCCCTGTTTACAAAGATGTGAATAGAACCAGCGGCGCAAATCTGTCTTCAACATTGGGGGGGGAGGGTAAGACCGTTACCATACTTTTTTTGGCGATGTCCAAAATACTTATGAAGTTGAAAAACAATGTTGTGGAGGATCAGAGTTGTCTTTAGCGTTAGGAGGCTGCAGATTTGAGGCTTATTCTGGGGGACATCTCACGTTCCTTTGTAGCAATCGGACAAAAATCATCAAATTTCTCCCAAAAAACACATTTCAAATCGGATTATTTGGGAGAAGTCCCCCTCAGTTCCAAGATTGGAGGGGACATGTATCCGTCATCCCCCCCCCCCCCCGGGATTTGCGCCAGTGAGTAGAACATATTGTTTAGTTTACATCTACAACTTTTACAATGCTTATAGACAATGAATTTCTCGATTATTTCTTATAGCGACTTTTCACCCAAAATTGGAGTCGTCACCTCTCGTTTCGCAAACTTATTGCCAACATTTTAGAAACTGGTTGCGGGGAGAGCTACAATGGATGATTCAAGTTATTTCGTCGCTTCCGCTGTGAACCTAAGTACAAGATTCCAAAAGTCACATTTTTTTGGTTCCAAACAATATGTCTGCTGGGTGAAAGCATAGACTGGAATGTGTTGCCTTTCCTACCTTAACTTTAATCCCATAGTAGCTCCTTTCCCAAAGTTAAAAAAATGCAATTCTTCCTTTCTTAATAGTACTTATGACCATGGGCGGCGATTAGGGGTGGCAAAGGGGGGCAGTTGCCCCCCCACTTTTCTCAAATGACCTATTAATGTATATAGTTTCAACCAGGGAAGTTTGTATATTAACATTGATATACAAATATTCAGATCATGTCTTGCCCCCCCACTTTTAACGTCCAATCGCCGCCACTGCTTATGACCCAAAGTATTACGTAAGCATTGTATGTTACTTATGTAGCTCACAGAGCCGCAGCTATGGGCAAGCAAGCAAAGCACGTGTCCCGGGCGCGTGGTTGGAGGGGCGCCTAAAAGAGAGGTTATATATTAGTACTTTTCCTGGCGGTATTTAATACTTTTCATCAGAGTGCGAAATCATGAAATCAAAGTGAGAGGAAAAAATGAAATGAAATCTTTGAGTTTTACGTCCCACGGTTATGCCGGTTAGGCTAAAGGAGACGGTGATTATAAGAAATGAATGAAATGGTGGAATGAAGTAAGTGGGAGGAAATGGGAGAACCCCGAGAAAACCCACGCACACGGTGTTTGTCCACCACAAGGTTCACTTGGCGGGGCTAGGATCGAATCCGTGACCCCAAGCACCAGAGGTGAACGCTCTACCACTGAGCCACCGCGGCCCTAAAAGTGAGAGGAGACTGGAGGAGTGAAGAGAGAGAGAGAGAGAGACAGAGAGAGAGAGAGAGAGAGAAGAAAACGCTCGCACTTTTACACTTCAAAGTAAATTAAGTCATTTATTTTTTCTGTCCCCCTCCTCCTCCTCCCCTAAGTTCTACTGTCAAAGTAAATAGCTAAAAACACTCCCAGGCCAGAAGCGCATCTACGTTGGAAATTTGATCGAGATCGGTCGGTCGGTGCAAGAGATTAAGAAAAAATGAAATGAAACCTTTGAGTTTTACGTCCCACAGTTATGCCAGTTAGGCTAAGGGAGACGCTGATGATGAGCAATGAATTAAATGGTGGAATGAAGTAAGTGGGAGGAAATGGGAGAACCCCGAGAAAACCCACGCACACGGTGTTTGTCCACCACAAGGTTCACTTGGCGGGGCTAGGATCGAATCCGGGACCCCAAGCACCAGAGGTGAACGCTCTACCACTGAGCCACCGCGGCCCCCGGCCGGGAATCGAACCCGGGTGTCCCACGCCAAAGGCGTGTTCATTAACCACTTAGCCACGAAAGAGCTCATCTGTGAGGCAGTGTAAACCCCCCAAAAAAGAAAGAAAATAAACGCACACTGGATGTTTGCGCAACTGAGGATCAAAACATTCTCAATGGAGTATGAGAAATAGTAAACGTCAATCAATGTGTTCTTTTGCTTATTCATTACTTCGTTAATACTTAATTCCTTCTAGAAATAGTGAAACAATACTATGAAGAAACACTAATTAAACTAATAACAATTACGTTGTATTTCTTACCATACCGTTTTTACCACCCATAGAATTTCAATCTAGCACTATACTGCATTATCACGCCGTAACGAAAGCTGAAATTCAAAGACATGGCACTCGTTAACTGTTGAAGCTGTGTTCTAGCTACCTGTATATCACGCGGCCTTCGTTGGTACTCCTCAACATAAATACGTCACAGCCCAAAGCCAGGAAACATCACAAACAGAAGACAGGGGCACAAGCAGTGCCTGACACTTCACGAACTCAAACCCACCAAGACTCAACTCAACATGACCTTCAATTACGTTCTAGAAACCAAACCAGTGCTAAGGCACAAACTCACCAACTTCCTATATGAAAACACAAGAAAAAAATCTAACGTTTTGGTTCCAAAGTGATGACATAACAATAATACTAAAAAGGTTTTAATTTTCAGTAACCCAAACATTAATTAAGTAGGGAACATAACAAAGCAAAAATAAATAAATAAAAATAAATTAAATTAAAAAATAAAAACCTGACAAGTAAGCTCTCCCTGACTACTTTTTTTTTTTAAATTTCAGTGAGGCTGTAAAATATGTCAATATCTTCGTTATATATATATATATATATATATATATATATATATATATATATATATATATATATATATATCATTGTAAACAAGTTCTTTAAACAAAAGAAAGCTCTGAGAGCGCTTACCTCTGACGCGGTAGGTCCCTGGTTCGATTCCTGCTCCCGACAAATAGGCTTTTGGTGAACACTGTAGTTGTGGTTATTCTTAAGACTTTCCAGTTTCCTTACATTTTCTTGATTCCACCATTATCATGTATCTCATCGTCACCTTCTCTCTTACATTGATGTACAATCATGGGGCGTTAAACTAAAAGAAAAAAAAAATCTTGCAAATATCCTAGTAAAAATGAGTTTTCTAAACTACACTAGTGGCCCCGCGTAGCGTATTCGCTAACGCTCTCGCCTTCGGTGCGAACGGTCCCGGGTTCGATCCCGGTGGGGGAACTCGGTCGAAAAAGTATCAAAAGATTTTAAGTCCAGCCATCCTGAATGAGGTTTCCTTGGCTTTTCCTTATTCACAGCAGGCAAATGCCGGAGTGGTACCTAACATATAGGTCCCAAGCCGTTTTCTCCCTTCCGAAATCCAAAAATGAAAATGAAATCTTTGAGTTTTACGTCCCACGGTTATGCTAAAGGAGACGGTGATGATGAGTAATGTATGAAATGGTGGAATGAAGAAAGTGGGAGGAAACGGGAGAACCCCGAGAAAACCCACGCACACGGTGTTTGTCCACCACAAAGTTCACTTGGCGGGAGCTGGGATCGAACCCGGGACCCCAAGCACCAGAGGTGAACGCTCTACCACTGAGCCACCGCGGCCCCATTTTTCCCCAATCCATTCTTCCCTTCCTTTCCCCGGATAGTGTGATCACCGAGGGAAGTCATCCCTCATATGCGACGGGCTAACAAGGCCATTGATGCCGAAAGCCCAGAAATCTAAATCCTAAATCTTCACTACACAAGGGAATTTTCGCGCTGAAAACGGTTTATTAGCAATTATGTTAAGCAGCCCTGTAGTAAATCTGCACCAAGTAATAAATCGTCACATATAAAACGGAATGAATAAACACATAACATTCATTTTGCTACCTTGAAATGTAAAATGTTTCAAAACATTAATATTCAAAGATTTCTCAAAATTCAGATTCACCCATTCCATTGTCCTCAATCATTAACGAGTTTTACAATAGTAAGAATTGTATTCGTAAACTACATTACTTACTTAGTACTATATTAAAGCAAGTTACACTAAAAGAATATATAATTAATGGAATATTTAACTAAAGTAATAGTTAACTAGTGTACTTACCCAAGCATTTTTCCTTCCTCTCTTCTTTTCCGTTTGTAAACAACCTCGTTTCGCAAGCAAAAGACGGTAGTTCAATGACGTCAGCCATGGCGAAAGAAAGAGGTGTCTATAGGCGGCCTGGATCTCACACACAGATGGACGTATATAACATATAGCTGAAGTATTTAACATACGTATATGTATGTAAAATACAGAAGATTGTTAGAAGTCAGACATCCTGCAGCGACATGATGTAATATCTAAGCGGGTAAAAGGCAGTACCTGTGTAGCATATGGATAAAGTACGCTCCGTACAGATTTCCTTAGTAAACATAACGAATCCTTGTATTTGTACAATATACCGCTGTCCGGATAATGGATTTTTCTCAGTGCAGAATAGTTGCGTGTACTTTGTTTGGTTGTGCCTACTTTCTTGTTAACTAATGCTGATTCTTCTTGTATACAAGATGTTCTTTCCCTTGGAGAAAAAGAAATGTGAAAAAGAAACTACACCAAAATGTGTGTGATTGTAGAACATTGGGAGATTTGAGTAGATTGAAAAGTTGAGTTTAGCAGCAAGGCTATATGAGACGGGACCTACTTATTTACTTGGAACCTGGACCACATGAGCTTCCGTTAGGTATCGAACCCGGACCTCCCACGCCAAAGATTGAAAAGTTGTATGTTCGTGGAATGCTCCTGGCCTGGCTAGTACTCTGCATCACTTAACATACACTGGCCAGCCAGAACATAATGACCACCTACCTAATATCTGATATGTCTACCATTGGCTCGCAGGACAAAAGAAATGCGGTTTGTCATGAAAGCAATGAGCCAGATCACGTCACGGCATGGCACATCACGTATGTACACACAGAAGTCACCTAATTCCTGTAAATTCCGCGGAGGGGCTTGATGAGCTCGGATCTGACATTCAGGTGACATCCCAGTTCAATTAGGTTAAGATTGGGTGAGTTTGGGAATCGTTCCAGAAATTGAAATTCACCAATGTGCCCTTTGAATCACTGCAGCACAATGTTGGCCTTGTGACAAAGAGCTTTGTCCTGATGATAAATGCCATTCCCAGCTAGAAATATGGCAGAGTGGATAGGTGTACATGATCAGCAATGACCTGTGAATAGCTATGAGTCGTCATGTTCCTTTCCACACGCATTACCAGGCCCATTAGTGGCCCTGTGAAGTTTCTCTAAAAATCATAATGGAGCGACCACCGGCCTCTCGTCATCCTACTAGATATCAAGCAGCTGCTCCCGTGAAAGACGATGGTTTCTGACCCGGCCATCGATGGGATGAAGACCTCATCATGATTTATCGGACCACGCAACGTTGTGGAATTCTTCCGCGGTCAGTGACACGTGGACGTGCATATTCCATCGCTGTCGATGATGGCGTGCGGATAACGTTGACACACGTCTGTTTCATCGGCTGCGGAGGTCCATATTTAATAGTATACGGTAAAATATGTACTCAGACACACTTGTTTTGTCTACTGTTATTTGTGCTACAGTTTGAGCCGTATATGTTGTTCCAACCTCGCCAATCTTCGTTTTCCGACATCTTCAATGAGATGTGGCCTCACCATGTCTTCTGCTTTAGTGCTGATTTCACCTCCTTTCTCACCTTTGGAAGACACTACCCACGTCAGTTCGCGAACACCTGACAGGACGCGTTCATTTAAAATGCTCATTTCCAGCCCTCTGGTTATCACAATCTTACCCATATCAAACTCTGATATATCGCCAGCCCTTTCCCATTCTACACACAAGCATCACACTGACTGATCAAGTGAGATCCATATCACCATCTGGCGAGTGGATCTGCTGTGACAGATGCTTATTACGTCAGTCCAACAACTTCATTCAAAAAGTCTGCGAGTGGTCATAATGTTTCAGCTGGTCAGTGTATATATAGAGATATAACCAGTTTGGTAAAACTAACTTCAGGACGACGGACAATGGCCTATTCTGGTGGTTTCTAGTTTTTTTCATCTCTGATTGGTAATTATTCCAACATCTTTGAAGAAAACTTGCACAAGGAAACGTGAGAGAGAAAAGAACATGAATACGAGGGAAGCGCTAATTAAACGTTGACAGGTGACAGCAGGTAAGAACTTATGCGTTCGAGGCCTATTTATAAGAACATTATCATTCTGCTTTTTCGTACTCCCGACTTTGTTTTAAAACTTCATGAATAGTTTTGTTTTCAGTATGTTGTTATAGTTTAAACTCTCGTCACAGAAAATACTGTGTGTCTATGGAAAAATGAAAAGAGAAAATAGATAAAGGATGTTCTATTTGTGGGAACTACCACGAAAGTAAATTGTAATATAAAAGAAAAAAGAAGCAATAGTAATAGCAACAACCAAGAATATTTATTTGATATTGAGGTTGTCAGTTCCATATAATATAGCCTGGGATACCAGTTTTTATATACCTATATTGGACTTGAAGTGTACGTTAGTGTATAGATATTATTTTCTCTTCCTATGTCGAGTACCTACCTACCATTCGTGGAGACCAACCAAATCATTTTTTTTTTCCTCTCTTGCATTGAACTGCAAGATACGCGCACACAGGAGGCAAAGCAATACTATCAGAAAACGAAGGGAAAGGAAAGAAACGGAACGCGGATAAGAAATAAGGGGCAAGAAGTGTTGAGAAAGAAAGGGAGAGGACCAAAATGTTAACCAGTGTCTGGAAGAGAGAAGAATCGTTGAGAGGAGTAATATTTTTTACAGCTGCTGGTGTTTGCCCTCGCTTTTGGCTTCAAATATCAATTTTTCACCATCCGGACTTGAGCAAACGTTCAGCCTTCTCTCTCCTTCTCCCTCTTACACACACACACATATGTAGTCACCGAAGTCCGAGAACCTGTTGTTGACAAGAAAAGGAAAGACCGGGTTTCAGGCGGCCGATGCTCCGGCGTCTTCTGATTTATGTTCAATCTTGCGCTATGATTACAAAGGAGAAAGAAGGCAAAAGAGATGTAAGATGATATAAAAGAAAAGCGGGGGAAAAGATGAAAACGAAGCTGGAAGAGACAATATGAGGAAAAAAATTCACAAATGGGAGAAACGAACAAAGGGGGAAGAAATGTGTCGTTTTGTCATGCTTACGTAACACTCCTCCATACCACATCTGGATATACAGGATGATTATGTAAAGAACTAATAGTGATTTTATCTTTTGGTGGTATTCACATACGATACTGTATCAGATGCTGTATTGGAATAAAATAGACTATTAAATAACCTAACTTCAACGTATGTGGAGTTGTCAACTTGAAGAATTTTGAAATTCGAGGTATACTTATGTCCAAAATGATTGTCGCATATCTATAACTGCCTTCTTGTAAGAATAAATTTGATAATGATTTTGCAGGGTACTTTTAATACTGATACTATGTGTATAATCGGGAAATGTATATTTGTGATAAATTTCATAGGAAAAGAATTATAAATGCGAAAATTAGAATGAGTAAAACAAAATGTTGGTAAATGAACAACAAAGTTTTATTTTCGTTTTATTGTTCTTATTTATTACTCTTTTGACATGAAATTTTCCACATACATGTCTTTGCCGATTATACACATAGTAACATTATAAGAAATACCGGGCGAATTCATTATCAAATTATATTCCTACAACTACACATTTATAGACATGCGACAATAATTTGGACATGAGTGTACATACCGTTAAAATCCGGCAGCGCAGGATTTCTACTAACTATGAACTGTTGCTTTAGTTTCTGAGTATTCAAGGAAATTCGAAAGAAACTAAGTGTAGCTTTGGACAAAGTATGCTAAGAATGATCACAGACGTGTGGAGAATGATCTATATCATTACAGGCTTTTCCAGTCGATGTATCCCAGAGCCCCCTCTATAGTTTTCTATTGAAAAAATATACTTTTGTTCAAGAGTCATTATGCGGAGTAACGGACCGGTATAAATTATCATTACCTCTGAAGATATTAATGGATTGATCATATTAATAAACATGGTCGAGATAAACGCTCTGGCTATCCATTGCAGAAAAAGTTTTCGTTCAAGAATTATCTTTTAGAGTAATGGATGATACAGTATACTAACATTACAATATTATACGTCCCATATACATGATGTTAATAATGAGAAAGTCAATTTTGAAATATACTGTGCCAGCCTGTCAGTTCCTCCAAAGCCAGCAACAAAGTTCAATTCTAAGTATGCTATGATGGTCATTTTACAGATGTCATGACAAAGATGAAAAATATATACCTAGGTATAAACCGGTAGATGGTATAGATTCACAAGGATAAATTGGGACCACGGTTTATCTCTGGTGTATGGGGTTCCAGGTCCGGTCCCAGTTCACGCCAAGAGGGCTTTGTTCGTGGTGGACAAGCTCCGTACCCGTGGGTTTTCTCGGGGTTCTTCCGTTTCTTTCTACTTTCTTCATTCCTCCATTTCATTCATTTATCATGATCACCGTCTCCTTCATCGTACACGGCATAATCGTGGGACGTAAAACTGAAATATTTCATTTTTTCTTGAGGTAACTTGCACTCTTCCATATAATGATTTTAACAAGTATTTTTATGGCGCTGAAAGGTATGTCGTTCGTTGACAGCAATTATCAACTATTATAATTGATAGATTTTATTCTGCTAGAGCTGCTTTTATTTATGTGTTTATCTACGAGCGGAAGCTCATAGTTTCAAGTGTATTTACAAGGGGTGTTCATTAAGTTTTGCACAGATGGTTATAATATTGCTATTAGTTGCAATATGATGGTAAAATTTTAGGTGAAAATACTTTGGTCCTTTGGCTACAAGACCACATCATTCAATTTCGCCTCCATCTGCTGTGATGCATCTCGTCTAACGTTCTTCCCATGCCTTGAATGCACTTTGGTAAAATTCAGGTGGCTGATTTTTCCACCATTGTTTCACACAAGAAATAAGGGCCTTGTCACTGTTGAATGTTTTTCCTCGCATGTAGGCCTTCAGACGACCAAATAGAAAGAAATCCGAAGGAGCAAAGTCCGGACTATAGGGAGACTCAGGTACGACTTTCCATCCCATTTTCATGATTTTCTGCTGTGTCATCATGGCTGTGTGAAGTTTGGCATTGTCATGGTGGAGTTTGATGACCTTTCCTTGCAATTCCGGCCTCTTGGTCTGGAGAGCACATCGTACCTTGTCCAGTGCAAACAGTAATGCTCCTTGTTGATTGTAGAGCCATGTTTAAAGAAGTCTATCAAAATGACACCACACTGATTCCAGAAAAACGATGCGATAAGATTCTGGCCTGATCTGGAAAGTCTAGATTTTTTAAACTGCTGTAACTAACATCAGATACTAGCGCGGTCCAATGTGTAATCCCCATAAATCAGAAGCAATTTCCTATGAATTTATGTGGTTGATTCATCACTGGGTTTGAAGAGGACTTCAATTACGGACCGTTGTCGGGTCATGACGTCTACTTCAGTATTTATTGTGGTTTACCTGTGAACAATAGGAAACAACAATTACCATTTTGAAGCCAAGGAATGAAAGTATGATCATTTAAAATTTCACCATCATATTACAAACAAATACAGAAAAATATTATACACATCTCTGCAAAACTTATTGCATGTCCTTTGTATGAGATGTGTATGGATGTAGTACTTTTTTTTCTCGGTAACTAATGGCCAAGATCTAAATCAAATTCGGTGAACAAGTAGCCCATCATCAAGCCAGTAAAGATAGCAAAAATTGGTGGCAGAGATCGGTCAGAAAGAGGCTCGGCTCGGCTTGCATATATGACGTTAATTCTCGATATTTACTTGCTGAATCTAATCGATGTTAGGTGACTGGGCAAGTAGACCATTGCCAAAGGAATAAAAATTATTGTACTTGATGGCAGAGCTCAGCTAGAGATAGATTTGGTTCGGTGTTCCACAGTTTTAGACTACAGGGTATTCTGAGCTACTTTTGTCTATTTATGAACTGTGTATTTAATAAGTACATTGTTAATTAGAAAATAGTATGTATTGTTGTTTGCCATCTCCTAGGAGTGACACCCATATTATTGTAACAGCAGAAATAGAAAGAATATAGAAATACTTAGGGAGAAAAAATTAGTTTTGTTGGTTTTCAAATAAACACATCAAATGTTTATGAGCCCCATAAACTCAACAAAAAGTTATTGAAACCGACTTAGAAGGATTTAAAATTAACTCTAGAAAGTGCTGAAGAAACTTAACTTGGTTGAGCAGAAAAACTCCCAAGTATTTCAAAAAGGTTTCAGCGTGACTCTTAAATATCGCGCCATTGATAATAAGCCGTTCATAACATATAGTGCCATCTATGAAAGAAATAATGGATCAGTTTCAACTGTCTACCTGTTTCAGTCAGTGATACCAACCGTTGGGAAAAATCCAATATTGTGGTATTGTTTGACATTAATTTCTCGAATAGGGATAAAGGAAATTTTCCCAGAAATAGAATGGATATGCGGGATTTTTCATATTCTGTATTTACTTCATCAACCCAATAAAAATGTTAATGGACGCGAAGTACGTAGAATAATAAATCTTCAGTAGACGTGAAAATGTGCTAATTGTCAAATTTTGTTACTTTGAAATGCATGATAGTATGGACATGATTTAAACAGTGGCGTGGGAATCTCAAGAAACAAGTGTCAAGGAACGTAAATTGTAATCTGATATTTTAAGAACAAGAAATAAGTAAAGTGTCATACGAGAAACAACCAACTTTCAAAACGTTCGATACATAATGACTCGACAATAAAGGCTTGTCTGGTTTCATTGCGTTCCATAGAAGACTACAACACAATATTTTCTACTTGTTTTCGTCATTTTCAATTATTTCTTTCAGTGAATGAAAATTCTTATTCGTAAACTATTTAATAAACATAGAAAATCGGAATTGATGGATAAGTCATTCATATATTAAAAAAAGTCAGCGACATACAGTAGTACCACTTTTCATATTTTATGTTTTGA
Organism: Thermobia domestica; assembly: GCF_964235325.1. Classification (NCBI taxonomy): domain Eukaryota; kingdom Metazoa; phylum Arthropoda; class Insecta; order Zygentoma; family Lepismatidae; genus Thermobia; species Thermobia domestica. Next base: position 246,136,751 of record NC_137454.1, read on the forward strand.
ATTTTTGTAATTAGTAAATTAGAGTGGGAAATTCAACAGCGAAATGGGAATTTCTACACCTCGAGATTGGATTTTCTTTTTTACCATGACACCACTGGCTTCAGTTCGTTGGAGGCAGTCATTTGAGTTAATCATTGTTTATTGAGCTTGCATACTGCAAGACAGTGTTCCAGTTCACACGACTGTTGTTGACAAGACTCACTAGCGGATCGAAAAAAGAAGTTGTTTGCTGGGGTCGGATCGCCTCCTGGACACTTATACTAATATAGGCTTGAAATACGTAGTTTTATGTCAAACCAGAATAAAGTAGTACAATATTTTATCATAATTATCATCATAATTATTCTGCATTTATCGGTAGATCTCTGAAAAGCTGAACTGAAAAGCTTCCATGATTCACGATCTTCCGCTATCCTCTTCGTCTTGACGTACGATTTTTCTGTTTTGATATCGTCCATCAGTTGTAGCCTCCTTTTTCCGCTCCCTCTATTTTCTGTCCATAGCCTCTAGAACGTCCCTCATGATGCAGTTCTCTCTTAGCCAATGATATATGCATAGTTCTATAAAAGATCACCTCCATCACCCTTCCTGTGAATCCGCCACTGCTAAGCCTACAGTGCTAAATCTGGGCTGTAGGGTAGTAGCCGAATCTGGAAGTCACAATCTTTCACTACAGCCCTAGCAACAACAGCAGTGACGTTTCTTAAACAGTATTATTCTGAAAAAAAAAAAAAAAATATACAACTTGATAGTTTAACATGGTCTTACATTGATACAATTAGGCATTTTAGAATAAATTATTTTAAGCAGTTCGGATTACTAAAAACTTCTATATATTTACTGTGTCTATCAGTGTGCCCGTCCGGGAGACAAAATCTGAAGCACTACTACATAGATAATCAATTTTGGCCACGATATAGAGCAGCGTTTCCCAACCTTTTTCAACTTGCGGCACACTACGGGTGTAACTTGAATTCTCGCGGCATACTCATAGATATTATTATGATTTGCAAATATAAAATACCATGGTATTTATTTCTATGATTACTGATCTGCTCACAGAGATGAAAGCTGGATTGCTGGTTTTCCCCTATGCTAATTCATTGTGCTTATTTTTTTATTCTAATTTTAAAATAGAAAACAATTGCAATGAAATATAGGACTCAGATTTTTAAAAATTCGCTTTCTTTTTCGAAACCTGTATCCAACCTTTCACTAAGAACGAAGATCAGTAAATAACGAACGAACAAACAAATGTCTTGTATTTTTAACTTTGCTGTTTTAACCAAAACCGGTGCATATTATTGCAATCACACAGCTTGCGATGCGTCGGTCAAAATACAGCTGGTGAACAAAGTGTTGTTCTCTCATTCACTTGCGAATGAGTGTTCTACGAACGTTCACATGACGCGTACCGTACAAGTGCTTCCATTTCTCGGTGTTAGTATGACTCTCAAATGAAGCGTAACACAGCAGCTAACCGTGGAAATGTGTACGAGCCGAAATACTGTCTGCTACACAGTAATAGATGTAGAATAATATATTACAATTACAATAATTTTTTTCATGGTAGAAATTCATAGTAATGTGAAATACAAAAATATATTATTTTTTCCTATGTCTTGCAATTTGGTTGCTATAGAATTAATAATTTTGTTTCGATTTCCTCGCGGCACACCAGTGTGCCGCGGCACACAGGTTGGGAAACGCTGATCTAGAGGGTCGAATATTAGAAATACAGTTCTTTGATACAGATAATATTCAAAATGGAAGTCGTAGAAATCATCCATTTCCATTTTTGACGTTGATCTAGAGCAAAAACTGTATAAGATAACGAGAAGAGGTTTCCTGCAGTCGACTAAGCGTCCCAAGAATACATTTCATCTTCTAAAATCAGAAATAATATAAATCCACCACAACTTCCGGTTTCAATACTAATCTGCATGAATAACAATTGCATCAATCACTTTCGTTTTTATTGTTGTCCACTTTAGAGTGAAAGTGGCAATAGACAATGAGAAGCTGTTTTCTGCATTCAATTAAGCATTCCAAGAATTTTTTCCTGTCCACTCTAACGTCTCCACTAAAACCGGAAATGGTAAAAAAAATGTCCTTCAACTTCCGGTTTGAATATTGATTGGAAAAAATGAAATCATAAACATAGCCTCGATTATTACAGTAGCTATTAGCGCTTTGCATTTACAGTAATGCCACCTATGTGATAATTCTATAAATAATTTGAAGTCTGTACTTTCAAAAGCTGTTCCACAAGCCATTGCTTATCTGGTTTATCTACGATAGCGGTGAATACTAATTTTCTCTGAAGTGTAGCTATAAAATGTGCGTGATTTGAAAGCCTATCTGTTCGGTGTGTTTAACTACAAAGATAGAATGCTAAGGAGTAGTAATTTCGCAGTATCTTATATGCATAAGTATGAGGTAATCTTATAGGACGACTATACATATGCGTCCGTGTGACTATCGACAGATTAGAATTAGGATTAGAATTAGGAATTAGATTTCTGGGCTTTCGACATCTATGTCCATGTTAGCCGTCACACACATATGAGAGATGACATCCCTTGGCGATCACATAAGCCGAGGAATTGGAGACGAAGAAAGGAAGCAGTCTTAGACATTATGTTAGGTCCTGGCATTTGCCTGGTATGGATGAAGAAAACCCAGGGAAAACTCAGGATAGCTGGCTTGAAAAAGATGTTAGAACTTTCTGACCGAGTGTCTCCATCGGGAATCGAATCCAGATCGAAAGGCATGAGAGCAGAAGTTTCGAGATAGTGAGAAGCGAAAAGCGGTCTTCTAAAAATAGATTCAGTATTCCATGAATGGGATTCCATTTCCTTCCTTATCCTTTCTTTTTCAAACCTCAAGTGATATAAATCAACCATTTCCGGTTTCAACATTGATTACCATAGAGCAAAAATGATATAATAGATAGGGAGAAATGGATTTTTGAGATCTATTTAGCGTCCAAAGAATTAATTGAATCTCAACCTTTATCTATCTAGTAAACATGAAAATCCAGTAGTTGCGGTCTCACTATTTGCCTTCATGGGGCAAGAGATAGCGAAGTTTTTTTTTTTTTTTTTAAATATTGTTTTAGCATCCTAAGGATAAGTTTTAACTCGAACTTTATCACTCGATTCAAATTGGAAGTGGTGGGAATACAAAAATAGCAGAATATAAATAATGAGATTTGTATTCGATTGGATTCCGTACCGCAAATACGTATTCAATTTTGAGGAAAGCCTTCGGATCTCATCCTGAACGAAGGGAAAATTCCAACCTACACCTCCTTGCGGAAGAAAACGGACAACGTCTGTGGCGCGCCGGGCAGCTCCCAGGATAAGAAGTCAATCTCTATCAAATGTCAAAGGCCTTCTCGGAGGGCGGATACAGGTCAGGGCACCTTCTTGTCCTTAGAAGAGAAAACTGTCCTAAAAGGCGGATGAACCACAAGATGGTCAACGGCTGAGGTAAAAATTCCGGAGGTAAAATAGTCCCCCATTCGGATCTCCGGGAGAGACGAATACGGGAAAAATCATCAAAGGAGAAAATAACTTCCAATTCAGCATGGGTACCTGCAACGTACGAACTCTACGACGTGCGAGTAAACTTGAGAATTTAAAAATGGAAATGGACAAATATAAAATGGACATAGTGGGCTTGAGTGAAGTGAGATTTCCAGGAAAAAGTGAAACAGTATCGGGAAATTACAGAATATTCTCTTCGGGTGGCGTTAAGGCCAAGAATGGTGTCGCGATAGCAATGAAGAATGAAGTTGCAAGAAGTGTAACCAAAGTGGAACGCTGCAGTAACCGCTTGATGTTTGTAAAACTAGGTGCAAAACCAGTAGATATTGTGGTAATACAAGTGTATATGCCAAAAACCGACCATGATGACAATAAAGTAGAAGTAATGTATGATCAGATTAGTGACATCTTGCATCTGGACGGAAGAGGTAAGGTCAACGCCAGTAATGGGAGACTTCAATAGCGTAGTAGTAGGAGCTGCGAATAACACAGTGGGACCATTTGGACTAGGTAAAAGAAACGAACGAGGTCAAATGCTTATCGATTTCTGCAGGCAACATGATCTGGTGGTGATGAACACGTGGTTCAAGAAAAGAAAAACTAAGCTGTACACGTAGAAAAGTCTAGGAAATAAGAAATGCTACCAAATAGATTACATTCTTGTGAAGCAACGTTTCAGAAATAGACGTGAAGACACTATCAGGAGCGGACATTGATTCGGACCACAATCTTCTAGTGGCGGAAGTGCAAACCTGGTTAAGGTCGATCAAGAAAAATGGAAGGAGAAATCGAAAATGGAACTTACAGCGACTAAGAAATATGGACACCGATGCGAAAGTAGAGATTCAAGAAAAATTCTGTGCAATGCGCGATATGGTCAGCAGTATAAAAAAATAGTTAGGGAAAAGTTAAGCAGATTCTACTAGACACTTTACAATAACATTGGCAAGATGGAAAGAGCACAGAGAAAACCATGGGTAATTCAAGCGATGCTTCAGAAGATGGAGGAACGCAGAAGGGCAAAAAACGCGGACATCAATGAATATAGAAGGCTGAATAATGAATTAAGAAAGACGGACAAAAGCAAAAAAAGTACATAGAACACATTATGTGAAGAAATAATGGAACTTGAATGGTGCGACAGGTATGATCTAATGTATCAGAAAGCACAAGAATTAGGAGGAAAACAAAAGTATACGAACGTTTGGAATCGAAGATCAACAAGATCATGTGGTCACTGACATCAATGAATCCATAGAAATTGGGAAGAATACAAAAAAAAAAAAAAAAAAAAAAAAGAAAAAAAAAAGAAAAGAAAAGAAATCTGTATGATCAGAAGAATCGCCTCAAAGATATTGCGATCGAAGTAGAAGAAGAAAAAGGACCCAGTATATTGAAAAGTGAAGTAATACAAGCAATAAAAGACATGCGAAAGAGAAAGGCCACTGGAAACGACGACATATCAGTAGATTTGCTCAAGGGATTAGGAGACAATGCGATGAAAATACTGACTTATTAACAAGACCAACCTGAGTGGAGAATGGCCAGAGGATTTTCTTGATGTTACAATGACTGCATTGCTTAAGAAAAAGCAAGCAAAGAAGTGCAGCGAGCACAAGAGCATTAACCTTATTGCCCACACTGGTTCTGATTATTGCACACATACTGAACAGGCAGCAGGAAAGTAAGATAGAGATGTTAGATCAGTTTGGATTCCGGAAAGGAAAAGGCACCAGAGATCCTATTGGGTTGATGGGAATTATATCAAAACGTGTTCTTGATGTGGAGAAAGAGCTATGTTTGTGCATCAACTACTGGCAAAAAGCTTTCGACTGGATCAATTGGACGAAACTTTTGAAAATACTTAAAGAAATCGTAATCAACTGGAGAGACCGATGACTCATTAGTAACTTGTACATATGACAACGAGTGAAGTTGCGCTTGAATGAAGGAAAAAACAGTAGTGTAGAGATAAGAAGAGGAGTGAGACAAGGATGTAGTGTGTCGCCACAATTATTCAACATCTACAATGAATGTTTAATTAAGGAAACATTAATGGGGATTGGGGATTTCAAAATTGGAGGACAGATGATTAACAAGATCAGGTATGCAGATGATACGGTTGTTATAGCTAGAGCCGAAGAAGGATTACAGGAGATGATTGACTAAATAGTTGACACCGAAAAACTATATGGAATGGAAATCAACATCAAAAAGTCGAAAGTCATTAGAATATCCTAAGGAAACGCGGCCTTACGGGTCAGAGTAGAGCAAAGAGAACTTGAAGAGGTCAAGAATTTCAAATATCTGGGAAGCATTTTGACAAGACGCTTACTGCAGCAAAGAGATCAGGTCAAGAATTTCCGTAGCGAAAGAAGCATTCAACAAGAAAAGATCACTTTTAACTAGCAGGCTGAATATTGGACTTAGGAAGAAGTTGGTCAAGTGTTATATCTGGAGCATTGGACTGTGTGGTTCAGAGACTTGGACATTACTGAAGCTAGAGAAGAAATATTTAGAGAACTTCGGAATGTGGTGTTGGAGGAAAATGAAAATAAAATGGGCAGAAAGAGAAACAAACGAAGATGTTTTAAAACGGATAGTAGAGAAGAGGACACTTCTAGCCACCATCCTTCGTAGGAAGGCCAATTGGATTGGACACATCTTGCGAAGAAATTTTCTTCATACCGCCATAGAAGGAAAGATGGAAGGAAAGCGAGGAAGAGGAAGAAGAAGAATACAACTGGTCGATGATTTGAGAAACAGAAGAAAATATTGAGAGTTAAAAGAGGAAGCTGACGATCGAAAAACGTGGAAGAAACATTTCTAGGCCTAAATTTAAAATAAAAAGAAACAACTCTTTTGTCCCAGAACTTGCCGAAAGGCAGGATACTTAATAATAATAATAATAATAATATAATAATAATAATAATAATAATAATAATAATAATAATAATAATAATAATAATAATAATATATAGATAAATAGATAGATAGATAGATTGATTCAATCTCCCAAGAAAATATTTAATCGCAAATCCTATTAATGAATCGCTAATCCTGCTGAGACGGAATTAATGGAAACTACTGGTTTGAATATTGATCCCTATATCTTATAAGGATAATTCTAATAATTGTTGGAGATAGCAAGAAGCTGTTCTGATATGGATTCAGGTCTAAGAAATAAGATCCGTTTTTAACCTCATCCCTCTAACGAAACCGGAAGTTACAGATCTACTACATCCGGTTTCAATATTGAAGTAAACTCATTTTTTTAATCCCTGATTCGTGGAAACAATAGTACTGTTGTATAGTTCTCGTACTTTCTGCTACTTGCGTGTAATATTCATGTATACCCTTTATATAACAATTCCGAAATAACCTCATGGCCATTGGCCATAGTTTTTAGCAAATTATATTGAAAACTGTATTGGAAGTTATCCGCTCATTACGACTTTTTAATTAATGATACATTGTTTATTTTTGTACTGTATACATGACAGCTTTTCAATAATGTAATCTATTCTGTATTATCAGATATCTACTTGTAAAGGGCTATTTTCTATTCTATTTTTTTGAGAATTTTCCGCAGGAAAGAGCCTAAGGGATATAATAAGTTATAAAAATCCAGTTTCAATAACATTGTTTATCCCGTAAAAAAACATATTAGATGATCATCATCTGTGTACTTTAAACTTAATGAGTTTTTTCACATCAAAAACAGAAAGAGAGAGAGATTTACAAACTTCGGTAATTTGTTTGGCATAATCACTGACTGCTCTGTTGTTATTTTGTTTTTAAATTAGTAAATGCGACCCGGAGGGGTGGTATCAGGTATTTTGGAGTACAAACTCTTGTCACAAGCAGCCTGTAGGTATGTGCTACAGGGCTTATTGCCTCTCTAGGGTAGGAGGGTGAATAAAACGCATAGCGCAAGCTCTCTGTCCCTCTGTCATTGGAACATCTGGGCTTTGTTCCTGCGCGCTTGAAGTGTGACAAAAATAAGTTTTTCGTGGTAGTGTTTACTGATTATCTATTCCATATTCGTACAGTATTTTTAATTTTTTTAAATGTAAAAAAAGCTCAGTAATATTTATGAAACATCCGCTTTATTACCGGAAACACTCTTTTTCTCTTCTTCTTCTTCTTTTTTTTTTGCGTCTGGTATATACACTGGTGTGCAAAATTTAAGGACGAAAGTAAATTTCGCATGCTGTGTCATTCTCAGGCAGCAGAGATTGCTGAAACTTGAACCACAGATAGGACACAGTGCTACAGTTTGATACAGGAAACAACAGAAAAATGCACGTGATTTGAAGAACAAAAATGACAAGTTTTATACAGAAGCAATAACTTACGCTGATAGCACTATGACTCGTAATGCCTACTTTGACATTACAGAAGGAGTGAAATAATCCCTGAAAGGATGTGTGATCACGAACAGGCTGCATGCGCTGCAACGTTTTTCATGCTGCTCAGAAAATTGGTAAAGAGTTGCTGTGGTATACAGTTCCATTACCTCACCAATGCCCTTGAAAACGGCTGAATGGTCCTTGGTGTATATGGATTCAAGAGGCCTTCCCATAGCATCACAAATTTGCTCAATGCGATTCAGTTCGGGAGAACATGAAAATCAGTCCATTCACTGAATATATTACCAGTCCAACATTTCCGCTCTGTTCGATGTGATTTCGCATTATCATTCATAAACTAGAAGTTGGGCCCGACTTTATTAGTGAAAAGACCCACATAGAGGAGTACAGTGTCGCAATAACGTTGACCAGTGATTGTACGGCGTTCAAAAATTGAGAGGTTGGTATATTCATGCAACACTGCCTTCTCACACAAGAACACTGAACCACCAAAATGATCATGTTCAGCAGTCTCCTTGGGTTCATTGCGTGTTCCCACCTCATACAAGGTGAGTGTAACTCCAGAATCAATGCTCTATGCTCCTAACAAAGAAGAGAACAGAACTCCGCTCCTCGTTTCAGTCCTGATTTTTTTTTTCACCACAGAAAACTATGTTGTCTATGTACGGGAGTCAACGGAATACAAAGTAATGGACATTTCCACAGATTTTTTTATTGCTCTAAAAAAAACTTTAGCCCTAGCTGATTAGGGAAAACATTTCCTTTCCTTCATGCGATGATTCTAACTAATCGAAATTTGCGATTGAATTCCGATCTGCTACTCGTGTACTTAAAACAATGACTACCATGTTTTTACGTCACAGGTCGGTACACGCGAAAGTGTCTGCGCCGCTCAGCAGAGAAATGGCTTAGAGAAAAAATGTCTCGCTTTATTTTCAAATGTGTACGGCGTTGCTAATAACACAAAGAATAAGAAAAGTAACAGAATTTAAGGGCTTTTAAAGAAAAAAAAACAGTTACTTGTCGATTTATTTATTACCAATTATTTGAAAATACTTGAATATCTTAGGACGAAGTTGTAGTGTACTAATTTGCAATATTATTGACATTGTAGCCTGAGGTAATAAACTAATTAATGTTCTCATGTGTGGGTCACCGATCGATCGTGCGAAGCAAATTTTATTTATACTTAAGAAAAATCAACAATATAAAAGCAGAGTGATTTGATAGTAGATTGCTAATTCCTTGTATGGAAGTTCGTCGTGAATTCGATACTTATGCGTTCAGGGAGAAGAAGCTCAAGGACATTAATACATGAAAAAACATTTCCCCAAGTAGAAATAACATAAATTCTTTATTGAGTTAAATTCAAGGACTCACAAGCTTAAGATGATAATAACGTACATGAGCACTCTGAATGAATTACTTTACAAATTAACAAAATTATTTCACCATAATATTTTCGCGCTTATTGTTTGTTTATGTGAACATTAACAGATCGACTGAACAGTATTTTGAGCACATGAGTTAAATTTAAACCAACAAATAAACAAATACAGTATGATAACACAATAATGATAACAAGCTAGTTACAATTGGATTATTACTGAATAAAATAAAATAAAATTTCTATTTTTATGTTCCAAGAATATGCCCTCTAGGCAAAGAGAGACGGATGATTAATGCGAGTAAATGATTATAAAAGAATCAGTGGAATGGTCATGTGGGATAAAATGTCAGAATCGCGGGAAAACCCACGGAAACGATGTTGTCCACCACAATCTCATATGACTTGGGTTCGAACAAGGGACCCCTCACACTAGAGGTGAATGCTCCACTATTGATACACCGTATCCTTTGATAATGAATGTTTGTGGCATGTCAGACGAGTAATAAACACAATATCCTGTTCCAGTGTGTGAAGCAATATAAGAGAAATCAATCTACACGAACGAAACTTAGCAAAAGGCTGAACTCTTCAAACGTTTGCTTTCAAATTATGATTTGTTTCTCTTGTGAACCTCGGAAAACGCAAAACGGAATATTTTCACGATATCTTTTGCAAATGTGCAACCATATACCAAACGTTAATCACCTCAGAACTGACGTGAGAAAGAATATAAATAAACTTGTGTTCGTACACTTAGAACACTATTTCATGTGAGGTTATTGAAAAGAAAAAGTTAAAGTTTCAACGTAACAACACATGTAATACATAATGAATTTACGTCAATATTCCTGTTGTTCAGGCTCGAAAAATTCCGGATGCCAGGTAGGCCTAGTCAAAGCGATTAGAAAATACGAGTCTGGTTCCTAAATGATTTAAATCCAAAATAAAATTATGTAGGCCCATGTATGACATTGTATTATTACGGTGCATAGGTTTGAGAAACGGTGCTTAGGTCACAAGAAAAATTTTCGAGCACTTCTCATATTCATGATGCTCTTTCGGCAGCCTAATAATCTCTTTCCCTCTATTCACTACTGCTTTCTTTATCTTCCAATCGCCTCGGTGCTCATGAAAGCATTTCCCTTGTAGAAATATAGTAAAAAAGTAAAGCGATATATAATGATTTTTATAGCATTAAGATAAGAATAGTAGTTGTAGCAATGATATGGGGTGACCAATTGCTAATATGTACAGTAAATAGTAGAAGAAAATGGAATGATATAATAGGATACAAATTTTTTAAAGTTATTAGGAGCTTTTGGTGCAGAAAGTTCTTATTTGTAGTCGTAGTATAATAACCTGGAGATTCACGACAAATCTTCAAAATAAAGCTATAATATGGTGGCCTAGATATTCTCAATTTGTGCGTGCCTTACTTTGAACTGATATAGTACTTATAGACTCCTAGGACCTGATGCAGAGTCGTTTTGACGAATGATTAGCGTCATACTAAAGGCCTGACTACTGCAGGAAACATATGTTAGTCGAACTCTTTAGTATGGCATTATATGTTTGTCAAAACGACTCTGCATAAGGCCCCTAATGTTTTTGGTGTAATACAATAATAAAGTAATTCTGCTTAAGTGTACAAGTACCTATAATATTTGCAATGATAGAACATTACAAATGATCTTTAATGTGTTTTATACTAGGAAAAATAGGTCTTATTAACACGTTACGTTTATATACAGAATAGTGAAAGAAAAAGTAGCAAAATAATATACAGTAAGTATATTACTTATTTTTCCTCTTTTTCTTTCACTATTTCACTAAATTTATTTGTAGTTTGCAGTAGGAAATTCCAATATGAAAATATTCCCCGAAGCTTCCCATGCAACTCATAGAGGGATACCGATCTCTGACATAAGCAGTTCATTTTTGCATTGTTTGAAACGTATCTCGGTAACCAAGAACAATTTTTCTGAGATTTTTGGTATGTGGTATAGTGAAGACTAGTTTTACACGATGAAGTCTTTAAATCAGAACCTTTAATCAAAAAGAAAATGTTCATTGCCGTCGGGCAAGAGACCACTCCCATGTAGTGGACATGCCACTATGGAGCGTGAGATTGGGCGACTTTCAGTCCTCTTAAACGTATTTGAAATTCCATCCAGTTTTTGACGTTGCTCCCTTCTTGCCTGTTTCATAATATAGCGATCATACTCTGCTGTAGTTGACCGTGGTCGACCACAACCACTTCTTAACACAGTATTTGCTTCTGGGCCTCATCCACGTGAAACAATGTTGTAAGCAATACCAAACTCTGGGTCACACCGTAGGTGTATAAACTCGCGAGCCCAATGCTCGCGAGCTCAGCACTCTCGCTCAACCGAACTCGGGCTCAATAATAGAGTGCGATCCAGTGGACCCGAGCCGAACCCAAGCCCGAGTGAGTTCGAGCCCAGTTGAGATAGGTGAGCGCGAGTCCGAGTGAGTGCGAGCCCAGTTGAGAGAAGTAATCGCGAGCCCCAGTAAGCGCGAGTCCAGTCGAGAGAATTGAGTGCGAGCCCAGTCGATAGAAGTGATCGCGAGCCCGAGTGAGCCCGAGCCCAGTGAAGAGAAGTGATCGCGAGCCCGAGTGAGCGTGAGCCCAGCTGAGAAGAGTGATCGTAAGTACGAGTTATCACGAGTCTAGTTTTGAGAAGTGATCGTGACTTCGAGCCCAGTTGAGGGAAGTGAGCGCGTGTGCGAGTGAGTGCGAGCCCAGTCGAGGCAGGTGAGCGGAAATTCGGGTGAGCGTGAGCCCAGTTGAGGGAAATGTGCGCGAGACCGAGTGAGTGCGAGCTCAGTTGAGAGAAGTGAGCGTGAGAGCGAACGAGTGCGAGCTCACCCTCACTTCGCACTCAGATGGACTCATTTGCTTCAGAGACAAAAAGATAAGAAACACATTCCATGTCAGAATTGAAAAGATATTCAAAAAACTAAGATTTGTTTTTATTAGATTTTAAAAGAGATTTGAATTTATTTTTGTAAAGAATAAAAAAATTACATTCTTGAAGACTGAAGTCTGAGCTGCTATTTTTTTGTTCAAAGGACTTCAAACACCGTTCATAAAACACCGACTTTTTCGAGGGAATGGTATTTCTTTGAGGCTGGTATTTTTTATTTTAGTAACAACTTCAATAAGCCAAGATGTCCTTTTCTAAGGTTCAGATCATAGAGTAAGGAAACTTCTTGACATTACAAGGTGGAAACTTTATACAGGGTCTATACTTTATACAGGGTGGAAACTTTATACAAGGGGGAAACAAAACAACACCGACAACGTTCGTGAGTTGATTCTCGGCACTAAGATAAGACAAAAAGTATAGACCAACCTGGGTGCACAAATGCTTCCATTCGGAGTTATAGGCTGCCGAAAACATGAAAAAATTAACTTTAAAGGTCCATATCTCCAAAACCATGGGACCTACCATACTCGGATCAAGACTTCACTTAGGTACCAAGCCGTGCGCTATACAAAAATGCATGTTTCACAATGCTGCAGTACTCATGCAACAATTTTTGTAGAGTTTGGCTACGAGAATATAATCTGAAGTACTCACCAACAACCTCTAAAAAAATTGTTGCGGAAGTTGCACAGAGTTCTGAAACATGGATATTTGATAGGGCACATATTAATTCCTAAGTGAAGTCTTGACCCGACTACAGTAGGTCCCATAGTTTAGGAACTATTGCCCCTTAAAGTTAATTTTTTCTTGTTTTCGCAGCCTATAACTACGAAAAGTAGCATTTGTGCACCCAAATTGGTCTATACCTTTTGTCTTATCTTGGTATCAGGAATCACTTCCCAAACCTTGTCGGTTTTGTTTTGAAACGTCCTGTATAATTGCAACTTATGAATCTGCGTTCATAGAAAACTCGAGCGAAATATGTATTATTTTAATTATAAGTTCTTTAAATTCCAACAAACAAGAGTAGGTCGTAATAGTGTTGAATACCTGCACCATCATAGTTTCCCAACTCATTAATTCATATTTATTTTTTATTTATTTATTTATAGAAAGAAGAAAATTTTATATATTGGGCGTATCCAATATATTAAAGCATATACATACAAAATTAAAACACTAAATTATAAATAACAATATACAAAATATTAATAGAATAAAATAATAATTAAAGATTAACTGCTACAGAAATTGACAAACCAAATTTCCTACTTATATTTTATGCGGTATTATATCTCTAAAGGAAATCGGACTTCCTATATTTCCTTTATTAATAGAGCCTAATGTACCCGGCATTCAGAGATGATAGGACTTCGTACCTCCAGAAGACGTCGGACAGATTAATTTAATGCACTTATTTTTATATTGCGAAAAGTTTTGTATTTCTTATGCAAAATAAGTAATTTTCAAAGCAATTATTATGTAAAATAAGGAGTCCCACAAGGAGCTGTATTAGGTCCAATATTACTTTTAATTTATATAAATGATTTGTGTGATTTAATGGACGGGCATATACAATCATTTGCTGAGATATCATCAGCAAATGATTGTACAGTATTTACATTAAATTACACAAATCATTTATAAAAATTTAAAACAATATTGGACCTAATGCTTTTAAAATTACCTATTTGGACGACCTATTTTCTATTTTCTGTCTTTCAAATAACTGCTAAACCAAGATAACGATATACCCCTTATTCCACATCTTTCTAGTTTGTTTAAGAGCATTTTGTTTAAGAGCGAATGCTTTAGCTAGGTCTTGGAAAATTGCAATTACTTTTTCAGCTTTATCAACATTTTTACAAACAATCTCTGAAAATTGTATACTTCATCTGATGTACTTTTACCTTTTTGAAATCCATATTGATTTGAAGAAAAGAATTTTGTTCAAGAAAAGTAACAAATCTTTTTATACATTTTTCTAACATTTTAGCAGTTATTGAGGATTGATATAGGTCTATAGTTATTAGGATCAGCCTTTGAGCCTTTATATATATATATATCTATATATCTATATATATCTATATCTATATCTATATCTATATATATATACCAGTTAACAAATTTAAACTTTTTGTTTGTTACATGAGAAAAATCACCTGATCTTAAAGGAACTTTTTGCGCTGAATTTGAATATGCACTCGGTTTCTCTCCATCACGTACAGTTTTCCCGTAACAGAGGGATTTTCGGGAAATTCCCTCAAAAATTTCCCTTTTTCAGATATTTTATTCCCCTAGCTCCTGTCCCCTTACATATAGTAACATAGAAATTATACCTAAGTATACCTTGATTTATATTTAATAAACCCTAAAAGTTTCGTAAAAATCGCTTTGTTCTTTCAAGAGAAATAAATATATTTGTATGTATACTGTGTGCACTGTTTATTGCACCTGATAGTAATGCTTTCAGATCTCCTCAGTTGGGGTAAAAACGATTTGCTTTATTACTACAAACACAGACATATAAATGAATATTTAGAATAGTCAACAACACACTTGTATTGCTCTCTGTAAATTAGAAACGTGTATAAAAATAGAATGTACTTCCAACGTATATTTTTTTTAAACGTACAGTATATGTATATCTTAATACATATATATACAATTCTCCAAGTTTTTTTCGTATTGTTCATGAAATGGTTATCAATACTTGTTATCAAATATAACAGAATGCAAAAGAAAGAAAGAATGGAATACAGACTCATTGTTGACAACAATGAACTAATGCAGTCTGAATTTTCCACTACGGTATCGTTTCCCCCCTCCTCCCGCGCATTTCTTTCTTTCTTGTGTTCTTGACACCTGGTGAGGGAGTTTTGTACATTTTTATATTGACGTGTGGTTTAACACTACTTCACTTTCAAAGTTGTCTTTGCTGCTAAGAGTGCTTTCATGTTTGATCTTAACGGCATTATACCCAACTAAGACCAGAAGTTTAGTTTGTGATCAGTACAATGGCGTCAAGAGGACGGCGTTCGTGTGTTAAGTAGTTTTTGTTATGTGTGTGGCCAGTTTGTAGTTAAAGGACAGTGTAGATCCATTACGCCATCGG
The DNA here is from genome assembly GCF_964235325.1 of Thermobia domestica. Classification (NCBI taxonomy): domain Eukaryota; kingdom Metazoa; phylum Arthropoda; class Insecta; order Zygentoma; family Lepismatidae; genus Thermobia; species Thermobia domestica. The sequence goes on from NC_137454.1 coordinate 246,152,131, forward strand.
TGAAACTAGCATATTATATATATTTCGGATGTCGTGTGGGAGATCAGGACAAAACTTGGGCACCCAACATAATTTGTGCGTCGTGCTACGTCACTTTACTTGCATGGGCCAAAGGGAAACGGAGGTTCATGAAATTTGCTGTACCAATGGTGTGGAGAGAACCAGGTACGGCGCCAGGAATGCTTGATGGGGTGGGCGGAAAGAAGCGGACCTAATTGCTGGGTGGGCGGACAATGAAAATGAGAACTGGGTAATGTAGACATTTTTTTGACAATAATTAAATTTCAATTTTTATACTCTTTAGTTAGCTAAGGCTCAGACCGAAATACGGGAGAAACAAGGATGTGGAAAACACCTGTGTTGGCCTTATTATACAAGGTGCCATTCCAGCATTTACCTAGTGACACTGAAGAAGTGCAGAACTTAAGATGGGCTGCGGGAGTTCGTGGCAATATGCTTGACCTACCGAATTCCGCGTGGCACACACACTACCTCTACTTTCAGTTTTTTTTTTTAAACAATAATAACGGTGTGTACTGTGTAGCCTTACCTCCTCTCCCTCCAAGAATGCACATGAATGCATAGAAATAAAAGAAGGTTCAAACAACGCAGACTAAGAGATAATACTCTACTTTTCGTTAATAACATAAAATACACAATAAGTAGGTAAAGTAAAATAAGGATAAAATAGGCTGCTGCAAACATTTTTATCTTTGAAGTATTTATTACAAGAAAGCAAGAGACAAAAAATATAAATGAGTAACTTCAGAAGCAATGCTGTCGTCTTCGCTCTCTCCAACATCTAGTGCATTTTCACTTTCCTCGAAATCGAACACTTCAAATTGCGAATCCGGGTTGTCACATTTATTTGTATTTTTTGTCTTTTTCCCCATTGAAGAAGAAGGATTATCACTAACGTCAACGGGTTGAAAATCGCGCTTCTTTGAACACGAGAAAGACACTGAGCCTGAGAAGAAATCGCTAAGTTTTTTCGACATACAGTAGAGCGTCGATTATCCGAACGTCGGTCAACCGAACGACCGCTTAACCGAACTGTGTACTCGCTCGCACCTGTTACTCTCCCACCCTACCGTCCATCATCTCCCTCACTCCCAAACCAAGTTTCCCACAGTAGTCGCCGCACTGAGCCACCGCTGGCGGAACATTGCTTCTGATGGGGCCTTCATAAGGCGCTGCTGACCGGCCAAGCCGCCAGTCGCTGTGTTTCAACAATCAGCACACTTCTGTCGGTTTGGCACTGGCTGTAGAAGTACAGTCCAGTACAGTGCAGTACAGTACAGTTCGATTATCCGAACAAACCAGTTTTTCGAACACCCATGTCCCCCAATTACTTCGGATAATCGACGCTCTACTGTATTAGCTGAACAAGCACCGACGGCCAAGACTTCTGAACGCAACAGAGATCAACTCAACAATGCTATAATAAGGGTTTTTACAAATCTGTTTAATGCCACACGGGTAAGACATATGGTACATTGCTGTAAACAATTGCAAGTTGCAGACCTGTTATAAGAAGCTATCGCGCCGACACAAAGCAAGGGCGCCGATTTCTCTGTAAATTGGGGGGGGGGGGGGCAGGGCATTCAGATGCAGAAGGCATGCATGAGGATTTTAAGACAAATTGAATTCAAATTATGCCAAATATTGTATATTCATAAATAAAATGCGGGGGTGCACATGAGCTTTGGGGGAGCCCGGGCCTCCTAGGATCGGCGCCCTTGACATAAAGCACTGCTCTCCTCCCTCTCTTTCTGAAATGAGACAATAGACAATACTGGCCAGTCCTGTCCATTATTTAGTCGGCTTTTTAAAAAGCACTTCCTTTTTTTTTTTTTTTTTCAGTGCAGCACATACAAACACTGGCGTTTCAATAGCACGATTGTGTGTGTTAAACTTTAATTTATTAATCACGACTTTTGGCATCGTTATACTACTACAAGTAAAATAAATCATTGTCCATTGCAGAGTTAAACAGAGTCGTAGAACCTATTACATTACAATCGAAAGTAATACCTATTGTTTTTGAAGTACAGGATGTCACCTTCAGTGCCGGATTTGCGTATAAGCTAAACAAGCTATAGCTTAGGGCCCCGCTCTCTTGGGAGCCCCAAAAATTTTAAAGAAAAAGTGGCTGTAATGTCATTTTAAAATAATAAGAAAAAGCAAATAAGATAAAACGCACATACAACAACGGTGTTCTGTACTGTTATGTATTAAGCTCTCATGAAGCAAGTAATAGGGCCCTGTTTTCCAACCCGCCTGCAATGGGATTTCTGTTGCCCAACCCCGCTTATAATGGAACCCTCGTTTCCAAGCTCCGCTTGTAATGGGGATTTTGTTTTAGAGTTCCATTTGCAATCGGGACCCTGTTTTCCAGCCATTACACTTAAGCTACTTTAATAAGACTTCACAGCATAAGTGATACAGTATCTTGTATGCAGATTGAACTCTAGTGCTACCCTTTCACGTACTATTTGGGATTCGACAAGAAATTGAGTCTGGTAACAGTGGATGCATAAGAAGAAGGCATGAAACGACAAGCTCGCGAAATAATAGTAAAATATAAAGGAATTACAGCCCTAAGCAGCAATAATCTTTACATCGCGAAATTATAGCTATTTTATTTCACTGTACGTAATTATGAAAAGTAGTGTGCAGAAGTATTTTCATAACTTTCAGAACTTGGCACTGATTTTCATAGTGATCTATAGAGTTGAGTTGATTTTGAATTTAACGTCCCTTTCAGCAGCGAGGCTACATGAGACGGGACTTACTGATTAACGTGGAATCCAAACCACATGAGCTCCCACCCGGAATCGAACCCGGGTCTCCCATGCCAAAGGTGCGTACGCTAACAACTTAGCCACAGAGGAGCTCATATAGTGATCTATAGAGTGCAATATCACTAAAGGCAGGGACGGATCCAGGGAGCAATCGCCCCCCAGAATTGAATATGTTTTTATTTTAAAAATAAAACCTATCCTAAGAATTTACCTTTGTATTATAAACGTAAAATAAAACCTATTGACTTCGAACGACTGCCCCTCCCTAAACATTCAGAATGGATCCGCCCCTGACTAAAGGAAAGAATAGGAGCACGAATCGTAGTGATTTCATCCATTCGTTCTAGGCATATGAGTCGTTCGTTTGTATATATTAACAGTATTTTATGTATTGTTAAGTTCAGAACTGCCCGAATTTACCTTGTGTAAGTTAGTATGCAACAGGCTGAATGCATTAGGTTATCGGCACTAGTTACTACATAGCAAGGCAAGGTACCAACATCTTTTCACGTCGCAGTAAAAAGATGCTACCTACATTTATAGGTCTTATAATAATTTTAGTGCAACAGTTAGGTTTTTTAACGATGTTTTTATGATTTTCAGCCAGAGACGTATCTAACCAGGGGCCCCAGTTTTTTGAGTGACAAAAATAATTGAAGCCATTACTTACATATTTTTGAAAGTTTATAGTAAACTCACAATATATCTATCATAATCTGGGTTTTAATTGCCCATCCTCCAGTTTTAACCTTCTAGATTCGCCTCTGCTTCCAGCGAATTTGTGTCGTATTACACCTTGTGTAATCTTCGAGGGTTGCATTCCATTTTGAGTTACTCTAGTCACCTGACCTGGAAAAAGCTCACACGATTAGTTGAGCTTCAGGCTGTAATTACCAACCCTGGATGATATTTGGACTGTATTTACTTACACGGATCCCTGGAAACGTTTCAAACTTTACCCAACTGAATAGAAACAACTTGAAATGAGAAATGATGCGGTCTCCACATATTGTAGAAGCATGGCGTGGAGCGTGGATCATAGTTGGTGCGAAAAGATCGGCAAGGGACTTTATTGGTACCAAATTAAACTACCGCTAATTTTACAAATTTTACAGTTTTTCTGTAATGTATTCAAAACAGTAAGTTAAGTTAACGAAATATACACGACAACGTATTTACTTAATAGATATGTATTAGGTCCATAAGTTACCATATAGCATATATTCAAACAGAAAAGGCGAAATTTTGTCGCTGAAAAAGAAAGCTAGAAATAAAAGCGCCCCATTATCTTCAATAGCTTAGAGCCCCATCAAACCTAAATCCGGCACTGTTTACCTTCATTATTCTACTTCTGTTGCAGGGGTGTCATTTCAGACTTCGCTTGAGGAGGCAAGAACACCAACAACATAAGACTTTCACAGTTTGTAGTAGTATATTAGTAGACAATCGATAAAGTATATGTATTCCTGAAACTCTTGCGGGGGGGCATTGCCCCCTCCTGTCTCCCCTTAATGACACCCCTGTTCTGTTGGGGTGGGCGGATGGGTGGGCGAGGCCATCCATCGGGTGGGCGGTTGCCCACCCCCGCTCACCCTTAACGCCGTCCCTGGAGAGAACCCACGAACCATCTGGATGATTATTATTTTTGTCTCACAGTAGTTAAGGGACATTCTAAAAAAAGCAAATACACAATAAGTTATCCCAACGTTAAATCCGCAATTAGACCTATTCCGCACGGGGATAAACTTCCACTTCCCGAGCCCCCTACCAACTGGGAAGAGATATGGCCAAAAGACTCTGATGATGATCATGACCTTGATGAACCATCGACATCAACATGTACATCCAAGGATCCAACGTTCATCCCTGACTGTGTTCGCGAGCCACATTTCATCCGGCAATATGAACTTAATGACCTAGTCCGTGATTTGCACCTGACAAAACAAGAGGCGGAACTTCTGAGATCAAGGCTCCAGCAGTGGAACTTATTGGATGCAGAAACGAACATATCAGTGTACAGGAAAAGGCATGTTCAATTTTCAAGCTATTTCTCAATGCAAGATAATGTGTGCGTATGTACGGATATAAATGGGTTGATGGCGGAGCTAGGAATTCCTTACGTTCCAGAAGAATGGAGGTTATTTATCGACGCGTCAAAGGTCAGCCTTAAAGCTGTCCTTTTACATAATGGAAATAAAAAACCTTCTATACCACTTGCGCACTCAGTGAACATTAAGGAATCCTATGACACCATGTCAACTTTGCTAAATCTTATAAATTACAAGGACCATTGTTGGCAAATATGTTGTGATCTCAAGGTAGTTGGTATTTTATTAGGACTGCAGTGCGGTTACACGAAGTACCAATGTTTTTTATGTTTATGGGATAGCCGAGCTGATGACAAACATTATGAAGTGAAGGAATGGGAACCTAGAGTGAATTACGTACCTGGAGAATGCAACGTCAAATACGCTCCTTTGGTAGATCCTAATAAGATATTACTACCGCCACTTCATATCAATTTAGGACTTATGAAAAACTTTGTCAAAGCCATGGACACATCTGGTGAAGGTTTCAAGTATTTGCGAGATAAGTTCCCTAACCTGAGTGATGCTAAGATTTCAGCGGGAGTGTTTATTGGTCCCCAAATTAGGAAATTAATGCTTGATGATAGCTTTGACAGCAAGTTAAACAGTGCTGAGCTAGCTGCCTGGACAGCATTTAAGTGTGTTGTGCGCCACTTTCTGGGCAATAACAAAGCTGAGAGTTACACAGAAATCGTACAGGACATGATACAGAAATACAAAGAGTTGGATTGTAGGATGTCTTTAAAAATCCACTTTTTGCACTCCCACCTCAGCTTCTTTCCTGCTAACCTAGGTGCTCTCAGCGACGAACAGGGGGAAAGATTCCACCAAGATATAATGGCAATGGAGAAAAGGTACCAGGGACGATGGGATCCTTCAATGATGGGGGACTATTGTTAGGGTCTTGTTAGAGAATGCAACATTTCATACAAAAGAAGGAAGTAGTGTACGTTTTTGTAACCCAATGGAAGTTTCATATATTGTGATAGTTTTGATTGTCTTTTCATGACCTTTTGGTACATTTGTATTATTGTTTATTGTAAATTGTCACACTTGTAAATTATATTGTATTATATTTTATATATGTGTTTGTGGTAATAAAGCAAAACGTTTTACCTCAACTTAAGAGATCTGAAAGCATTACTATAAGGTGCAATAAACAGTACACACAGTATACATACAAACATTTCTCTAGAAAGAATAAAGCGATTATTACGAAACTTGGAGGGTTTGTTAAATATGAATCAAAGTATACTTAGGTATAATTTCTATGTTAGTATATGCAAGGGGACAAGATCTTGGGGTGTAAAATAAACGAAAAGGGAAATTTTTGAGGGATTTTCCCGAAAATCCCTCTGTTAGGGAAAATCGTACGTGATGGAGAAAAACCGAGTGCATATTCGAATTCAGCGCAAAAAGTTCCTTTAAGAACAGGTATTTCCTTTTATGTAACAAAACCTTTGTTAACTAGTGATATATATATATATATATATATATATATATATATATATATATATATATATATATATAGGTTTTATTACAGCAGTCTTGAAATCGTCAGGAAATACATCTGTTTTTAAACTTAGGTTAAAGATATATTGCGAATGTTTTAATATATTTGGTTTCGTATGTTTCAATACAATTGCTGATTATCCATCTGTACTATAAGCTATTCCACGCAACCTGATAGGAAAAAGAAGAAGTTTTTTCCCCCACCACGCTCAAGTACAGGTGAATATTGCTGTTCCATCTTCCATCAGCCCCCGGACACGGAAGTATAGAGTGTACCTAAATATGTCTAAATATAAATTACAACTTTCATAATAACACTAGTATTTTAAAACAATTACATTTGCCTGTATTATAATGAGATAAGTAATACGTGTTATTATAATGGAAATTTTATTGAACAGTTGTATTGTTTATTTTCCTTCTTTTTCGCAGTCGGGCTTGTGGCATAATGTTGGAATGGCAAGGGATGGCAGGGTTGGTAATTCAATGGGTATTTATTTATTGATACAATAATTTCATAATAATATAAAATTAAAAACCAAGTACAATATATATGGGTAAATTATCAGAGCGTGAAGATGATAACAATAGAACCTGAAATGCTTAAAAAAAAAAAAAAAAAAAAAAAAACACTTGTCGTTCCCTCTCTTACTAACAGATGTTCTTACATTAAAAAGAACTATATATATACACACACGGATAATATTGTTCCAATAATAATTTTGTTTGTTGAGGCCCTCTTGCAGAAGACCGGGAAATGACTTTTTATTGTCTTAGAAATATTATCTATCTCCATTAATAGGAATAATCATTTGCAGTGCTTAACTTGCAAGAGAGAGACGTTTATAGCGTGCAGAATATAAAATGAGTTCTACGTCCCACGGTTATTAGGATTTAGATTTCTGGGCTTTCTGCATCTATGGCCATTTAGCCCGTCATATGTGCTCATCGAGCACACTACCCGGAGAAATGGAAGGAAGGAAGCGGCCTGGGACCTATAAGTTAGGTACCACCCCGGCATTTGCCTGGTGTGAATGAGGAAAACCCAGAGAAACCTCATTCAGGGGGGCTGGCCTGTAAAAGCGTTATACACTTTTTCGACCGAGTGGCCCTTCCGGGAATCGAACCCGGGACCGCTCGCACCGAAGGCGAAAGTGTTAGCGACTACGCTATTCCACGGTTAGGCCGGCTAGGCTAAAGGAGACGATGATGATGAGAAATGAATGAAATGGTCGAATGAAGAAAGTGAAAGGAAACTGGAGAACCCGAAGAAAACCCACATACAAGGTATAAAATCGAAAACCAAGTACAATATGTATGGGTAGATAAGATGATAACAATAGAACCTGAAATGCTAAAAAACCACAAAAAAAACTCGTTTTCTCTCTTATTAGCCGATGTTCTTACATTAAAAAGAATAATAAGAAAAAGAATTATATATATATATATATATATATATATATATATATATATATATATATATATATATATATATATATATATATATATATATATATATATATACTGATAATAATGTTCTAATAATAATTGTGTGTGCTGAGCCTCTATTAGAGAAGACGGGGAAATGATTTTTTATTGTCTTAGAAATATTATCGGTCTCCATTAATAGGAATAATCATTTGCAGTAATTAATTTGCAAGAGAGAGACACTTATCGCGTGCAAAATATAAAATGAAATCTTTGAGTTTTCGTCCCACAGTTATGCCGGCTAGGTTAAAGGAGATAGTGATTATGAGAATGAATGAAATGGTGGAATGAAGAAAGTGGGCGGGAACGGGGCATCCCCGAGAAAACCCACGCACACGGTTTTGTCAACCACAAAGTTTACTAGGCGCGAGCTGGGATCGAACCAGGGACGCCATGTACCATAGGTGAAAGCTCTACCACTGAGTCACCGCGGCCCCGGGTGTGCAGGATAGTGTAATGTTGTGACAAGGGTTGATTATTGTGTAAGATAGAAATAGTAATGATAAATACTGGTTCGTTCAATCATACAAAAATAACGAACGCTTTGGCTTAAAGATCTCAAAGGCTCATCGTACACTGAGAAAAATCCATTATCCGGACAGCGGTATATTGTACAAATACAAGGATTCGTTATGTTTACTAAGGAAATCTGTACGGAGCGTACTTTATCCATATACTACATAGGTACTGCCTTTTACCCGCTTAGATATTACATCATGTCTCTGCAGGATGTCTGATATCTAACAATCTTCTGTATTTTACATACGTATACGTATGTTAAATACTTCAGCTATACGTTATATACGTCCATCTGTGTGTAAGATCCAGACCGCCTATAGACACTCTTTCTTTCGCCATGGCTGACGTCATTGAACTACCGTCTTTTGCTTGCGAAACGAGGTTGTTTACAAACGGAACAGAAGAGAGGAAGGAAACCTGGGAAGCCTGGGTAAGTACAATAGTTAACTATTACTTTAGTTAAATATTCCCATTAATTATATATTCTTTTAGTGTAACTTGCTTTAATATAGTACTAAGTAAGTAATGTAGTTTATGACTACAATTCTTACTATTGTAACTCGTAAATGATTGAGGAGAATGGAATGGGTGAATCTGAATTTTGAAAAAACTTTGAATATTAATGTTTTGAAACATATTATGTTTCAAGGTAGCAAAATGAATGTTATGTGTTTATTCATTCCATTTTATATGTGACGATTTATTACTTGGTGCAGATTTACTACAGGACTGCTTAACATAATTGCTAATAAACCGTTTTCAGCGCGGAAATTTCCTTGTGTAGTGAAGATTTAGGATTTAGATTTCTGGGCTTTCGGCATCAATGGCCTTGTTACCCCATATGAGGGATGACTTTCCTCGGCGAGTACACTATCCGGGGAAAGGAAGGGAAGAAAGGATTGGGGAAGGAAGAAAACGGCCTGGGACCTATATGTTAGGTACCACTCCGGCATTTGCCTGCTGTGAATGAGGAAAACCCAAGGAAACCTCATTCAGGATGGCTGGACTTAAAATCTTTTGATACTTTTTCGACCGAGTTCTCCCCCGGGATCGAACCCGGAACCGTTCGCACCGAAGGCGAGAGCGCTAGCGACTACCCTACGCGGGGCCACTTGTGTAGTCTAGAAAACTCATTTTTACTAGGATATTTGCAAATTTTTTTTTTTTTTTTTTTTTTTGCTTTTAGTTTAACGCCCCATGATTGTACATCAATGTAAGAGAGAAGGTGACAATGAGATACATGATAATGGTGGAATCAAGAAAATGTAAGGAAACTGGAAAGTCTTAAGAATAACCACACCTACAGTGTTCACCAAAAGGCTATTTGTCGGGAGCAGGAATCGAACCAGGGACCTAACGCGTCAGAGGTAAGCGCTCTACTACAAAGCTTTCTTTTGTTTAAAGAACTTGTTTACATTGAAATATATATATTTTACGAAGATACTAACATATTTTACAGCCTCACTGAAATTAAAAAAAAAAAAAAAGTAGTCAGGGAGAGTTTACTTGTCAGATTTTTATTTTTTAATTTAATTTATTTTTATTTATTTTTGCTTTGTTATGTTCCCTAGTTAATTAATGTTTGGGTTACTGAAAATTAAAACCTTTTTAGTATTATTGTTATGTCATCACTTTGGAACCAAAAAAGTTAGATTTTTTTTCTTATGTTTTCATATAGGAAGTTGGTAAGTTTGTGCCTTAGCATTGGTTTGGTTTCTAGAACGTAATTGAAGGTCATGTTGAGTTGAGTCTTGGCGGGTTTAGAGTTCGTGAAGTGTCAGGCACTGCTTGTGCCCCTGTCTTCTGTCTGTGATGTTTCCTGGCTTTGGGCTGTGAGGTATTTATGTTGAGGAGTACCAACGCAGGCCGCGTGATATACAGGTAGCTTCAACAGCTACGAGTGCCAGATGTTCATCTTTCGTTACGGCGTGACTAATGCAGTATAGTACTAGGTTCAAATTCTATGGGTGGTAAAAATGGTCGTGGTGTGGTAAGAAATACAACGTAATTGTTATTAGTTTATTAGTGTTTCTTCATAGTATAGTTTCACTATTTCTAGAAGGAATTAAGTATTAACGAAGTAATAAATAAGCAAAAGCACACTTTGATTGGCGTTAACTATTTCTCATACTCCATTGAGAATGTTTTGATCCTCAGTTGCGCAAACATCCAGTGTGCGTTTTTTTGTTTGCTTACACTGCCTTATAGATGAGCTCCCTCGTGGCTAAGTGGTTAGTGAACACGCCTTTGGCGTGGGACACCCGGGTTCGATTCCCGGCCGGGGGCCGCGGTGGCTCAGTGGTAGAAGGTTCACCTCTGGTGCTTGGGGTCCCGGGTTCGATCCCAGCCCCGCCAAGTGAACCTTGTGGTGGACAAACACCGTGTGCGTGGGTTTTCTCGGGGTTCTCCCGTTTCCTCCCACTTTCTTCATTCCACTATTTAATTCATTACTCATCACCGTCTCCATTAGCCTAACCATCATAACCGTAGGACATAAAACTCAAAGATTTCATTTCATTTTTTCGATTCCCGGCCGGAGCTTATGTGGTTCGGATTCCACGTTAATCTGTAGGTCCACGTCTCATACAGCCTTGCTGCTGAAAGGAACGTTAAAATCAAATCAGCACTGTTTTACAGATGCAATTGTTCGATTCCGAGTTCGAATGAAGCTTTTTACGGGCAGGGGGCGACTTTTATATATACAATCCAAGGATTTTAGTTATTAGTCAGTGATGCAATATATAGACCTATATATATTACAAAATTGAAAGTGACTATGTTTGTGACTCTTAATCTCTTAAGAGCTGCGGTGGCTCAGTGGTAGAGCGTTCACCTCCGGTACTTGGGGTCCCGGGTTCGATCCCAGCCCCCGTCAAATGAACTTTGTGATGGACAAACACCTTGTGCGTGGGTTTCCTCGGGGTTCTCCCGTTTCCTTCCACTTTCTTCATTCCACCTTTCATTCATTGCTTATCATCAGCGTCTCCTTTAGCCTAACCGGCATAACTGTGGGACGTAAAACTCAAAGGTTTCATTTCATTTTTTCTTAATCTCTTTGGAATCTTGTACTTAGGTTCACAGCGGAAGCGACGAAATAACTCGACTCATCCATTGTAGCTCTCTTCGCAACCAGTTTCCAAAATGTTGGCAATAAGTTTGCGAAACGGGATATGACGACTCCAATTTTGGGTGAAAAGTCGCTATAAAAAATAATAGAGAAATTCATTGTCTATAAGCATTGTTTTAAAGTTGTAGATGTAAACTAAACAATATGTTCTACTCACTGGCGCAAATCCGTGGGGGGGGGGGATGACGGATACATGTCCCCTCCAATCTTGGAACTGAGGGGGACTTCTCCCCAATAATCCGATTTGAAATGTGTTTTTGGGAGAAATTTGATTATTTTTGTCCGATTGCTACAAAGGAACGTGGGATAAAATAGATGTCCCCCAGAATAAGCCTCAAATCTGCAGCCTCCCAACGCTGAAAACAACTCTGATCCTCCACAACATTGTTTTTCAACTTCATAAGTATTTTGGACATCGTCAAAAAAAAGTATGGTAACGGTCTTACCCCCCCCCCCCTCCCAATGTTGAAGACAGATTTGCGCCGCTGGTTCTACTCACATCTTTGTAAATAGGGCGCAACCAATCCTTTAATTCAGGGATCATTTTTTTGTAAAAGAAAAAGTGCAGAATAATTAAAAGACCCCAAAGGACAAATATAACAAACATCTTCTTCGCCTTTATTCACGCAATCTATAGCTAATCTTGTTGCTATCGGTAATGATGTATTACGTGTGTTTCTCAACGGAAACTCTGCGAACTAAAGGACATCAAGTTTGTAGTTGTTCTTCGTTAGAGGGCAAGGGTAACATAACAATGCAGGATTGTGGGGCAGTGAGTATGCTGTATTTCCAAACTCTTCATCAGTTGCGCTGATTAAAACAAACAAACAGAAAAAAAGAACGTAAAAACTGTTTTGAACTAATAATGCTTCTCTACAGATGAACATTTTGTTTGGAGCAGAAAGTCGCTAAATGTGTAAGTAGGTAAATCGTCATTTAAAAATCACCCAAAAAAGTCTCCAATCGGAAAAAAATATTTTTTGTCGCTATCGTAGGGCGACCATACGTCCCGTTTTGACCGGGACAGTCCCGTTTTAGTGGCGTGTCCCGGCCGTCCCGTCAGTAGATGGAAAAAGTAGTATTCGTCCCGTTCTATGTAAATGAAAGAAGTAAATAACAAACCCAGTATCTTTACTCCTTTTAAAAGTATTAATAATTAATAATAACAAAGAGGCAAAAATTGAACTGAAATTCCCTATATTAAACATACTCTATAGTTCGCAGTACTGCTCGAAAGGCAGCAGAGGTTTTAGCAGTTGGTTGTGTGTTGAACAAATTTCAACGTGTCTTTCCTTTTTCATAAGTACCCGTTCTGTAACAAAGAGAGAGAGGAGGAAATCTGATATCAAGGCACTGATAAGAACAAAGGTAGATCTAAAAGTCTAGGGTTGCAAGAACCTGTCCCGTTTTTAACTGAAAATTTTATGGTCAACCTACGCTATCGTTGAGGTCGAATTCCCCTTATTTAGCGACTTTACCCAAAATTGGCAACATTGACCCCCACCGAACAACCAGGGTTGAATTCAGGGGGTAGCCCGGGGGGAATCTCCCCCCCGAAGAAAATTCATTCCCCCCCGGAGAAACTCCCAAAATTTCAGTCACAAAATGTAGAAATTACTTCACCCAATTATTTGCTTTTCTGTCCGTGTACGTGCAGACGAAATCCGATCTCTCAATATACATATAAATGACGCAGACCCATTCTATATAAATGTTAACATGTAACATCTAAGATAGAATACCAAATAGTGAATAAAACTTGTATTTCTTAACGCTATGACTGAGTTTGGCAGAACATGAAATTGTTAACTGTTGAAGAAAGGTTTGTATTTTAGTAGGTACTATACTCTCGCCCTATATTATATATTAGTAGGTAGCACTAGCACAGGTTGAGATACGAAAGGAAAGATAGGGAAGATCTTTCGATCATTCCATATAATCTCTCATGTCAGCAGACTTCAGTTCTTGAAAATATACAGTTCCTACATTATTTGAAATAGGGCGCCTAAATCCCATTTCTCGCATCGGAAGTAACAGACGTAAATGTGTTTTACGATTGTTAAAGTAAACACATCTTTCTTTAATTAAAAATAATTCAGTTAAAGGGTGAGATTCAGTGGGCGTCATTTAGAGGGATCAGGGAGGAACAGTTATCCCTCCTTGATTAGAGACTTATATAGAATTTATCAATATGATAATAGTATATAAGTGAAAGATTGCTATTGAAGGTGGCCAAGATCCTGCTCAGTGCCGTTCCATGGGGGAGGGGCAAGCGGGGCGACGGCCCCGGGCGCCGAAGTAAGGGGTGAAAAATTCGGGAGGGAAAAAGAAAAAAGAAGGAAAGAAAAACAGAGGAATGAAATACATGTGGACATATATAAAATGAAAGGAAAAAAGTAATGAAAAGTGCTCAAAATCAAGGAAAAGCAGGGTTTACTTTTTAAAATTTTCCCACCTTTGGCGGCTGGTCTGTCGACCTCACTCATATATACGGGGATGCCGTCGTATACTCTCGCGCCAAGCGCTGATTTTCCACGACACGGCACTAATCCTACTGAAGATTTCGTCAACTAAACTATTGATGTATATGCAGTGAAGAAACCAAGGCTAATATGTTTGATTTAGAATCAGAAGTGTGAGAAAGAATGATAACTTTTTATTAAAATATTCCTAAGTATGTTTGTTTTAGGAGAAAAAAATATTTCAGTTAATTTAAATCTTTTTAAAAATTTTTACATTAGTAACAAACAGTAATTACTGAATATAGGAAATAATAAAAATAGTTACTGTAAATAGCAGTTAAAGTTTAGTCTAAACTATTTTTGCCAGTCTTTATTTAATGTTTTAGATGAAATCAAACGATTGTTTTCTTAAAATTATAATCTCATTGAATATTTATCAGCAATTAGTCTCAATATTAGGTAAGATGTGTATGTGAATGGAATTGTTAAATATGCTGCTTTCTTGAAAAAAATACAGAAAAATAACCCTCCCCCGAGCAGTTGACATTCCCCCCCGGGTGTAAATGTCTGAATTCAACACTGCGAACAACACCCCGTTATCTTTAGCCTAGCCAGCATAATAGTGGGACGTAAAACTTAAAGATTTCATTTCGAACAACACTCCCAGAAACCTATTGTTATACCATTCCCAAAACACCCTTTTGTACAGTTCTCCCTATTCGAAAAAAAAATTGTAAATAGCAGTGTTCATATATAAATATGGAACTCAATTTCCCTGAATTTTCCAGGTTTTCCAGGTATTAATTTTTCAATTTCCAGGTCTAGTGGAAGAAACTAATAGTACGAGAACACATAAATTTTAAGAATACTATATTTATATATTTGAGAATGGCCACCCTTCTCCCCAATGAACGATTGCAATTAAATATTGAGTCACAAGAAAATAAATAATTAAAATAAATAAAATTTAAGTTGAAAAATATGAAGTTGAGAAACCTACTAAGGGAATTATATAATACTTTTGTTCCATACTTGAATACATTCAAAATATACAAAAATATTGGCTTGGGGAAGAAAAAAGGGCCCGCGAGATTTTAACTGATTCTTATAGTACTCGACAACAGAAATAAATTACTGAAAGAATTTTCAAAATCGGCGCAGGTAAACATGCAGAAAATCGCATTTTCATGTACCCGTTCAAAATGGGGAAGGAAAAAGGTTCCGCGAGATTTTAACTGATTCTTGTAGTACTCGTCGAGAGAAATCGATTAGTGAAGGAATTTTCAAAATCGGCGCAGGCAAACATAGAGAAAATCTCATTTTCATTTTCCGGTTCAAAGTGGGGAAGAAAAAAGGGCCGCAAGATTTTAACTGATTCTTGTAATACTCGACGAGAGAAATCGACTAGTGAAGGAATTGTCAAAATCGGCGCAGGCAAGCATGAAGAAAATAGCATTTTCATGTATCAGTTCAAAATGGGGAAGAAAAAAGGGCCCGCGAGATTTTAACTGTTTCTTGTAGTACTCGACGAGAGAAATCGATTAGTGAAGGAATTTTCAAAATCGGCGCAGGCAAACATGGAGAAAATGGCATTTTCATGTACCGGTTCAAAATGGGGAAGGAAAAAGGTTCCGCGAGATTTTAACTGATTCTTGTAGTACTCGTCGAGAGAAATCGATTAGTGAAGGAATTTTCAAAATCGGCGCAGGCAAACATAGAGAAAATCTCATTTTCATTTTCCGGTTCAAAGTGGGGAAGAAAAAAGGGCCGCAAGATTTTAACTGATTCTTGTAATACTCGACGAGAGAAATCGACTAGTGAAGGAATTGTCAAAATCGGCGCAGGCAAGCATGAAGAAAATAGCATTTTCATGTATCAGTTCAAAATGGGGAAGAAAAAAGGGCCCGCGAGATTTTAACTGTTTCTTGTAGTACTCGACGAGAGAAATCGATTAGTGAAGGAATTTTCAAAATCGGCGCAGGCAAACATGGAGAAAATGGCATTTTCATGTACCGGTTCAAAATGGGGAAGAAAAGACGACCGCGAGATTTTAATTGATTCTTGTAGTACTCGTCGAGAGAAATCGATTAGTGAAGGAATTTTCAAAATCGGCGCAGGCAAACATAGAGAAAATCTCATTTTCATTTTCCGGTTCAAAGTGGGGAAGAAAAAAGGGCCGCAAGATTTTAACTGATTCTTGTAATACTCGACGAGAGAAATCGATTAGTGAAGGAATTTTCAAAATCGGCGCAGGCAAACATGGAGAAAATGGCATTTTCATGTACCCGTTCAAAATGGGGAAGGAAAAAGGTTCCGCGAGATTTTAACTGATTCTTGTAGTACTCGTCGAGAGAAATCGATTAGTGAAGGAATTTTCAAAATCGGCGCAGGCAAACATAGAGAAAATCTCATTTTCATTTTCCGGTTCAAAGTGGGGAAGAAAAAAGGGCCGCAAGATTTTAACTGATTCTTGTAATACTCGACGAGAGAAATCGACTAGTGAAGGAATTGTCAAAATCGGCGCAGGCAAGCATGAAGAAAATAGCATTTTCATGTATCAGTTCAAAATGGGGAAGAAAAAAGGGCCCGCGAGATTTTAACTGTTTCTTGTAGTACTCGACGAGAGAAATCGATTAGTGAAGGAATTTTCAAAATCGGCGCAGGCAAACATGGAGAAAATGGCATTTTCATGTACCGGTTCAAAATGGGGAAGGAAAAAGGTTCCGCGAGTTTGAACCGCTACGATGTATGTTCACGAATGTCCCCGTCTTCTCAAATTTAGTTAATTACTGTGACACTGAAACATGTGACACAGAGTCACATTGTGGATGACTGCAATCGGCAACCACTGCACATATACTCCTCCCGCCCCACAGTTTGATTATTTCGATCCATTCCTCACGTGCTAACGGCATGGTTCAACATCTGCAAGAAAGAGGTAAATGTAACGTTCAATTGGCAATAGCTTTTCACCAAATTAAGCTGCATGAAATCTGATTGCATATTTGACATACTGAGAAAATTCTAGTCCGTGGCCATATGTATCACATATCCCATCAATTCATAAAAATTTTGAACACAAAATTACGGTCGTCCGTGTGACGTACTCCCAAAAGGCCTAATGTGTATCACCCACCTCACATTCAATGAAACCACATCCGTGTAGAATTTAGAAAGGAACTTCTTATGATGTATACAGGATGTCTGAAACGTTCCCTGACATAGGATAACTCTGTTATTATCAGAGTTACAACAAAATGTAAGAGGAAAAACATCTCGAAATATGACGTTTTCAATCTAAAGTGAACACTTTTTAAAAAAAATCGGACGAGATGTTTGTGCTGTATACTCTTTATGCACCCAATTTTAAATGAAAATGCAACGTTGTCATTTACCTGGACCCACAACATAAGTGAATGAAGTTACTGTTTGAAACGGGGGCTGGCCATCGACATGTTAGCGTAAAAGACAGTAACTTCACTCACTTACGTTGTGGGTCCAGGTAAATGGCAATGTTGCATTTTCATTTCACATTGGACGCATAGCGAGTGTACAGCGCAAACGGGTCATCCGATTTTAAAAATTCCTTCACTTTAGAATGAAAACATTATATTTGGAGACGCTTTCCAAAGTAGTATAATTTAGTTTGTTTAAATTTACAATTTAATACAAGTAGATTCGGATTTATATGCGTAGGATTTTGTATGCATCTAACTAATGAATTCTTTATTTTCATGCTTAACTTAGTGACTTGGCTTTGGACTGCAACTGATTATTGTAACCCATTATTGCTTGAGAAGAAACAAGATATCCGAATCTTCATTTGGAGAAATCAAACGTCTATTGGAAAGCTGGGGATTACAATCATTAATTTCTACATTTCAAGGTGCGTAAATTATATATTCTGTGTTTGTTGTTAAATTACTATTACTATTATTGGGTTTAGAATCAATCAAGCACTTCATGATATTTTATGGGGATCAAGATGGGTGCCGGATAGATAAGTATTTGAGCGTCAGGCTCTTATTTCTTTTCAATTTAATATTTAATCAATGATTATTTTTCTCCCTCATTATTCCACCAAATCGTATTCCAAGATCATATATCCATTTTTGATCGATATATCCATATTTTTGATCTCTTTCATATTTCTATATTTTCGATTTTTGATATTGTTTATATTTCGATATTGCTGTATTTTTCGATATTTCGAACAAGTTTCGATAGTTTGTCAATATCGATTATCTATATCTAAATTCGGATATCCCAAAGCCCTATCGAACCCCCTCCGAAATGAAGTTTTTGGCTATGGACCTGATTAGGGATGCGCACGAGACAAGACGAGACAGAATTTTTGTTACGAAATTCGAGACGAGATAGAGCTCTTCCAATAGAAACGGATCCAGTTTTCGAGACGAGACATAACTTTCGCGGCACCTTTTCGAGAGGAGACAATCTCAAATCTTTTCTCTTGCGCATCCCTACACTTGATCATGAGGTATCAAAAAAAAAAAAAAAAAAGTTAATGAGAAATACCGGTAACATGTAAATACAATATAGGTAGCTAAAACATTTTTGTTTTCATTCTTCAGTAATGCATTATTATTAATCTCAGGGGGGCGCGGTGGCTCAGTGGTAGAGTGTTAACCTCCGGTGTTTGGGGTCCCTGGTTCGATCCCAACTCGCGCCGTGTGGACTTTGTAGTGGACAAACACCGTGCTCGTGGGTTTTCTCGGGGTTCTCCCGTTTCCTCCCACTTTCTTCATTCCA
This sequence comes from Thermobia domestica, assembly GCF_964235325.1. Taxonomy (NCBI): domain Eukaryota; kingdom Metazoa; phylum Arthropoda; class Insecta; order Zygentoma; family Lepismatidae; genus Thermobia; species Thermobia domestica. The sequence continues at coordinate 246,170,900 of NC_137454.1, forward strand.
CCATTTCACTCATTTCTCATTATCTCCGTCTCCTGTAGCCTAACCGGCATAATCGTGGGACGTTAAACTTAAAGATTTCATTTTTTATTAATCTCTGTATTTTATAGTGTATTCTCAAGCTTAAGGTGATGTATAATTAAATTTTGAATTCAGTTAACTTATTTTGTTTCTCAGATTGTTTTTAAAATGTATGTACAAACGTTTATTTTCATTCTTGAGAGTTTAAAGTGACGTATAGTTATTAAACATAGTATTTAATATTGTACTCTTAACGTGGAAGTGATATACAGTTAACTTTTGAATTCAGTTAACATTTTTCTCTCTGAAATTGCTTTAAAAAGTATGTAAAAACGTTTTTATTTTATTTCTTGAGTGCTAAAAGTGATGCAAAGTTATTAAGCTTACTACTTTATATTGTATTCTTAACCCTAAACTGATACACAGTGCGTTTTTGAATAAATTATGTCAAGTTATTTGAGTGACGAACACTGGTAGAAAATCCTGACTACTACTGGAACATTTTGATTTTAAGGTGACGACTACTGGTGCAAGGATTTTAAAATATTGTTTTTCCTCCAACGGCTACTCCTTTTTTAATTCTAACTACATGGTCATTATAGGAAGGATCAGTGAGTCTTTCCAACTATGGTACAGCTCCGACAGATTCACGATGCTCAGAGAAGAGACAAAATAGTATGTTTTCAACCTTAAAGTGAGAACCACTGGCGTTTTTACCCTGCTATGCAAAAGTAAGTGAGTACTCCAATGGAGTTCCAATGCGTTACTTAATTTCTGCGTTTTAGATATATGGAAATACATGTCTCTAAAATGTAAAGAACTGATTTTTTTTTTTTTTTTTTTTTTTTTTTTTTACTGAAAACTGCAACTCGGTAAGCCTTATGGATACCGAGGTATGGGAAAATAAACTATAGGTATGTGGGGCTTGCATACTTGACGCTACAATTCGGAAATTGAATTAAAATATGACTAACGGCTATCAAGATGTTGTCAAATAAAGGGAGGACCAACACAGTTAAGGGGTTTTCGTGTTAGATGCTAAAATTTCCGAAATCGGTCATGGAAAGTTAATAAACACCAGTAGCAATTTCATCTTAAAGTAATTAGATATCTTCATGGGGTGTTAGAACATCATGGAGTCTACCAAAATTAAATTTTAAAAGCTTTTGAAAATATAATCTGACATTTGTAAACAGTATTTGAAATATGTATTTACCCAAAACTTCCAGCTAGTACATCTAACATCTGGAGAAACACTGTGAAATAAAAGCTTGAAATTTCGGAAACAATTATTGGTCGCAACAAAATTAAATAAGATGGTACTTCTATGGGTTAAATCAGTACCTCAGTACAATTTCGATCGAAAGATTAGTTCAGTCCTAGGTTTTCTTCAGGCAATTCCAAGGGTTCATCGAGCTGTGCAAAAGAATGAAAATTCGCTGTCAATATCTAAGATAGTAAATAAGATATAAGGAATTATATATTTTATGACGTGAAAATAGAGATCTTTATGGATTTGTACTTTTGGGTCTTTCCTAAAAGAAAAAAATTCAGAAAACTACTGTATATACCTTAATAGACAATTCAGTGGGCGGGGACACAGTAGCTTAGTGGTAGGGTATTTAACTAATCTTTTTTTTTTTTTTTTTTTTTTTTGCAGAAACTATTGGAGTATTCACTTAACCCATAGAAATACGATCATACTTAACTCCCTATTTAATTTTAAAATTAAATAAAAGGAAATATTTCAGTGTAGCGACCCACGATTATGCATTTTAGTCTCAGGGGGATTATAATTAAAGCAAGTGAATGTTGTTGACAGAATTGATGGAATGCAAAGGTGGGAGGAGAGTACCCCGAGAAAACCCACGAATACGATGTCCACTACAAACTGACTTGGCCGTGGATCGAACCAAGAACCCAATACACCAGAGGTAAGCACTCTACCACTAAGCCACTGTGCCCCCGCCCATTTAATTGTCTATTAAGGTATATACGGTTGTTTTCTGAAATTTCTTCTTCTTACAGCAAATACTCAAAAGTACAAATCCATGTGGGTCTCTATTTTTACGACGTCATAAAATACATAATTCCTTATATCTCGCTTGCTATATTATATATTGACAAAAAATGTTCACTTTATTTCAGAGCCCGATGAACGCTTGGAATTGTCCAAAGAAAATTTAGAGCTGAATTAATCTTTCGATCGAAATTGTACTGACGAGTCTGAGGTTCTCACTTAACCCATATAAGTACCATCTTATTTAACTTTTGTTAGGATCAATAATTGTTTTCTGAAATTTCAAGATCTAATACGCTTTTATTGTATGGTGTCTCTCTAGCTGCTAGATGTACTAGCTGGAACTTTTAGGTAAATACATATTTCTAATACTCTTTACAAATGTCAAAATATATTTTACAAAACTTTTAAAATTTAATCTTGGTAGACCCCATGATGTTCTTAAACTCCATGGAAATACCTAATTATTTTAAGATGAAATTGCTACTGATGCTTATTAACTTTACATGATCGGTTTCGGAAATTTTACCACCTAACACGAAAACCCCATAACTATATGGATCCTCCCTTTATTTGACAATATCTTGATAGTCATATTTTAATTAATTTTCTAAATTGTACTGTCTAATATGCAAGCTCCACGTACCTATGGTGTCGCTTTTTATTTCACCATATTTCGGTAACTGTTAGGCGTACCGACTTGCGGTTTCGGTAAACACACATCTCTAACGTTCTTTAAAACGTTATTAAGACATATTTTAGAATATTTAGAAATGAGAGTTCTGGGAATATCATGGTACCCGAAAACCCCCATCAGGGCGTGTGTGTAGTGTATTTAATTGAAACTACTTTTGAGGTTGTTGTAAGCCCTCGTAATTACGTTTCCGAAACTGCACCATCTAGTACGCAAACTCCACAGTTCTGTAGTGTCGCTCTTTATTTTCCCATATCTCGATATCCATAAGGCTTACCGAGTTGAGGTTTTCGGTAAACAGATGTCAGTTCCTTACATTTTAGAGACATATATTTTCATATATCTAAAAAATACAGACATTAGGTACCCCATGGTAGCCCGAACACCATTGAGGTACCCACTTACTTTTGAATGGTAATACATTTTGAGTTGTTGTTCAGCATCAATAAACACTTCATAGTTTTTCTACGTGCAACCCAAAAGTCCATACCTGACCGAACAGATTTTGTCCATTTAATCTCAAAAATGTTAAGATACTTTGTATTGTTAAGTACAACCAAATTAAGCACACTGAATATAACATTTTAAATATTTTCTGATTTTTGTTGCAGGTATTTCGTGCATCAAACCAGGATTCTGCTTGAAAGACAGTCAAAAGAAGCAGTGTAGGTTGTGGCTAAAAGTACGCCCTTTCTGAAGACAGACTCAGTTGTACTTACATTATTTTGTACGAATATATAACCCTAATAAAGATACTGTACTACAAATTATTTCTTTCTTCCATAAATTATAATAAAATATTATCTCTGTTTAAAGAAAATGATTGTTAATGTTAAGTCATTTTAATTCTTTTTCTCTGTAATAAGAACATTATCCCTAGCAATATTTTTTATCTTTGTGCTATTGCGATTGGATGAAGTAAAATTCTATACGAAGCACTATTATTTCAGACATGCATTAATAAATAATGTATTGTTCTGTATGTAAGACAATGTGTATACTGAACATGTCTAGCGAAGGTGTTGTTTTAATACAGAATCTATAACTCAGCTTTTCAGTAGTCAACTTTATTGGGAATCCGAAGAAAGAAGTTAAAAAAAAAAAAAATGTTGGACTTACCAGCGTGTGTGTGTTCGAATTCTGGACTAATCCAAATTATCCAGAGAAATCATTATATATTTCTTTGTTGCTATTTCAGATGTATCCTTTATCCAAGTCGTATGAAACGGAGACTTCATACATCGCTATACTTTGTATGAACTATGTTCCGTATTTACTTAATCACTTTGTAACTTTCTCTAGTGTTGACAAGGCCGCAGGTGTCAATCGAATAGTTTAGTGTTTCACTCATGTCACCTTGTGACTAAGGTACGTCCTGTCGGTATATATATGGTACTGGGTTCAATTAGCGATAAAATACATTTTTAGCGTTAAACAAATGCAAAAATCTACACGAAATGAGATACCGTGATCTCTGACTTACGGATAACACCAAGCAACTAATGGTACTGAGTGTGATTGAGTTTACTAATTACTATTTGGCTAAAATCAGTGTTCCTTTATCTATAGTTCTTTTCGTGCTTTGAATTGCAAAGTTTGAAATAACCGTTTTAAATTATTGTGTATATATATCTTCCGAGTAATTCTGAGAATCATTGCTCTTTCTTTAAGCAATGTATGAGACTGTTAAATTGCTCTTTCCTTAAAATGTTGCACTAAGAAGGATGCATCCAGGAAAGTCCAAATTTGCAGAATGTCTATAGCAGGGAAGAATAAATATGTTTAGTCGATGGCTGCACAACGCCTCCGCTGTCACCACGTTGTCACACAGCGAATACAGCGAACGTTTAAGAGCATTCTGCACTTACTATTAGGTATCGGCCTGGGAACTTTGGCGCATCTACCCAGTCTCCTTCTTGGTGTTTCATTTTTAATGGCGAGTACTGAGTAGGAATAATATTGTAAGCGAATGCGTTTCCGGCTGACATCACACTTTTAATTATTGCGACATTAAAAAAAAAAAAGACATACCTGTTAATTAAAATGTACAGAGAAGTTATTTCTGGAAAATTCTATTCAGGCCTCTTGTGGTAACAACTGCACTTTAGTAGAAGATACTATTAAGGAAAAGAATGAGGTAAAATAATCTTTATATCGTACAAGCAATGGATGATAACAGCTTAATAAATGATTGTACGTAAATCTTGTTTGAGTTTGAATATAGGATTGTATAAGGCTGTGCATTTTGCATTATTATTGAGGTGCTGCAACTAACTAACTGCAAACCATATGATAAATTCTTACAGTAATATATCACATATTGATTTACTCTGTATGGAAACGAAAATAGTTTAATATATGGTTAACCTCCTTTGTGCCAGGGGCGGATCCAGAGGGGGGCGATCGGGGCGATCGCCCCCCCCACAAGAGGAAACTTTCTTATTTTATATATAAATAAACCCATCCATAACAAGTTTGGAGCTCTTAAAAGTAGCAGTATTACCGCCGACCGCCCCCCCCAGAAGTCCGTCCTGGATACGCCCCTGCTTTGTGCCCATAATTTTAAAATTAACGCTTGTGTCACTTTTCAACACTTGACTTTGCAGTAGCTTTCCAACGAATTAGCAGGAAGCCCAAACTTATAGGACACCCTGCAGGTAAATACATTTCTTTGGACAGTTTCACTGCTCCAAACTAAGATTTGAAAAGTGTAGTATTGTTAATTTTATTATTATTGGCACAAAGGAGATCAACCATATTTTAAGCTATTTTTGTTTTCATACAGAGTAAAACAATATTTGACAACATTACAGTAAGAATGTATCATGCACTTTGCAGTATGTTGCAGCACTTTAATAATGGTGCACTATACGTACACTCTAGATCCTGCATATGTCCGATCCATACATTACAAGAAGGCAATACGTATTCGATACAGGTAAAATCTGTATATTTCATATGGACAACCTATTAGCTATATACATCCAATCTATACATTACATATGGCCAACCTGTACGCGACATACGTATAATCTATATGCTGCATGCAGACAGTCTGTAAGCTACATATATGCACTCTGTATGGTGCATACGGATATTCTGTATGCTGTATCTGGACAAGCTGTGTGCGACATAAGGAAAATCTGTATAATACATACGTACAATACGTATACTGTATCTAGTCGTACGTATGGGGCACAAGTACAATATAGATGCTGTCTCGGGGTTGAACGCAAGAAACATACGTACAGAACGTATATTGCATACTTCTTGAAATCATGCTCCGTCCTGATAGTCAGTGTATGTCGTCATTATTAACCCACATGCTACATACGACCCTGACGTCACAAAGCTAGATATTACCTCCGTATATACTTGTTACTGCAGATAACGTCACACGAATGACGTCATTGCACTTGTGCAGACAGTACGTATAATACATACTTTTTCAGCTATACGTTTGCTGCAGGATGTTATATACGGTTGTACGTTAAGTCCAGAAACTACAGGAATTACGAATGTAACCTACGTTTTTAAGTATGCCACCTACATTTTTTTTCTCAGTGTAGCAGAAACAAACTTTTCCATTAGATTTTAACCTGCAAAAAGTCAATCTTTATCAACCATCCTTTAAAGATCCTGCTTTACATTGTCCGGAAGCCTTCTCTTTCTCCCAGCTAATAGTTTCCTTCGCCTCGGCTTTTTGAATAGGACTTGGTGACTTGGTGCGCATTTCCCATACAAGCAACGTGTCATGTCGATCATATACGTATTAATTTTGCTATCTCTTTAATACACGGTGACCTGTAGTTGCTGTGAAATAAAAGCTTGTATAGCGTTTTAATTTACCTGAATGTATACCTCTTTTGCTCCAAATATTTTTACCAACATTTTATTTTCGAAACCCGGCAGTTCGAGTTCTTGTATTCGTGTTAGGGATTAGCTTCCACATTCATACAAAATTGGACAGATTGACAAGGTGACCAGAACTTTTACTTTAAAAAACGGGACACATACGAATCGGCGACGGGGGATGGGGGAGGTGTGACTTCCACATTGCATTTTGGGACCCTCCAGTGTTTTCAATTTACAAAATACACAAGTAAGAACAATAACACAGCGTTTCTAACTTAAGTACTACCCAACAATACTTTTAACTACTTCAACACTCAGAATTCCCACTTGAACCACAGAATACTCAATTCACATTTGAATATTCAGAAGTTCTAGGCACGGCTAAACTATCCCGAAGCAGGGGCGGATCCAGGACCGACTTCTGGGGAGGCGGTGGGTTGTTATACTACTACTTTTAAGGGCTCCAAACTTTGGGATGGGTTTTATTTATATATATAAAATAAAAAAGTTTCCTCTTCTGGGGGACACCATCGCCCCCCTTCTTGATCCGCCCCTCTCCCAATGAGTGTGGGTACGGAAGAGTGTAGAATTAGCAATAATAAAGAGTAAATATATTTTTCACTTTTTATATTAATGGTAAATAATTACAGTATTTTGAATAATAATTACAGGACACCTGGGTCATGTTTGCTTGAAAACGGGACATTTAGGCGTCCCGTTTGTGAATCAGAAAAAAACGGGACAGCGGTTGAAAATAAGGGACTGTCCCGGCTAAAACGGGACGTCTGGTCGCCTTGCAGATTGAGCTCTTAATGATTTTAATGTTTTCGATATTTGTTAAGACAATAAAATGTTTTACAGTGGGATAAACTTTAGTACGTAAATAATATGCAATACTTTTCTACAAACAAAAATTAAAAAACAGTAATTGTTTGTTACTCGAGGTTGATAGCTAAAAGAAACAGGAGTGCTTTCTCAACATTAGGTGCGAGCGAATTGACGTACGAATTTAGAATTTACACGATTATATTTATTAGAAAAGTTTCCCTCCCTGTGAAGGTCAACGACTAGCTTTCCCCTTCTGCAGTGGAACGTGGTGGGAGGTAGGGGAGTTTCCTATCCGGTTGCCTGGAATAGACTTTTAGATATCTTTAGTGATCATTTATAAAGCGTTCAATTTCTTGTTCAGTGATTGGAGTAAAAAATATAGAGTTTACTACTTTAGTTTTGGAATTCAAATTATTTATTTTATCATCAATCTTTTCGTTAACTATTTTTTGCCAACACTGGAAAAATGCTCATTAAAACTTTCGACTATTAACATTGAATCACGTTCAAACGTTACTAGACCATTTTTAGTGTTTAGTTCATTTGTTTCCACTTGTCATTTTTATCTATAATATCTGTTATTATCTTCCTTAATTTACTAACATACATAATACACACACGACATACATAATACATACATAATTTACATTGTTATTACATAATGTAATTTATTTTCTATAGTAGTCATTTTTAACTTCTTTTATTAATTGTGTAAGTTCATTTCTACACTTTCTGTAATATTCCTTAAATTCTAAAGAGTTTTGTTTTTTTTTATTACTGAACGACTTTTTCTCTTCTAGAGTTGACTAATCCTTTTGTTATCCATGGTTTTATTTTGCGATATTTACTACTTACTGTTTTTATTTTTAATGTAAATACATGAATTACTTATATAATTTTACATTATTTGGATGAAGTTTGAAATTGCTATATTAACACAATTAATCCATATTACCTGATTCCAGTTGCATTTTTCCAGTTCTTTTAATAAAATACTATGGTTCAATAAATAATTCAGTTCTACACAAATATGCGTAGAAACTAGATCGACACTATTAACCTTATGACTCGAAATCCCGCCGTGCATACAGAAAGTACTTACCATTCGAGTGGTATGTATGATAATATTACGTAATCAATACAATTTCAGTTACTAAACTTTGAATATTACAAATACACTTGATTATAAATTTAATATCACGATCAGATTTTAAATACTTACAATTATCACTTCTTTTTATACTGGTAAGTTAAGTGACAATTAGCTGCAGAGCAGGGAACAGTGATCAGAAGGTAGTGAGCTGAAGACGTCAATCTTCAAAGTGTGAGAGCAACGAGTCCTATTGTTGTTAACTGTCATTAGTTTACATTATTAGTGTAATATTATTAGTTAGTAATGATTATTTATTGTTACAATTAACGCAAGGAAATTTATGTTCAAAATTTTTGTTAAAAAAAAGTGACAAATAGTGATGAAAGTGAAACATTTTTAAAAAAAAATCACAAAATGCATATGTAAACACTCATACAAACAGAACCGAAACGGATGATATCATGTATAGACAGGGATGTCAGTCAGGCCTCCACGAGGAGGTGGAATTTCTAAGATTGTTTTGTTGGGCTTAGGTTCATCAGGTCTTTCTGGTTACACCATTAATATATTATAATTGAGGATTAGTACTAAGCCAGTCCTTAACAATAGTAACGAATTGAATAATCCTGATTACCATTACCATTATTATAACTATTATCATTTATTACTATTGTTAAAAGGACTCATTGATAAGAAACATAATTAGCTTTTAGGCCAACTATTCTCAATTGTAATAACATTTTCGAGAGTGTTTTCTTTGACTCGACACCAATGATGGAACGGATTATGGGTTACCGGGTCATTTGTGTTACGAATTTTGTTGGGGCATCCAGGTTTGGGTGGTATTCTCATTGACTAGGTGACTCGAAACCACCTGACGACCAGGAAACAGCCGAAATATGAGTACTACATCATTTCTTCATTTTATAATTGATTAATGAGGATGTGACCCGGTATGTTCCCTACCTGACCTCGAATATTCATTTGTTTGATTCCCGATGTGATATTTCTTAAGATACCAGGATCTGTCCTAGGGCCTGGGGTCTGGGCCCCAAGTTATTGGCGTGCTAAAAATAATTTAAGATATATATTTTTGAAAGTTTATAGTAAACTCATGATATACCTATCATAGTCTAGATTCTGGCTCCCCCTCCCCAGTTTTTAACTTCTAGATGTGATCCTGAGTTATCGTGTCTTTCATATTACAAATTTAATTTCATATCTTTGCATGCGTGGTATTTGAACATAGACGATACAAAAACATTTAACAAAACACTTTTTGGGCTCAGAGGCAACTTTTGTATTCTAAGCGATAAGATTTCCAGGTTGGTTAAGCTTTGGTGATCCCTCATAAAAAAGATGTAGGTTATCTTCTGTGATCCTGACGCGTTTATATTCTAATAAACCTAGTTATCTTTCAGTGCAATATTTTGATACACACAGATGCAATAACAAATGATAAAGAAAATTATAGTGAGAACACGAGATAATCTTTCTTGTTAAAATTACATTAGATAGTCTTCCACATGTTCTCAATGGGAATGACAAACTTTCGTCGTCTCCGGCCAAATCATACTGTGTCTGTCCAGGTCATTGCACCGGGTATATCCAGGTCATGAGTCCGTACGGATCACTCCGAGTAATGGATCTGTCAGGAACAGGATCATGGATCTAACAGTCTCTTCCGGGTCATTCCATGACTGTTCAAATGAAACTGCCCCACAGAGGAGCCTTATAAATATTTATAACTAGCATCAATTACCCGCTTCGCTGGGTTAAATTTAAAAAAAAAAATACTATGTTTCGTTACTCAGTCACTTTTTACTATTACTAAGGTGAACGCTCTACCACTGAGCCACCATGGCCCCACTGTGTCCAATGTCACAAGCGCATACATAATTCATGGGCAAACGACGTCTGCAAAGCACAATAGTGGTCGAAAGACAATTCTGTCAGATAGGGACCGGAGGGCATTAAAACGGATCGTAGCAGCTAAAAAGAAGACCACAGCAATGAAAATTACGTCTGAACTCAATTCTTGCCTACAGAACCTGGTTTCATCGAAAACAGTACAACGGGAACTTCATAAAATGAAAATTCATGGCAGGGCCGTTATCTCCAAACCCCTGGTCACAGCAGTAAATGCGAAGAGGCGTATCCAGTGGTGCAAGGGCCACAAGGCGTGGACTCATGAGCAGTGGAAACAAGTAATGCGGTCCGATGAATCGATCTTCACCTTGTTTCCAACAACCGGTCGTGTTTACGTATGGAAAACACCATCGCAGGCCTATGATACAGACTGTCTGCTCCCAACTGTAAAGCATGGGGGTGGTTCTCTTACAGTATGGGCAGTGATATCGTGGTTTTCAGCAAATCCCATCATAGCCCTGGATGGAATGATGAATGCTAAGGCGTATGAGGCCATTTTGGGGGACTAGGTTCCACCCATGGCCCAAATATTTTCCCCTGGTGGTGATGGCATCTACTAAGATGATTTGGCACACTGTTACGCTGCAAAAACAGTGAAATCATGAACCAGGAGCTATCACACCTCCCCTGGGTCCCACAATCACCAGATCTGAACATCATTGAGCCATTGTGGTCTGATTTAGAAGGACGTGTTCGGTCTCATTACCCTCCACCAGCTGGAGCATGTTTTGGAGGAACAATGGTACAAAATTCCACACCCCACGATTCGAGGAGCTGTATACGTCCATTCCACGTCGGATCCAAGCTGTTTTGGACGCAAAAGGAGGTATTATTTTCACACTTTTGCAAACGTTTTAAATTTTTTGGTCCAACCCCTGTATATATATATACACACACACCTGCTATCCCCCCTTCCTATGTACTACCGTCAAAGTGAAATGATAAAAAAAAAAAAAACATATTGGGGCCGAACCTCATCTATATTAAAAATTTGATCGAGATTGATCTTTGGTTCAAGAGTTAATTTTTATTTGGAACTCCTCCTCCCCTGCCTTAAGTCCTATTGTAAAGGTAATAGGATAAAACCATCCCAGGTCCCAACCACATCTATGTTGACATTTTTTTAAAGATCGGTTGGGTGGTTTAAGCGTGATGAAGTGACAAAACAGTCACTTTTATTTTTATTTTTGAACATTATATATATATATATATATATATATACGCCTCCCCCCTCCTCTACATTGCACCGTAAAAGTGAAATGACGAAAACATCCCAGGCCTGAACCTTATCTACTGTATGTTGAAAGTTTGATCGAGATCGGTCGGGTGGACAGATTTCTTTTCTTGCGTCAGTGTATTTTGTAAAAAGAAAATTAAATAAATAATGAAAACAAATTAGGACATGATTTAAAATATTAGATGTAGTCATATAACCAAAAAGGCCCGCCTCATCCTGTCCTGAGGCTAAATAAAGGAGATCTTCGAAAAATAAGACAGTACATAGAGAGGGAAAACAAGTCTAAAAGAGGCAGTCGAGTTTGCCATAAATAAGATCTTATGAAAAGGCACAGGAGGGGAAAATGGACACCTTAAAGTGAAGAGAAATAAACGCGCATAGTTTTTGTCTAAATATGCACTAGAAACTTCTTCAATAAAGCATTTCAAACAGAAAGTAAGACTGTTAAGAAGTATCAATTATGAGGTGCTTTTAAACAACTAATCGTTAGTCAATTTGGAGTTGACAGCCAGTTGAGCACCGAGGCTATATGAGACTTACTTCTTAACTTGGGACCAGAACCACATAACCTCCCACCAGGAATCAAATCCAAGTCTCTCACGCTAAAAGCTAGTACGCTAACTAAATAGCCATAAGGAAGTTTAGCAACTCATCGTATTTGAGTTCCAGATCAAAAGAAATAGATATTACGTTTTCCAAGCAATAGAAAGCAGAAATTTCCCTGAAATGTGTTAATAGTCCTGGTCACGAGACGAAACGAAGCGTATTTTCTCGATTATTATTATACATTCTTTTCGAAACACTTTCAGAACACATTTCTGAAATGATACACAGAAATTTCTTCTAATGGCTAACACTAGCTGTCAGTAGCGTTCAGAAAAATAAAGCAGAGAATATTTTGCAGAAGACAACGTATGATATGTCAGAGTTAGCAAAACTACTATTTGAGGGGGGGATAAAAAATTGAAAAGGAAAGACAGAGTAAGAGAGAGAAAGGGAGAGAGGTAAGGTTGTAGAGTCTCTCTCCAAATATTTTTCATAGTAGTTACACAGCTGTGTCGGTGCATAAGACATAAAAATGAAAGAGTGAAAATGGTCAATGAATAGAAAAAATGAAGAATGGTTAGAAGCGTAATCAGTCATTTGCACCGGAAAATTGCAAGAGTGTCGCACCATACGGGAGGGAAGATTGTGAATAAAGCTTGTGTATAATATCGACAGAACAAGGAGAGTATAACTTCACACACACACATTTTCCAGATTATTCCCCCGAGAGTTTTGCTTCCCTTCTCAACTAGCTGGAAGGGTTAAATTCTGCTGTTCTCTTGAAAGAAAGCTATGAGAGGTCAGTAGAGGTCATACTGAGACAAGGGGTTGAGAAGATGAGGCTATAACTCAGCGTGGCACATATTCCATAGTGTGTAATCCTACTACGAACTATATATATATATATGGGTGTGCAAGGTAGAAGGACCATCTATCTAAATAGTACTACAAGAAAACGGATTCTGTTCCTCACGGCCGTTACCCACTTACGCTTTACACTTCATCCCCCTTCTATTCTTCGTTTATGACCTCTAGCTCGCCTAGCTGCAGTTAGTCAGGCGAAAGCATAAGAGAAATTGGAGCGAAGAGAAGGTAGAATGAGATAACGGTCAAGATTCAAGAATCAATGATGCAGACCAAAGCACCAACCTGTTCTGCCTGGTTAACTTTACCTGGTCCACAGGAAAGCAAAGTTAAAATTTACATATATAGTATATCTTCATTCTAATTCTCTCGAAGCTCATCGAAGCCTATGTTTGGACATAACATATACCTAATCCAAATAGAGACAAAACAGCGTAATTCAATTCGTAAACCAGTTAACTGGAAAATTCAATAAAGCTCTGCATGTTAGGGAATAACGAAAACTCCACAAACATTGTTGATGTTACAAGTTTCTTTTTCTGAATGTTTATCAATTTTACTACGTTATACAGAAATAATAATTTGAGCTTGATTAACTGCTTCCTATAGAAGTTAATATAGTCACTCTAAAATAATTAGCAAATATACGCCTTAGAAAAATGTATAGTCTACTAAAATAAAAATGCAGTAGATAATTAATTGCTCATAGGAGAGACCGAGGCTATTTTGAGTTTAGTAAGAAAAAAAATTGAGTTTTTGAAATCTAGCCTGCTCAGTCCATAGGTGCACATATGTGCACCTCTGGTTTTTATTTTTTGCTTCCACTCTCAGACTTGCATCATAGCACAAACTGCTTTGTAACGTTTGTGTACTTCCCACGTGTGTTTATTACTAATTTTGTTCATTATGTGGCATCTACAATCATCACATTTCAAGCAGTAGTTACAAAAAAAAAAAAAAAAAAAAAAAGTGGACCTCTTAGTGCTAGCACTCTAGAGGCTAGTGCAATATTGTAGGCGATTGTAATTTCCAAATATTTGCAAGCTATCACATTACAACATATCAAAAAACTAAAGTTCTACTATAAAACCGATAGAAAAAATAAAAAATAAAGTGAAAATGGCTGAAAATGAATTTTGTATAAAGCATGGGGTTATTAAGACTCTTAAGGGGCTTCTTGAGTCACTGCTGTACTTTCGTTATATTTATAAATAATAATAATTATTACTGAATGAAAACTGCATTAGAGTAATTATTTTAGAGAAAAGTATATTCTATTTTCTCATTACTAACATGTAAGCTAAAAACCTGACCAAACATACAACGAAAGTTACGAACCAAGAGAGTTTAAAAGTTTTTAAAGAAATATTCTCTTCACAAGCACTTGCCACAAACAGTTTCCTCTCGAAACCCCTACTTGATTCGATCTCAGCCCGCGCCTAGTGAGCTTTGTGCTGGACAAACACCATGTGCGTGGGTTTTCTCGTGGTTATCCCGATTTCTCCCACTTTGTTCATTCTACCATTGCATTCATTCTCATCATCACTGCCTCCTTTACCCTACATAACATAACCATGGCAAGTAAAACTTAAAGATTTCATTTCATTTTTGAAGCTCCTACATATATATTTCACGACAATGTTTAAACACAAAAATTCAATCTCATGCTTCTCTAAAAATTAGATTGACTCAAATAACACCGTTGATGGTTTTTATAGACTAGCAGCGTTCACCCCGCTTCGCTGCGGTCACCCCGGAACGCAATAAACTTTGTTACTTAGATAATTTTTACTTTTTCGCTTTCAAGTGATATGATAAAAACCATAGAAGATTGCAGTAAATGTTAACATTATATCGCCTGTCATTTATGTTAACCCGTCCCGCTTCGCTGGGGTCACCCCGGAACGCAATAAACCTTGTTAATTAGATAATTTTTACTTTTTCGCTTTCAATTGATATGATAAAAACCATGTTAACATTATATCGCCTGTCATTTATGTTAACCCGCCGAGTGACACGGTCATGCGGGTTGCATATAAATACGTTTATTTTTATACCTATGATGAACTAACAAAGGATTTGTACGTTATGGACACTTGAATGGTCAATTATCTCAAGACACTGGTAATTAAAAATTAAAGTGATATGATAAAAACCATCTAGGGTCCAAATCCTAATAACCCCCCAAAAATAAAAGAAATTGGTTCAGCCGTATTAGCGTGATGAGCGGACAAAGGATTTGTACGTTCTCTTTTATATATATAGATTATGTGATGTCACTCGCAGATGTGACGGATAAAGACTATGAAACAGCATCTTACACACACACATGCAAACATTCCTGTAAATATATGGACGCAGGCAGCTTTAGCGCCTCATTTCCTGTATACATACTGTAATCAGTCAAAGAAAATAGGTGTTTGAAATCATCTTGCTAAGAAATTATTCACATATTCGTCAAGTATGAAATAAATTGAGAAAGATAAAAACATCAGCCTTTCATACGAACAAAAAACTGAAAACTAAACAGAAGTTTATGGCGCTGATGCACACAGTAAATGCGTAGTGAATGTTTTTTCTTATTTTGACTCAAAAATCCACGTAGTATCATACAATCATTGGAGGTGAAGTGGATCGGCTTCAAGGTAATTGCACTATAGACTACAGATAATCCAATACAGTTCAGTAAATAAACACAAAAATCGCCAGCTCGAATTCTCTAAATTTTGAACAATTTTCATTGGGTGTGCATTTGAGTCTCCAAAACACATTGAAACCACTTGGAGACACAACGAACTTACGTAAGAGCTTATCGTTTACACACACATTATAAATTGCGACTTACATGAATAAAATGGAACAACACCCACTCCACTCCTATTTCGTGACTCGCTTCAGCCCATTCTGCATATATTTTGTTTACTATTAAAATGATTCAGTTGTAAAGTGACTGCAAACTAGATATCTGATACACACACTCATACTCTGTCTTGCTATATTGTAAAATTTCAAAAGAAAAACTGCACAAGAAACGCAATGCCTCTCTTAATGCAATGCAACTTTTAATTTAACAGATTCGAAAGTTAAAGAAACAACAAAAATGAAGTAGAATTACTCACCTTTAAACAAAGTTAGCTCTGGAGTGTCTGAACAAGACTACTGATTTACACACAACATTGTTTTATGACTCCGCCACATCGACGTAACCTCAAAACGACGCACTTCACTCCTCGATCTGTTCACTTTTAATGTCTCTAAGAAACTAATGATGGCTTAATATCATAGTTTTTCTGAGAACTAATATCATAGTTTTGTGTTTGTGTGTGTGCGCTTTTTTTCCTTAACTAGAGCTAAATTAATATAAGTACGAATTATCCTATATTAAATAAATAAAAACTTGATACAGAATGTCCAAGAAAATCCTGTTTTTGTAATAAATAGCTAATAAATTTCAGGGATAGAAAATGAGAAATGAAAACACAGAACGAAGTACGTATTCGCGTTATGTTGCTAGTTGTGAATTGTAGATAACGTTGATCAATAGCGTCGACTGTTTATTATTTTTCTTTTGTAATTTCGGTTGTATCAGGAATCATTATCTTTAATAGAAGTTGCAGCAATTACAAGTTTACTATCGTAGTAATTTGTAATTTTAAAGCATGTCTTACAAAACTTCTATCTTCACTGACATTTAAATAAGTGTCCATTAGTTTCGACTTTAGCTTCGTATCATTTCTGTTTTCAAACATGAACTAAAAAGGAGATAACATTGTTAAATTTTTCAAACGTTCGTAGTCCAAAATCTAACGTGTACCATAGAAAGTTTTTCTGTTAAATTAAAGCATTGGATATCCGAGCTGATGGTGTATTAAAACACTAGAAATAACTCAACAACTTCACTATTTTACTAAGTATAGTTACTTGATAAAAATACATGGAAAACATGTGCACAAATAAACAAAAAGAAATTATTGTGTGCTTTCAGGTGTTGGTCACCTGCAACGCCATATTATTGATCCAGATCTTTAGATCTCTTATCATACACTGCATCATGGCCGCCCGCAGAAGGGGACATTGTTCCCCTGGATTTTTGAACCATGTTCAGTTCTTGAAAGTATTCGTAAAGTCATGCTAATTTGCTTGCTTACATACTATACTGCTCAATATATTTATACTAAATACTATAGTACCATAGTTTATTTACTGTAGTTAATAAGAATATGCACGAAATAAACTGTTGTTTTATGCTATGTGCACGCATGCTTCAAAGTGTGCATGCTAATGTGTCTACCTTTTGCCCCTTTTGGAAGAAAATCGCAGAGCACTCATTACACCCAGGCCGCACTCAGTGTAAGCTAAGTGGTTTGAACGCTTCAACATGTAAACTCATAACTACAAGATCCATATTGAATTTATTTTAAATGCAAAATTCCTAATAAATGTATTTTGAGTTTTCAGTTCCTATGTATGTCACTTTTGAATCGTGCAAGATTTTTACACTAAAAGTTAATGTAGGTTAAGAGATTTTTTTTTTTAGCTATTTAAATGTTGTTGCTCTTATCGTGGTTAAAGTGCCACGTTATGCATGTGTTATTAAGAATATTTTCTACTTGTTTTCCAGGAAGCGGAGGGCGGTGATGTTAAGGTTGTTGGGGATGCGCCTGTTGACTCGTTTCCTGTTGCTTGTGTGTTCCATCAGTCTGGTTTCGCTTTTGTTTCTTGGACGTTGTGGACTTAATCTAGAAGAAACTCTCGATCCGGGTACAGGTAAGGCTCTTTTTTTTATTATTTATATAGCTACTTGGTTTGGAAAATGTATGCAATTGTTCCTTGTTGACATAACGAAAGATCCAGTTTCATGTAAACGAACATATGAAAGTGATAATCAAATCATAATATTGCTTCAAGATAATTTCCATTTCCAAGTGGACGGTCTATAATGCAGTATTCTGCTGCTTCCCTTCTTGTCAAATCGCACGGAGAGAAGGTACAGGCAGTAATACTGGCGGAACGAGCAGTGACGCCAGGCAGGAATACTGGCGGAACGAGCAGTGATGACAAGCAGGAATACTGGCGGAACGAGCAGTGATGACAAGCAGGAATCCTGACGGAAAGAGCAGTGACGAAGGCAGGAATCCTGTTGGAACAAGCAGTGATGACAAGCAAAAATCGTGACGGAACAAGCAGTGATGACAGGTAGGAATACTTTCGAAACGAGTAGTGATGACAAAAATGCTGGTGAAACGAGCAGTGATAACAGGCAAATAATAGTTTCGAAGTTTCGATGACATAATCGATTCGTGGATCCATAACTATTTGTGGATTCTCAACATCAGGGGTGCCCATCCCCCCCAAAGCTGATGGCGCACTCCCCCCCAAAACTAATAATCTCTTCCCTCCTCAAAACTCAAGTCCTCTAAAAACAATTGCCCAGTGTAGCAGTAGTTTTTATAGTACTAGTAATTGTTGTTTTTGTTGTTGTTTTTGTTGTTGTTTTTGTTGTTGTTTTTATTTCCTGTAGTAGTATTATAGAATGCTTGTAGTAGTAGTAGGGGCAGTAGTAATTATAAAAATGGCATTACTTTTATTAGTAGTCTTGGTAGTGTACAATACTAAATATGTTCTATAAGGATATTGAAGGATATAAAAACTTTTACACACTGTGTATGGCACAGGTATTCTTTTTTTACAATTAGTAATATTATTTTTTTTCTTTACAAAATATTGATATAAGTCCCTTGGACATGAAAAGTAAGACGCAAGTTACAAGTTATTGAGTTTGATACCAAAACAAAATGTTATCCTCGAAATTAGCCTACAAAAAGAAGTGATATCCAACAAAAAACATTTCTGTAAAAGAGCCAAGTACGAGTGACCTTAAAAAGAATTGAAATCACAAAAATAGGCGCCAAGTTCTGGTTGACAACAGTTACATACACTCACTGGCTCACTTCAAATTTAGATTTGAAACTTGGCTGTTGTCTGTATGGTTGCCACTAGCTCACAATTATGTCAAACTACTTAATAATTTTCAACAGACAACATAGGCAAGTTTCAAATCTAAATTTGAAAGTGATTCCTTGAGTGTTTGTAACTGTTGTTCACCAGAACTTGGCGCCATCCTTTCATATAGCAACTTGCGCGGTACTTCATTCATAGAGTTTCTAAGCAGGGGGTAGGGGATTCATTCTCGAGATTAAAAAAAAAAATCGCATCGTGTTCCAATGTTATTCTGACGACAGCAAAATTACTTATTCGACATTAGAGTAAAATTCTTCCCCAATTTTTTTATTCCCCCCAATTTTTTTCTCGATGTCACAACTTGCGCCATTCATCCCTCCTGTGGGCGGCCCTTCTCTCTTAAAACGAACCAATCTTTCCTTTCATACGGCTACTTGTGCGGTACTTCATTCATCGAGTATCGAAGCAGGGGGTACGGGGGTTCACCCCGGAAAATTTTTGAAAATTAGCTTCTCAAAATCGTGTTTTAATGCTATTCCGACAGTAAAATTGCTAGTTCGAAAGTAGAGTAAAATCCCCCCCAAAATTTTTCTCAATGGCGCAGCTTGCGCCATACATCCCCCCTGTGGGCGGCCCTGCTCAACATTTCTTTGTAACATTCCTCTAACTCTCCGTCCCCGCTTCTCTAGTGACTAACGTTCGAACTTCTGCTGTATAACATTCCAAGTTCGATTTCCAGTAGGGGACAATTGAAAATTTAACTCATCACTTTGGTTTGGATTCTACATTAATTGTAGGTTCATGTTTCATATAGTATAGTGCTAAAACAGACGCTAAACTTCAACAAACAACATTACCTTACCTCATGCTTTCCCCTCCTTTACCTTGCTTAATCTTTGTTCTTCCTCTGATCGTAAACATATGTTTTTACTTCATACATCAGCTACTTGTAAGTTACAGCTTTAAGACATCTGAAGTTATAAGTAAAGGAAAGCAATTACATGACTAAGATAGAATATGAATTTCCGCAATGTGTTCAATGCTTTCTCACCGGGAATCGAACTTCGGTCCCTGTGTATCTGCTAGCCACTAAACCACCGAATAGGGCACCTGTTTTTTGTATCACAGGTGGTACAGTTCTTCTGTTCCCATAACACCCTTAGACGTCATGTCATTTGGTCTCGCATTATTGCTATGTTCTGTTCAAAGTTGCAGGCGGACGGACACCCGAAACCCACTTTCTCACACGTAAGTCATAGAATCCATTAAAATCTCTAATTCAGTTTTCAAGGTTGCAAGCTTTTCTGGACTTTTTTGTCTCTTGAAAGTTAAAAAGAAATATAGGAAAGAAAACAAAAGCTTGCCTCACAGATCGCTTTCAGCGTTGAATTTAGCTTCTTCTAGTGATAAACTAAGAACAAAAGTTACATTAGAGTGGATACAGTCCATCAAATAATATTGAAATATCAGTTGTTCTGGAACTCTTAGAAGAAAGATCGCTTCTCTTTAAAATTCTCTTTAAATGTCCTACATTCAGAAACTGCAACTGCATAAAACTTTTTTCTTCCCTTGCACTGGCCGTTTCCCTTCTGGTTTGTTTTATTCTGGTCTTTATTACAATTGAAACACGGAACTGAATATTAATACAATTGTCACGTGTGTTAATACACAGTTCCCGTATACTGGTATCATTATCCCTATAATTATTCCTGTCACACATGTTTGAAATTGAAAAGGGGGGACGCATCTGGTAACAGAAATGAATAGGGAGGAAATCACTTTACACATTATATACTGCATACATACATAGAACAACGGTAATGATAGTGATGCTATACCAATGAGAGGGCTTTGTGTATGCACATGTGTGCGTGTGTATGTGTGCGCGCTGAAAGAATGGGGACGCTGTAAGTTCCGTTCAGTGAGTCGAAGGTTTGGGACGGCGAGAAACTTTTCACACATTCATGAAACGTTCAGCTAACAGAATATGAAACAAGTACTAGTAATGGGTATTCTCCATTGGGTATAACTGGACGGGGGAGTTGGAGGAGAGAGGGGGGAGGGAGTGTTACATAGATGAGAGGCCAGTCGCTAAAGCCTTAATTGACGTGACCCAAGTGGAAATACGCCAAAGCTGGGTCAGAACGCTGCGGGACTGAATAACTACAACAGAGGGAAAGAGACGAGGAGACAGGAAATGTTGAAATCGAAAATTGAAAGGGGGGATTCATAGACCACAGGGAGTACAGAGGGGGGGCTGAGAGGATTTCTGTTTCAGCCGAAGAGAAAAATGTGTAGTTGCAATTTGATCAGCATAAATTGAAGTCTTCTATATTTTTTGTCCCTCTTCTTTTCATCCTCTGTCTTCTTTTTTCTATTAATCCACTCTCTCCCCTCAACACACATACACACATTGCATTCATTGCCAGTCAACTAATGATCATCTCTCGATTGGCGATCTAATCAATCATTTATATTTTAACTTGGAGCAGTGTTTCCATACACATCTGTTTAAAAAGGTAGTGAGTTTTACATTGTGAAGTTACGGAAGACTTACAAGGTATAGAGTCCAATATTCTAACCAAAAATAATTAATTCAGCAGACTCAGTTTCAATGTACCATAAGAACAGAAACGATATATGTCCTTGGAATACAGAATCCGTAAAAAGAAAAGTTTCTCGCTCTCTTGTCTTACCGTTGTTCCTTTATAGCCACTTCCTGTTACAATTGAAGTATAAGAGCAGTTATTAAATCTATTTTGTGGACACTAAATTCAAATTAAAACCAGTGAGTTTGTTTTTGTGAGTGTGAAACTACGGTAGACTCCCAAACCATGGAAAATCATACTAAAACTGGAGGCAGTACATACTATAACTTCTGGTTACAATAGAGGGAAGCGTCAAAGATAGAACCTGTTCCTCGGACGTTGAATAAAAAGAAAAATTCATTACTTGCTATCTCGTACTGTTTTTCCTATATGATATTAATATGGAATCCGGAAATAGTATTTGATGTTTATCATTTCCAGTTGCAATAGAGAATGAAGTCAGAAATGAAACATATTCTTGCGTTACGATAAAACTTTTTTCGGTAGAGTCAAATAAAAATGGTTCGGGGTAAGCCCTTCATCTGTTTATTATATATAAAAAAAGTTTCTATGATTAATTTACACAGTTGCTTTGTAATACAGTAAAAAGTGTTTCCAAGTTCAATGTATGCTCAGCACACAGTAAAAGCTTTGGATATTATAGGTTGAATTTAGATTTAAGTTTGTACAGAAACTCCATCGCTCATTGCAGCCTCCGGGGTATGTTTGTTTGAAGGAGTCTCCTTTGTTCACAGTGATCTAGGGAGACAGTTATAGGGATCCTCCGTCGCTCATTGTAGCCTCGCGAGGTAGGTTGTTGTTAGGATCTCTCTCTCTCTCGCTTACAGCAGCCTGCAGATATAAAGTTTGATAAGGATTCTCCTGAGCTCAGTGTGGCCCCCGTGGCCTGTAGTCCTCTTTCTTGGGTGTCCTCTGTGAGGGGCAGTAGTGAGGAGAGTGTCGTCTGTCCTCGGTCTCCATCCGAACCAACTTCGTATCTTCTTGGTGTCCTCCTACCATCGTCTGCTGGTAAATGTGTTTGTATATAATATCACATATTTACAATTGAGACATGTGTTTGTGGAAGTAGTATACACTAAAAGGTGTGGTTTCTTACTATATACAGGCCCGTATTTATATATTGTTCGCCTCTGTGCTCTAAATAATTTGCCGCCCCCTTCCGAAAACGACAAAAATTAGAGTTGAAGTTACAGTTTTTGGGGTTGCTGAGATGAATACTGACAGTTTTAATCCAATTCAACTTCAAGGTCGCACTCCACTCCACAGAAAGGGGGCAAGATTTTAAAAGTAATTGAAAGCGACAGATATTAGTGTTGAATTCATAGTCTTCGAGATCGCTGGGTTTAATGGTATCAGTTTTCGTGATGTTCAAGTTCATCCTCCCCCCTCGGGTGGGGGTGGGAGAAAATAACTTTTTAAAAAATAATCACATAAGCTAGCTAACTAGTAACTACTGTAATTAGACCGAATTGAACACATTAACATATCTCTCGCGCTTGGACGGGACTCTGCGAGTTGCTACTTTTAAATATTACTTTATTGTAAATCTTTTAAAAAAATCCAAAATTTTGCCGCCCTCTAAACTCTACCGCCCTGTGCTCGAGCACAGAATAGCACGTACCTAAATACGGGCCTGACATATAATATTAGGTTATTAAAATAAAATATATAAATATAATTCTTAACTAGCAGTCTTAATATTGAACTAAGAAGAAGTTGATGAGGTGCTATATATGCAGTACTGGACTGTACGGTTCAGGCAGTTTGACATTACGGAAGTTAGAAAAGGAAGATTTAGAGAGCTTCAAAATATGGTGTTGGAGGAAGATGTAGAAGATAAAGTGGAATAGAGAAAGTAACAAACGAAGATGTTTTAAAACGGATAGGAGAGAAGGGGATGCTTTTAGTCAGCATCTTTCGTAAGACGGCCACATCTTTTGCGAAGAAATTGTCGTCTTCATACCACCATAGAAGGATAGATGGAAAGAAAGCGAGGATAGGAAGAATAAAAATACAACTAAACGATGATTTGGAAAATGGAAGAAAATATTGGAAGTTAAAATAGGAAGCTAAAGATCAAGAAACGTGGAAGAATCATACCCAGGTCCGAACCTTACCAGGCAGAATACTTAATAATAATAATAATAATAATAATAATAATAATAATAATAATAATAATAATAATAATAATAATAATAATAATAATAATAAATCTGGCATGATGAAAGTAATGACTGGAGAATGTTAAATTGATTTTAAGTAACAATTTTAGACAAAATCTTACTTTTGTGAAACTGAAGCAAAATGTTCTTTTTTAAATAATAAGATTCTTTCATAAGGGATCATTAAACTACGTGGGCGACATCTGCGATTTTTAGTTTTAATTGTAGTCAGTAGTATGATCCTGATTTCTTTTTATCTACTTATCCTTGTGATAGCTTTTGTAGTAGAGCTGTGTTAATATCTGGAACGCGCGTTGTATCTTGATACACTACTTGAAAACAATTATACGTTCTGTCATAACATGCTGCAATAAACTGGCGGGAAGAAATAAATTAGTACTTACATTTTTACTATCACTAATTTTGTACGTAGTGAGCCATCGTAGGAGTTATAATGATTAAATCATTACTGCTTGTGTTATTCTAGTTTAGATAACATTACTATTATATGAGCAATTACACCAAGCAAGATACGGTAAGTTGTGAAGGCGTATAGACTAATAACTGAGATTATTTTTGTTGGACGTATTAAGATAAACCAACAATTTCGTAAGATATATATTTTTTAAAATGTGATTTAGCATTTAGGCTCTGCGTGATAATATATTTGTGTTATTATAAAGATATACAATATGAGAGAATATAATGTACAGGCAATTATGATCTCAGTATTCCCTAATGATTTGTAACGTAAATCCAAGAGTATTTTGTTTTAAAATTATTCTAGTGACAATGTCTTCTCTGGCGGGGACACAAGCCATATAATCGAAAATCAAATAATAGGGCCCGGTGACTCAGGGGTAAAGTGCTCCACTTGGTGCGTGTAGTCCTGGTTCGATCCCAGCTTCGGCAAGTGCGCTTTGTGGCAAAAAAAAAAAAAAACATCATGTGTGTGGGTTTTCTCGGATTTCTCACGTTTCGTCCTACTTTCGACATTCCAGTATTATTATCCATCTCATCATCGCCGTCTCCTTAGCCTTGCAGCATAAACGTGAGATTTTAAATTTAAAAAAAAATTAAGGAGAAAATAATTTCGCAGCAGACAAGTATGAAAATTATGTCATAGTTAACACCACTCTATTTCTAATGGAAGATAAAAGTATATAAGCGAAAGACAGCATAAAAGATAGAGAAAGAAGGAGATGATAGAGAGGCTTTGCAAATATTTTTCGTAGTAGTTACACGGCTGTGTCGACACATAAGATATAAAAATAATTGTTAATTTGCATAACTTCTTCCCATTTAATTTGTAAAACGGTATATCTTCAAATTACAACAAAATATAAAACATTTTCGTTCAGTTGACAGACTATCTGCTAGAAACTGCATAATGACGACACCAAGGGGGAGCAAGTGGAATGGGCGTCTCCCAGAGACTAACACTGCTTCCCCAGTCATGATGTATTTTAATGTAAACGAAGCAATATAAGAGTACCGTTTTCGGTACAGAAAATAATAGCTCCCCCCAAAATTGTGTGTGCCCCTTCTCTTGCCCCCAATAAGGAAAGCTTGGAGCTTGGACACCACTGGAGCTGTATTGGAGTGTTACTCTGGATGCAACAGTAACGCTAGATTGCGGTTACTCCATGAATTGAAAATAGTGCTCACACTGTCTTCTTACCTCGATTCGCTGTAGGCATTTATAACGCCTTTATCGATAGGCAACCGCAACACTTTTCATGAATTTTGGGTAGTATAAGATCCAAGGCGTTTTTAGTTTCTTCGTTGTACCCAACTGCTAAATTTCACTAAACTTGTGCATCCTTTATCCTATTTGTGGAAAATATTGTATTACCTACACACATACATACATTATAATAATACTAAGTTATTTAAAAAATAACGTGATAGTTTTTGTTCTAGGAATATCCATAAAACCCGACAATAATTCTTCTAGCATTGGGAAGTGCAATTCCATCCTAATGTTCATTATGCTATGTTATCAACACGTTGATCCCATAAAGTTAACCAGAACATAAAAGATAGAACAATATGTGTTATTACTATACGTAAATGTGTAATATAATTATGTTACTTTTGAAACGTTGATAATAGAGGCAATGATGGTATATAGGCCTGTTGCAAAATTCAGTTTACAACTCTTGAGTAGATGAATCTATTTACAGAAGTAAGAAAAGCAATCTAGTAAACGTTTCCTTGAAGTCGCTTTGTTTCATAGTGAGAAGCTGCCGAAAACATGGGAAAATTAACTTTCGAAGTGACTTTCTACAAAACTACTATCCGTTGAGCTGAGGCGACATGTTATCCTCTTATATTTATAATTTTATGTATCAAAAAAATCTATGATAGATTGTTTTGAAATTTACATGAAATTGTTTTGACACAATACACAGAATTTTGTATTTAGAGCTTTTTACTATTAAGAATACTAACATTGAATTCACTTACGCGAATTTTCGTTAATTTTGTCCTATAGTGGCAGGAAAAGGAAGGAGTTTACTTAGACATGTTTCTCCTGAATCGTTGGATCTAGAATCGTAAGTATCTCAGTTACTTCACAAATTTTGTATTAAAGAGACGAAAACGTAACTTAGAGTGAATTGCGCGTAAATGGTTGTCTTGAATGGCGGATAAACAGTAACAACACGAAATTTTGGTATATACAGATTTTGTACTTCATAAAATATAAATCTATCGTTTACTTCATCTACTTAATATGGAAGAGAAAGTCAGCTCATTATACTCGTATTGTCTGCGATTATATGAGGAGTCATTTGCTGGTAATATGTAACGTTCCTGAAACAAAAATAAAAAAATCGTTGCATGACTGTTGGAAATTCCACCCCTAAGGGATGATTGTTAATATAGTATGGTGGAAAAAAGGCGAAGCAATGAACCTGATCTGAACCTATAAAAACATTTTTACACATGAAGCATGCTTATACACTTAATAGAATTGTTGGATTTTTTGTACAATCTTTGCAAATTGGACTCGAAACGATTTGAATAACTATTGTTTCGTTATTTAGCGAAACCACATTTAACTATGATATTTTGTGTGTATGGGCCTCTTAATGAAAAGAGTACTAATATCTCTTTCACTTGGAAAATTGCTGGAAATTCCAGTCCGGAAAGCTGAGAGCCGAACTCATTAATTACGTTACCTGAGAGTGTTTTTTTTTTTTTTTTTCAATAATTAACCATTGGACATACAGGTACGAGTTTTATGTTTGGTGGATATGTCGATTATCTAAACACTTCTTTTCCACCCTTTTCAGTGTTTTTACATTTAATCCTCAACAAATATTCTCGAAGATATAATAATATGGATGGAAATGGAAAAGCAGGTGTTTTTAATATTAAAAGTTAAAAATATTTCCAAGAGACAATATTCAGAACCTTTTAAAAGAAAACAAAATTTCGAAATTACTTTTTTCTTTTATTCAGGTGTTCATATTTACGCATATAATTTCTTTTAGTAATCATATTCTTTTAGATACCATTCAGGTAAAAGAAAGCACTGTTCTTGCACTGAAGCAGCCTTGACTAGAAGATAGTGGCGGAACAAAGTAGCAAATATAAATGCAATCTCACTAAGCGATTTCCACTTTATATGCAAATATCTGTAAGGCTGCAATATAGCACGGAAATTTTTTTTGCAGAGTTTAAAGAAGAGACGAAACGCAATTTCAACTCATTGTTCAGAGAAGTGAAATAATGCAATATACGCAAAATGAATTCTTTAGAAGAAAGAGAAAAAGAAGATAGAGAATGTTGTAATTTTATTACTGTTCATTTTCTCGTTAATTGAAATCTTAATGTGTAATAAGGAGACGTAGAGTAATATTTTATTTGTGGCTTCATGAATATGAAGCAATTACGTTCTTAAGAAATGAACAATGGGTCAGAATCACTTTATCTCCTCCCTATTACGTGTTGTATTGAAATTGTACACGTAGGGAGAGTTGAATAAATTGAAAATTCATTAAATAAAATCTCATCACCTTAAAGTTTACTCTATGAATTTGAAAGAGTAGATTGAAATTCATAATTTCACACTTTCCCTTTACCGTTGAAACTTTTAAAATATACTCAACACATATTTGTAAGTTAACTACCAAATTCAGGCGGAGGTGTAAGTTCCACAAACATAGATGTAACCAGTTGAGGAGGACAATAAATAGCTATGCTCCCTAGAACATAGTTAAGCCCCCTAGAGCACGGTTGAACCACAACAGGAGTATAGATATCAGCTGAGGATCCTTAAAACAGAAGTCAAGAAGTAATTGTCTTGCCTGTGCATATATAAAACTCCCCAAGTCCTGTGCTGGTGGCCCCACTGCTTGTGAGCCCAGCTGGTGTGAAAGAAGTTCCTCTGCTGTGCAATACATCAGAACATAGCTAACAACTAGAATTCTTTAACTTAGCTCTTTTTGTGTTGTTAGTCATCTGTAAGGGCAATGACAGGAAAAGGGCATTTTCACAATGTAATGTAAAATAGGAAAACATTTTTTTTCTGGAAAGTTCCTGCAATATTCGGAAATAAGGGGCTATATTTTTTCCCCTTCCGATACGATTTAAGCATAATGTCGTCAAAAATCTTTTAGCAGCTTCAGCTCTCTCATAATGCTCGCATATAATCGAATGTATAGCGCAATTTGTTTCGGGTGCATGATCCTGGATTCGATTTCCAGTAGCGGACATATACACTTCTCTTTGCGAAGTCAACATCATGAGAGGTTTGAGGTACCATCTTAGTTAAGAAACTAAAAGAAAACTATATTCTCTTCATCCAATTAAATGGCCTTCTGGCCGGATATAACCCTTCTTGAATTGTGATGTCAGTGAGAAATTACACGTTATATAGAATCGTCATTTATAGGATAATAAAAGGAAGTAGAATGAATAGAGATAAGTTGGATCTTTCAAAATAACACTTGGAAAATCTTTGACGAGTGCTTCAAATATTGAATTTTACAAAATCAGAAAATAAAAATGGCGGTTTCTTGTGTTCGAAGAGAAGGTTCCCGTGTAACAAATGGAGAAGATGAAGTTTAAGTTCTTTGTATCAGACTTACATTTTCGCGTTTCTTTCCGATTTATACGTGAATCTCTTGTACTGCCCTTAGAAATCAATGTTAATAATAATAATAATAATAATAATAATAATAATAATAATAATAATAATAATAATAATAATAATAATAATAATAATAATAATAATAATATACTAGAATAAAAAGTAATAAAACTTGAAAAAATAGCGTATATTCGGTATAATTAAGACAAATTATATTTTAAATCATATGGTAGAATCCGTGCTCATTACATGTTTCATTATATCAAGCAATACTCAATAACGACATTATGATCACTGAATCCCCTCACTAACTCGCAAAAGGATTCAGTACCCCAGATTCATTTTGTACGTTGTGAGCTGACCTCATGACAACAATGGGGCTTCTGAGTTTCTGTCCTTCGTTGTTCGTCCTTCAGCTGGGTTTCGTAGTTTTACCAGATGTTAGAACCTAAAGGTGCGATTGTCTTCTCAGTGTGGTGTTTTATACACATATATTCTTCTCTCTCCAACGCTATTAATTGTCGTTTCTTCATCTTTTGTTTTTGATCCCCTGGCAAATAGCCTCTCCCAAGTGATAGATGCCGGTCCTGTAGAAATATTGTATGGGGAAGTGAGAGCTAGATTGAGGTTGTGTCCAGGATCAGGTACTGCGAAATTTGCAGAGCAGTGCCTAAACATACCTTTCTGTTTCTTTAACTATGGAAAATAAGGAGTTAAAATATCTCATTTAACATGGTAAGAACTTTCTCATTGAATGAAATTAAATCCATTCATACCCATAGTACAATAATTTGGAGAAAGATAATCAATAAGTACTATTATAATACGATTTAAGGTGTAGCGGCTACTTTTCTTTAGCAAAAGGCAAATAAAATAACATTTTGATTTAAAAAATGTCTCTTTTTTTCCTTTTTCAAGAAAGGGAAATTATTCAGTTATATTCTTCATTATTATTATGTATATTTTGTGGATGTAATTTCTGCAGATAACTAGAACAATATCTTTCATATCATCCGGGTGTATATCTAAAATTCCTTACAAGACATCACCGAATTATCCGCCTCCGATTTCAATATATATATATATATATATATATATATATATATATATATATATATATATATATATATATTTTTTTTTTTTTTTGCTGATAGAGGACATGTATGTATTATTTGTTATGACAAAGCTTTGCCATGGTGCATGTTTTCCATTTTTCTATAATATTTAAGAGTTGTGATGTAGTTATTAGAGATTACTGCAGAAGTCCCTTACTACCCTTTGTAAACGGAATGTTAATGAAAAAACAACCATGTAGATACATATAAGGCCTAGGGGAAGTCGTATGGTAGGTATGACCTTGACGGCAGCCATTTTGAAATCCGCTATTTTGAATTAAGGTCAAGTTTTTGAAATGGAAATAGAGTAATATGATAAATACTTTCAGGCTAGAATTTAATCAGGAAGACAATGGTGAAGATAGTTTTAAGATATGCCCATTTGAGGAAAAGTCACAGGCATATTAATTGTTTATACTTACTATGTGCGTAAGTCCCTTACCTCCGCTTCTAACCCGCGTATTAATGATAATAAGTGGATAAAAGCTTCCGTAATACATATTATGCCTAGAGGGAAGTGATACGGAGAGGGTATCCTTGACGGAAGCCATCTTGAAATCCACTAGTTTGAATTAAAGTGAAGTTTTGAAAAATGAAAACCATAGCATATGACACCTCATTTTAATAGTAAATTTTCCCAAAAGGCCAATAGTATGCTTATTTTTGTTCTATAGTTAACTAGTATGAATTTAGGACTGCTTCTAATGTACACCAAACGTGCACCATGGCAAAAATTTCTGTCATAACAAATAATACATACATGTCCTCTATCAGCAAAAAAAAAAAAAAAAAAAAAAAAAGTCATTGAAATCGGAGGTGGACAATTGGGTGATGTCCCTTGTTAGTATATTTATGTGGTTTATTGTTAGGTTATATAACAGTTTACAGCTGAACCTTGCCTAATGAATAAATTAATTTTAATTCGTCCCTGTTATTAGAAAACGTTGAAATTATATGCATGGAAACACAAGAACGAATTGAACGAGAATAAAGAAGATTCATGACTGTAGATGGATATAATACTTCGCATTTTATCGTCGTGATTAATATGGGGAAGATTAAGAGTAAATGCGTTTCTTTAAGAGCTTAATTTTGCTCTACATAAGCTGCGGACAAAGTAGTTAAATAACTTCTGAGGTTAAAAAATATTTCGCGCCTGTTTAATATCGAATTTTAAAGCATCTATAACGAGGTAGAGGGTTTTTAATGTTTTTACGGTCTAGGTTGTGAACACACTAATTTAGGGGAAGGTTATTTTTTGTGTATCATGGGGTACACGTAGGACTACAGATAACGCCTAACAAGAGGCATTGTTAAGGTAGACATACGTTCCGGATTTCAGATTGATGTCCTTGTTATGGGAGAAATGATTGGCGGGGCTACCGTACTAATGTGCCGCATTGAGCCTGTAGACCATTAATATGCCCGAAAATATATCTGAGGCCACGAAATTTTTGCGGGGCTTTTTTTAGGTTACACTTTCAACAAAAGTTTAGCAACCAACAAACAAGTAACTTCTACAACAAACAAATCTGTAAAATTAGGTATAATTTGTACAGTTTTTTTTTTAACGTATCACGAGTTCCGAACTGAAGAAACTGAATAACAAACGGTGCCTGCCCTGTATATAAAACATAAAAGAGATTTCGAGGAATATCGAGAAAATTGTGCTTGGCTAGCAAGAAAGATCGCGATAGTTCCTCTGACTAATAGATACTGTATGTTACAACTGCTTGTATTTAGCGAGCTAGTTGGAAGAACCCAAAGTACTATCACAGAAATTATTTTCACTTGATGGAAGTAGTCTGACTTTCCCCGCTAGATGGAAACAGAAATTTGTCATTTAGTTTATTAATAGTTCACCAGCTAACAATGTTTGTCATCAGTGTTGCCAGATCTACTGATTTTGCAGGAGATCTCCTGCTTTTTCTACGTTCTACTGATCTACTGCGAAAGAAAATGAAAAGTGAACAATCTCCTGCTTTTTCCTTACTTCGAGAAGTTAAATAAATATATTATTATTAATATTGAATTTTCAATGTTTCCTCACATGAAAAGATGAAATTTCTCTATTATAATACACAAAGCTCTGTAGAGCATATGGCTAAAGAGCTTTACTGTATATAATATGAATCCAAAGAATACAACTGTACGTCATCTTCTATATGCATTATGGTTAGCTTTTTACCCAAGTAAGTGTTGTTTAGATTGGGACTTGGGTTGAAAGAGTGGCTTAGATCATTTCTCCACGATCGTCAGCAAGAAATCGTCTTACGCCACGATCACGTGTGACAGTACCATATAGCTACGTTATCGCTACGTGCATGAAAAACATTTTCCCACTCCACTTTGCTCTTTCACTACGTTTTACTTCACACACGTGTGTATCAAATAATATTAATATAAATTGGGACTTTTCCCTTTCATTTGCTCAACGTAGTTCATCGGAAATGAATTCTGGACTGCTTGTTTTGACTACTGCCCCCTTAATAATGGCAAATTTTATTGCCTCCTCCCCGGATTTACATTCAAACGCCACCACTGTATGTGTCTACTGCTTTCTCCTGTTTTTTATCTTCGAATCTCCTGCTTTTCCAACTGACTGGTCTGGCAACACTGTTTGTCATTTTCATAAATGCCATGTCCTGAGCTATCTCGCTTTTCCTCAAGAGCTTCGCAGAGCACAGCTTAGGAAATGCTGGTCTAATATGATCTAGAAACGTTAAAATCATTCAAACGTCTGAAACAAACCATAGACAGTGACTTATAAAAGTTGTAGATTTTTTTTATATATATAAAACGTTATCGTTAAGATTAATGGGACAGACACACCATCTTCCCTTTGATTAATTTTTACCTCAAACATCGGCAGGAAGTCAGTAATTTCAAACAAAATACATACAATGTTTTATAAAATCCTGAGAAGTTTCAGAAAATTTTCGCGAAATACCTTTTATAAATCGGTGGAGGAAGGTACATTCAATATCTTACTATTGACTAGTTTTGACGTCATAAACTACACATTCAGAATTACAATCTACAAGAAAAAAAAAACATACTGGCCAATCATACAAAATTTAAGACTTAATACTATATACGACAATACTCTTGCATAATAAATGAATATACGATTTAACGCACATTTTTCTGCAGTTTGTCAATATAAAAATAAACTGTAGATGTGCATTAAAGAATTACAAATCACACACACTGAGTTTTTAACATCATTTCCGCTGAAATAAATCAATAACAATTTGAGAATTAGCAAACGTCAATCCTGCATCCATAAGGATAAAAGAAAATTGGTGAGGATAGTGGCGCCGACTTGAAGTTCGAAACTAAAGATGAGTTTATTACATATTAAGATAAGCTTATTATATATTATTGCTATTATTAGGAGTATTATATTTGTTTCTACATATTGTCACGTGCATAACGAATGTACGATAATTTTTTGTAATGTACGATAATTTTAAAGACGAAAATTGATAATTTTGTTCTCTGAGTTGGCAGCTCTGAAGAAAAGGATCAAAAACAGTTATATGTTCATTTATTAATTGTATTTTGTGCATATGCTGCATGTTTTACTTTCTATTATTTTTTGAATCTTTATTTCTGTCGTTTATTAACATTTTGACAAAAGGTAAATTCTTAAATGAGATGCACAAGCAGGTCCGTATTTATCCACGAACCACTAGGATGGAAAATATTTTGAAAATTGAGATAGGAGGAGCGAAATTTTTTTTATCTTACAAGAAGGCGTAACATACGTAAATATAGGCCAGTACCAGTGGCGTATTTACGATTTTGTTTCGGAGGGGGCTTTGCTAACTTTCGAGGGGGGAGCTTTGCCTGAAAATATGAAAATTCTGCAAGATATTTCGTATACTTTACTATAGTAAGTAAGATTTCGGGGGACTTAAGCCCGGAAGTTCCCCCTAAATACGCCACTGGCCAGTACACAAGTAACTACTTGGGCAAAGAAGTTAGTTCTTGTTTAAGTAGCATCCCTAATCCTATGTTCCTTCCTTTCTTTCACTTTAGTTCTTTAATTTCCAATTTTTCGTATATTAGTTTGATCACAAAAAAAAAAAAAAAAAAAAAAAAAATGGCCATACCACCCCTACTCTACTGAGTTAGTGTCTCCACCTAGCTACATCATTGTTGGTAAACTAAAAACTGCTTTCGAGCAGAACATACAAACAATACAAAGCAATAGTAGCTTATTGTAAATTACATTGTGACATTGATTATATTCTCAGTGGTTCTAGATTATTGAAATGTTTCTAGCAAAAAAAAAAAAAAAGGCTTTTATTAGATTGTTTTAACAACAATAAAAATCTCCTTCTGGAACTTGTGATAAATTTAAAGAGGGGAAGAAAATAACAACAGAACAGAATAGTATAATGATGTCCCAGAGGAGTACCAGACATCTGTCTATTAATGGCGTGGCAGCCTGGTTCACAGAGATAACAGACTGTCAATCAAAATTGGTTCATAGGTTAAATTGAGTACTCTTCCCTGTTACTGTCTCTTCTCTCTCGTTTTATTCTATATACGCAGCTACTGTATATGATCATTAAAACTATTGAAAAAGAAACGGTTTACAAAAAGCCCCGCTAAAACAACCCGTCTAAACAAACTTGTGTGAGTCAGTTAAAAATAGCGAAATATGGGAGGACCTTGAATACAATGCACGACTGAAGAAATAATTTGAAACACAATAATTATCATTGGACAGAGTTAGTAGCTTCTGGTTACGCTAGATGCAGGTCGTTTTATTGTAATTTCATTATGTATTGGTACTTTCTATGATACAGTGGTACATTTGTCATCGACAATCAGTTGGAATTTTACTGAAAATATCTTAAGTATACCTCCTAAACCAGAAACCTAAGTTTTTCTATCTCTTTAAATCTCGAGCCCGTGTCGAACAAAATTAAACTTCACTTGACCCAGAAATATAGTAAAAAAAAAAAAAAAAAAAAAAAAAAAATCCAGAAACTAAACTACTGTAATTACCCAGACACGGAGCAATTCCTATTAACCTAAAGACGCTGAAAACCTAAGTTCTTACTAAGCAGATGGTGAAAAACTAAATTCTTCTAATTCCAGACAATGAAAACCTTAATTCTTCTAGTTAACAATAAGCTGAAAACTAAATTCTTCTAATTAACTGGATGCGGATTTCCTTTTGAATGAACTAGATGCTGAAAAAATTAAATTCTCAGTAACCAGACATGGAAACACTAAATTCTTCTAATTAACCAGACGCTGAAAAATTTAATTCTTCTTAATTAACCCAAAGTTTTAAACATTATATAATTATATTTTTCTGATTAAGGTTTTTAGAATTAAGGTTTTTCTAATTAACCAACCCTTAAATTTAAAATGATACATTTTTCTATTCATAGAGCGAGAGCGATTATTGAACTTCCAATTAACCTCTTTATCTTTCATAAATACGAACACTGTGCTCGAAATTTGAAAGTGCATCAAGCCTGTTTTTTAAGCATATAAATTTTACTTGAACTCACAAACATACTCTTCTTTCACCCACCCATATGGTAAAGAGTGACATGAGTAAGATAATGCTTTTATCCGTAATTTGAAAATACTCGCTTTTTAATGACACAAATATCGTTCACGGAGCGGCGGTGACTCAGTGGTAAAGCGATCACCTCTGGTGCGTGGGGTTCCTGATTCGATCCCAGCTCGCGCCAAATGAACTTTGTGGTGGACAAACACCGTGTCCGCGAGTTTCCTCCCAATTTCTTCATTCCACCATTTCATTCATTTCTAATCATTACCGTCTCCTTTAGCTTAGCCGGCATAATCGTGGGACGTAAAACTCATATTTAATTTACAAATGTTGTTCAAACTTGAGTTTAACACGATAACTTAGTGTCGTAACAAACACTTTCTGAAGATCCGCTAGAAGTTCACGACCTGTAAATCGAGAATCGCTGCACTAAACCGTACAGAAAAATATTAAAATAAGGTGCTAAGTTTTAACCGCAATCCGTTCGCTACTAGAATAACAGCTACATTATGAATGTTTTTTTTTTCATTTTCTGATTGTTTATCATGTTTTTTCATACTTCTTTTTTTTTTTCATAATATCTATACGTAAATATAACAAAAAGGTATACAGTTAGAACCATATGACCTTTCGGTCGTTAATATATGTGGAGATATGCGAATACTCGTATATGCGTGTGTAGTCATTGAAATCCCGTGAGAATTGAAGCTCTATCTTGCCCAGATGGATCTGTTGATTGCAGGAAGGAATAATAACGCGTGTTCATCGAATCGTATGAAAACAGGGAAACAGTTTCCTTGTTTAGTTTTTGATTCGGATTCTTTTTTTTTTTTTTTCATTATTTCCATTGCATCCTCCAGTTAAATTATGCAACATGACGACGCGGAAAGACATCACAAAAACAGTGGAGCGTAAGAACAAAAGAATTGACAAATGACGGTGTCACAAAGCGACAAGACAGTTTAATACACACACACATACATATTTAAAAAAGAATAGATATTATTTTTGAAAATGTCATATCGTTATGTATTTTATATGTGTAATACATATGTAAGGTGTACTTTTAATAATTAATATTGGCTTTTGTATATAATGAAGTATATTGACGTTTTAAATTGAATACATATATTTGTTTTAGATGTCATAATTGCGCTGTGTAGAAACGACGAGAGATACAAAATACTGATACAAGAATGCTTAGTGAACTAGGTAAGAGCGGGTAGGCGTTGTTACGAGGTGTAGGCGAAGAAAAACAGGTCAAAAGTTCTTTGGCCATAGTTCGAAACTAGTAAGGATACAGTAGATTAATATAACTACAGTTGAATTAATTTTAAGCTTTAAGGCAACATTTTCAAGCTTCTAACTACTATATTTATGTTTTTAATATGTTTACCCGTGAAAGAAATCCTTTGCTGATATTGACTTGAAATGGCAGATTTCACTATAGAGGTTCTTAAAGCAGATTTTGTCTACATATTGTGAAAAAGGTATCGATATTCATCGTGAAGTCGAAGGATGTTAGTGGAAATCTTGCCTTTGGTGACTGTACTGCGCTGAAGTAGGTGCGTGAATTTACGGGGAAAGGGCCAACTGAAGAACTGGAAAAGTTGAGAAGTTTAATTTGTGCAGCTACATTAGCAAACATTCCTCATGTTGACGTTCTGGTCATGGCAAAGAGAAGGCTAACCATTGAGAATTCTCTCATACTATCATGCAAAAACTTTTGACAGACCACTGGAAGTTTTGAAGATCTGTTCATATTAGGTCCTGGACCTCTTGATTAAGAACAGATGGTATTCCGGATAGGAAGGCTTTTTACAGTATAAAAGCACCGAAGTTCCTCATTCATTCTGCTCCCAAGAACCATGCCCCAGTAACCTCAGCTTGTTTTTGGAACAGAAGGGTTCATGGCCAAACAGACGTTTTCAGTTCTGAAGTGCTCTAGGAAGTAACATTTTCCGTTCTCTAAAACATACGCATGTAGCGTACGTAAAAAAAAACGTAGGTTAAATATGTAAATCCTGCAGTCTTTGGACTTAACGTACAGCAAACGTATAATTGAAAAATTATAACTTATACATATCTTTCGTATAAGTGTTCCGAATAAACGTACTTTCCGTACGAACGAACGAACTGTATAGAGGCGGTCAGGAGTTCATATACAGATGGACGTATGTAACATATAGCTGATGTATGTAACATACGGAAGACTGTAAGATGTCAGACATCCTCCAACGGCATGACGTAATAGCTAAGCGGGGAAAAGGGCAGTATGTATGTAGCATATGGATAACGTGTGCTTCGTACTGATTTCCGTAGTAAACATAAGGAGTCCGTAAAGTTATACAATATACCGGTGTCCCGATAACGGATTTTCCTCAGTGTATATACAAGGTGGAAAAGCTCTCACCTCTGGTCTAGTGAGTAGCTCGCGTACCTTTGGTCGTAAATTCGATTCCCGGTGTGAGCACAAAAAATCACCTTTCATTAATCATCCGTCTACTTTTGCCTAAGGACACATACGTGAGACTAAACTAAGAACCCAAAGCGAAAAGAAGAAGAAGAAGAAGAATTATAGTATTTATTTAGTACTTGAATATGTCGAATTTATTGTGCTACTTGTTAATTTGAAGTACGTGAGCTGATTCAATATATTTTTGAAATCCTTACATGTGATTTATAGAATAACTTTTTTGTGGTCTGAAATATTAATAAGGAGCATAAAATAAACTGTACACTATTAATCACAATTTAATGTCTAACTAATCCAACTGGCGAAGAATAATTCATGATGTACAATCGTTTGATGTTTGTATATTAGGTTGATGCATAATTCCGCAGCGTGTTAAACACACGTTTGTTAAATTTATTTGTTTAGTGCTTTATTTATGAGATTCAGTCAAAATTAAGATAAATTGAGTTGAAAATTAACTTGAAAATGTGACCAAGTCAAACAAGCACCTATTCAACAATGTAATCTCCGTCAAAATTGTCAATAGCTTCTTTCCAACATTGGAGTAGTTTTTGGATCCCTGTCTATACAAATCTGTTGGTTTTAAACTTTGGAGAGCAGTTTCATCTTCGAAGTTGTGCCCTTAAATGTGATTGGAAATGGAACGGAGAAGGTGATAATCTGAAGGGGCAAGGTCCGGTGAATAAGGGGGAATGGGGGACAATCTCCCATCCCAGCTCCTATATAATACAAACATCGAACGATTGTACATGGTGAAAACTAGAATACTGTAAACAGTATTGTAATAAAAAAAACTACAATAATATAGATAGAAAACGTTTGAGAGCAAAACTTTTTTCACATTAAAACTACTTATTACAAGAGCATGTGCATAACTGTTAGTCTTAACCATTAATTAAATGTAGTGTCTGTGTAACTGTTAGGAGATGACAAAAAAATCGATACAATTTGCTCCAGCAGAAAAGAACTGACAATCATTATTGGCAACAGTGACATACTTTTTAGCGAAATAAAAGTTCACTTTGGTATAAATATTGTCAAAAATTACGCATTAGAATTTATTCTCAGGCATGTTACTTTGTTTAGTTTGATATGACCTATTGATTGATGTATGTTGCCTATGGGCAAATATTATAGATAAACAAATATTAAAATTTTGCTGTAAGTCATAATTTTGGGCTATATTTCGAACTATGCTACGTACTGTCGTCTTGCTAATCTATGTAATATTAAATTACTAGAAATGTTTATGTGTTTGTGGATGTTTATATATTTGTGGCCTATCCTTTCGACAAAGAGTTCTCGGAAACCATAAGCTCTAAAAAGATGCCGTTTTCTCTGATTGATTGCTAATTTTATGTAGATTGTATAGTTCTAATTGAATGTTTAAAAAACGTTATTTCATTATTTTAAGGATACACTGGAAGTGTTGAAATTTTAAAAGAGTACTCGAAGTATCCTACGAGTTATACATTAAACACCACGTACTTGTATATAGGAATTGTGTATTCCTCAGGCGTTTGTTTCATAGTCAAATGATAATGAAAAACGAAGGATAACCATTTTCCCAGTCTAGCTTAAGATGAATCCTTATTATTTGGAGTGTTTTTCCCAATGGACACCATATACAGGGCCGGATCCAGGATTCTCTGAGGGGGGGGGGGGGTGCACCAATAACTACCAGTACATTTTAATTAAATTTGAGTTTTTTAAAATACTTTTAGGGTCTGTGATGTGAATGAGGAATCGTTTGGAAATGCTAAGTGTTTGCTCTCGATGAATTCTTTTCCTTCAACCTTCAGAAAATTGACTTAAACTATTGATTTTACAAAACTCACTGCTAACTTCTCACTTTAGGTAGTGTATATTTACAACGAAGGGAGAGTGCACGTGTACCTTTGCACCCCCTAAATCCGGCTCTGACCATATATCACTGGCATTATAATTAATTGTATGTGTTATGTATTTGCTTATTACATACTATGTGCAAGAAGAAAGAAAATACTGATCATATATGAAATAGAAACTCCAATCGGAAGTAGGCTCAAATCTTGCAAACAGTCAGAGATATTGAAAAAAAAAATAATCGAAAAAAATCTCCCCTTTATGGTACCCCTCGGCGATTTTTATCAAGACGTCTTTCACCTGTGTCTGAAATGGACATGTAGAGATGTTATAATGAATGACAAAGAGATTCATGCTCATATGTGAATGGTGCGCAGGTTCAGCTAGTGGCGTATTAAAAATCATGACGGTTTTATGTTTTAGTATTAGTTACACGTTTATGGGTTGTGGGATTGTTGTATTGCACCAGTCTTTAAGATTTCAAAAAGACATTTTTTTTTTCGATTTTCGTAAAACTATACATACTGTTTTACCCAGCCGCGTACCCAGATTTTTTTTATTGGAGCAGCCACAGCTTTTGGAAGGGGATTCAATACTACAAGCCACTACGTCTATGTATTATTGAACGGGTATTATTCTGTGCGGAAAGGACGATAAGTAATTATAAAATACTTCGACCTGTATTTTCAAAATAATAATAATAATAATAATAATAATAATAATAATAATAATAATAATAATAATAATAATAGAAATGAATTGTTTTTATAAGAGAAAGAGCACAAATGAAATAAAAGATTTAATTTCCATGCTACATCAATCATTTTCCTGTTAACTAAATATAGTTTTATTCAGAAAGTGTACAATGTAACCCTTATCCGGGCAACCGGGGCCTCCCAGGCCCAGTAGCTTCATTTTTTTAAAATTTCTCAATAACCATACATATTTCGAAGACATAAAATACTGAATTCTTCTATCTTTCGTCGAAGTTAAAATCATGAACATATCGAGTTGGTAAAGCTAATGGTTTTTTTTTTTTAAAAAAAAATTGAAAATCTTTTCCTGACGTAACCGGGCAACCGGGGCCTAGGAGGCCCCGTATAACTTTAGTGAAATTCCTGTCAAATATTAGATCAAATTGTCACATAATTATATATTGAACACGTGACTATTGTAACCTTTAGTCGGAACAGTATGCGGCAACAGACATTGAATTTTAAGTGTTCTGCACTTAAAATATATACTGGGCCTGACAGGCCCCGGTTGCCCGTTTACGTTACAAAAATGTCTGGACCGGATTTGCTGTTCTGCTTGGCGGCTTACAAAAGCGTGACACGAAGTTTCGCTACTTGACAAAAATATATACCGGTACATTCTAGACTAGTCTAAACAGTAAGTGACAATAGGCATTGATTTTGTGTATTCTGCACTTAAAATATATACTGGGCCTCACAGGCCCCGGTTGCCCGTTTAGTTACAAAAATGTCTTGCCCGGATAAGGGTTAATAAATTTGTGGGGAAGGAGGCAGACCCGGTGGTGTACATCTTTTTATGTGTTACAAGAACGGCGGTACGTTTGATTTTTTTTTTTGTTTCGCGTCTTTATGCAACAACAAGGTTGAGAAGGATGACCGGAACCTGAACCCAATGCCTTGACTCGGTGCACAGATCATCATGCAAGATCAACCCTTGTACTGTTATAAATTCCCTACCACACTATTTCGCCTCAGAGTTGGATTACAGGATTACACCATGTCATTGGCTCTGGCTACAACGAACGACCAGGTATAGAAACAGATAGAACGCAGTTATCTAGTTGTACCGTCCTTCACTTTGGCGTTGTGGTGACGGAATGGTACACTACTTTGCACTGAATCAATCATTTGGTGTTTGAACGCTGGTTGCGAAAGAGGTGACGTAGTTAGTCCCATGGCGGATCAATGGTAGAGGGCTCACTTCTTGTGCGAGGGGTCCATTGTTCGATCCTGGCCATGCATATTATAGTCTGCGCCACCTGCATTGTCGTATGGAGTCAGCCAATAAGCCCGGTGTGCGTTGATTCCAAACCTTCAGTGAGGAATTTAATTTTTCGTAATTGATTTCGTTTATATTTATGGTCAATTACGAATGATTAGATACCTCACTGAAGGTTTGGCAACAGCACACTGCAAGCTTATTGGTTGACGTCATACGCCAATTCGAGTGACGCGGACTATAGTGATAGTTATCATCGTGGCCTTAGATTTTCTTGATGTTCTCTTATTTTCTCCTACATTCTCATTTACTTTCATTAATCATTCTTAACCATTAGGTGCAAATCCAGAAATTTCACTTTAACTTTTCGTTTCTTTATCTATATTTTGTAATTTTGTTCTTTCTGTAACGGAGTTCTGAACTATTTTCTGTGTAACGAAATGTAAAGGAAAAATCTTCGAAATGAAATGAAATCTTTCAGTTTAACGTCCTACGATTAGGCTAAGGGAAGGAAAATAAATGATGATGGAAGAATTGGTGGAATGAGAATGTGGGAGGAAACGGGAGTACAGACACTGTATTGTACACTACAAACTTACTTGGTAGAGGATCGAACTAGGGACCCCATATACCAGAGGTAAGCGCTGTACCACTGAGCCACCATGCCTCCCCGGAATGTGAAGAAAAACCAAAGTTACACTATAGACTAAGTGGATTAAATTCCATCTTCAAGTACGGTTCGTTGTACTGGCTCTACGGTGGTGTTGATTGTATAGTTCGGTGACTGGTTCAATAGTGTGTATATGTATATATGTACTATGTTTGTAGAAGAAAGGATTATACGCATTAAAAAAAGCAAAATCTAAAACAAGTTTGAAACGTGAGATGGACTGACCAAATAGCCGAATGATTCTGATAGGACTGAAAGGAAACGTATTTGTTTCATGCCTCCCTATTTGGTAGTTCCAGCGCCATGGTTACAAACATTGTTTTGGAATTACGTAACCTAGATTCCTGCTTTCCGAGAAAAGAGAAGAGTTTATTCAGTATGCTGTTCTTGCCAACTGCGCGTAATTCTCTCTTCAGCTATTGGATTCTGTAGGTGAAACGGTGGAGAGTGGTTGTATGTTCTGGTGTCATTGCGACAGTAAAGGATGTGTTTCTCTTATAGCCGTAGTTGAATTCATGGGAGACATGTTGTATTGTTAAACAGGATGATGGGCTTTTGCCGTGTATGAATATGTTAGCTGGTCGTATTTCAGACCGCAATTAGTAGCCCTGGTAGCTACAGCCATTA
The DNA here is from genome assembly GCF_964235325.1 of Thermobia domestica. Taxonomy (NCBI): domain Eukaryota; kingdom Metazoa; phylum Arthropoda; class Insecta; order Zygentoma; family Lepismatidae; genus Thermobia; species Thermobia domestica. Next base: position 246,214,066 of record NC_137454.1, read on the forward strand.
TTATTGGCTTAGCGTGACGTGGAAGCTGGAAATGCATTGTGCACAACAATTCGTTGCTTCATAGTCAAAACTACGGAGTTAGATTTGATTAAATTTCGTTTGTGTGTGGTATCGTAAGCTGAACGTGCTTGCTTCGTTATTAGGAATGCTTTAGATATTAACAGTTATTGGAAAATTATTTACGGTGAGTCGCGTTTTCATACGACCATTATCTAGGATGACTTAATTCGTATCTTTACGCGCCTATCCTAAGAAGCATCCTGAATATCTATAGTTCTGTAAGGCGATCGTGAATTATGGATCTATCATATGAACCACTTGACATTAAGATACATTAATTCTACAATAGTATGAGACAGGATAAGAAACACACCCTCTCCCTCTTGGCCGTACTTCCAGAAGTGACACCCGCCAAATATTGAATTTAAAATGCATTTTTGCTTATAGAATTGGCAGATACTGTTACCCATTTTGTTTTAATAAATGAAGAAAATTGTATATTTTGATAGAGATTTTAGATTTTATTAAAAGTTACAACCACCAAATAATCGTCAATAATGGATCGAGCATGTAATTGCAATTACACTAACTCTTATTATTCAATATACATTTATATGACAGGATCACTTGAAAATGGAAAGAAAGGTACGTAATGCAAAAGGTCCAGATGGGAAGTTTCTAGTACAATATAGTCACTTATTCACTCATAACGTTTGCAATATTCTCGTATACATTACACCCATATTTATTAGTGTAATGAAAAACATGTTAACATTCGTAGTATAGCCAGTCCCTCGTCTTGGATTGTTTATAACTACCAGCTTGCCAGTTTCTCGCATCCACGTCGATATCACGTCTTGTCCTTAAAGGTATAAAAGAGTCAGTAACTCCTGTTTCCTTCCCTTTATGGTTAGTAAAGCATTGTGATATCGGGAAGTGCGCCATGGACAGAAACAGGTAGTAAAGCGAAGGGACAAAGAACTATATACAGGATGTGTCATCAGTTCGATACTGTCAAGTTCCTGAATTTTCTGTTGTTGTTGTTGGAGTGTGGTTTTGCGTTTCCTTGTTGCAGCAGAGCGCGCTTTCGGTTTTTCACCAACACAGGATATTTTTGGTATAGTGACGCATGCATCCACTCCAACTATTCGGAATAAAACTTGCCATTCTTAGCATCGAGACTATAGTTTTACGTGAATATCTTAATCACATATTCATCCACTGACATTCGAACCAAACTTCCAGTAACTCCAGCAACGAAAACACTGATCGACCTACTAGAGAGTTCTTTCAATTGCGACCTACAAATCATGTCCAGACACAAAAATACTGTAGTTAAAATCATTCTGTTTTCAGTAAAAAATACTATTTAAGTTAAAACAGCGTTCTTTGAATTATTGGCGAGGACGGTTAGGGAAGCTCAGTGGGATGCAAGGAGTCTGTGGTTTGATTCTAGGCTGTATAAGTTGTGGTTATCATCATGTTTGTGCGTTGCTTAGAGTTTCCAAGTTTCGTCTCATATTACCATTCAAATATCTAGGATCAGTATTAACAGACGAAAACCATATTCACGAAGAAATTAAATGTCGACGAAAAGCAGGGATTCGTGTTGTTATTCAGTTAAAAATCTCTTGACGTCGCGAATTCTGTCGAGGAATTTGAAGCTTAAAATATATAAAACGATAATCATGCCTGTTGTTCTGTATGGTTGCGAAACATGGTCGCTTACTTGGATGGAAGAACATAGGCTGAAAATATTTGAGAGCAAGATCCGGAGACAAATATTCGGACCTAGGAGAAACGGGAATGAGGAATGGCAGAAACTTCATAACGAGGAAATACATCATTTATACGGTTTACCAAACATTGTTAGGGTCATCAAATCTAGGAGGCTCAGGTGGACAGGTCAATGGAGCCAGGATGGAAGAAAGTAGGAACGCTTTCAAAGTCTTAACTGAAAGACCAACCGGAAAACGACCATTAGGAAGGCCTAGGCGCAGATGGGAGGACAATATTAAGAGGGATCTTGCAGAGATTGGAATACAAAGTAGAAACTGAATCCAGTTAGCTAAAGACAGAAGTCAATGGAGAGCTTTTGTGAACGCGGCATTGAACCTCCGGGTTCCATCGGCCATTGTGTTAGTTTATTATCATTCATCAATTCTTTCATTATTATTTCTTTTAGTCTCAAGAGCATATAATGGAACGTAAAGCTAAAAAGAATAATTTCCAACTTTGTGCCAACTCTTCATAAATAAATTTTATATGTGAATAATTCTTCCTGTCAGATTGTAGCAAAGGATATTCGTATCAAATCCAGATATTAGTTTACTTTTTGTTACAAAAGAAAAACAATGTTAGAAACTTAAGTGTTGTGTAGGTATTGATACATGGATGATTGCATTAAAATTACATTGGAAAACCTAGGAGAGGATCAAGTTCTACGTCAGTTAGTGATTACTTTTGAATCGAACTATTTGACAGTCGTTATGATCGAATTAATTATAACCTATTCGACATATATAGTTTTCAAAGAACTACTTTAATTTTCGTACAATCAATAACAGTATTACAATTAAAATATATTAAAACTTTCTACGTATTATTGTTATTTTTGATTTTTGTTAACAGCGTTCTTCGTTCTAGAATTTATTTTTAAATTTAATCTTTTCGTTGCATTATTAATCATGATTTCTGATTGCTGTTCTTCACCAATTGTAGTATGCAGCACGTACCTTTTGTTCCTTTATATCGTAATAATGCGGTTAAGCATTGAATGCCTAGTTAGAGGACTATGTACGTATTGAAAATTAATTTGGCTTTGTGCAGCGGTGCATTGTAGCGTAAACTACGTGGTCAGAGAAGTCAAAAGAGGATTTTGTGGTATAGTTCATTGGTTACCGAAAAGAAGGATTTAACCGAATGTTATTCTTAGCTTTATTCGAAAAGCATGTCTGTGTTTCCTACAGAAAAAAAATAATTGATACAAAATCATGGTACGATGCTTCACAACACACATTAAAACTCTTCCTTCCAATGCTTTGTAGCTTTCAGCCAATAAATTAAGAGAAATAGTAATTTTTCAATGCAAGTTAAATTATACGTAATCATCACTATGCCTTTGTGAATGTGGCTTTCTGTACTATACACAGTGATGATTTCAGGGGGTGAACCGGAGGATGATCCTTCGGAGCCACGAAATTCCCCCCGCAACCATATATCCTATCAACTCAATGTAGATTCCCTGTATTTTCATAATACTACTTTTTATCCCCAGTCTATTGAAATCCAACTTCCGGATAAAATAATCTGAAATCATCACTGACTATATGTGAATATATAATACTAGATTTCATAAGATTCTATGGTTTATTTTGGTATAAAGTCATTCATTATCACCCGTTGGATCTAGGAACTCCAATTCTTTAGACTCCCAAACTTTGCTATGTGTAGCTGCCGGAAGTCTTCTAGAAAGTTTATGACCGTATGTCAACAGCTATCAGAACACCTATAAGTAGTTTCCTGGAACCAATTCAGAGTTCGAGGAATCGGTTTCATTTTACTGGTTAACCATCTATTTAAACTCCGGTTTCAACGTTGTCCCTATAGAATAAAAGCGGTAAGAGATAGGGACTAATGATTCTTTTTAGAACTGATTCAGCGTCTCAAGAAATTGACCATCTTGATTCACATCTCTCTAATAAAACGGGAAGGGATAGAAATTGACTAGTATTTACTGTTGCAATATTAATCTCCACAGAACAAAAATAAATAAATAAATAAATAAAAATAAAAAATAATAATACGGTAATAAATAAAAAAGGAAATTGGTTATTTGGAATCAATTCAACGTCCCAACAATTAATTCCAGCTACTAACTGTAAATTAAGTCTCTATTCCAACTGGAAGTAGCATAAATTAACTATTTCCAGTTTTAATGTTGATCACGGTAGCGCAAAAGGGGTAAGATATTGCAACAAGGGGTTTTATTAATCAATGAAGCGTCTCGAGAATAGGTTCATTTCCCTCCGTTAACCCTTTATTCAAAGCAGAAGAGATAAAAATTAACAATTTCCGGTTTCAACACTCATCGCCATAGTGAAAAAGCGATAGTAGAAAGCGACAAGCAATTTTTAATATAAATTCAGCACCAGAAAATTGTTTTTTATCTCATTGTATTGCTGTATTGGAACTGAAAGTGGTAGACATTAACTAATAAGCTGTCCAAAGCTAAAAAAATAAAAGATAGTAAGTAATGGCTCTTTTTATATGAATTCAGCGTCCAAGGAACAGGTTCAATCTTTGATCTTATCTTTCTATTGCACCCAAAGATTACACTGTAGAAGTCCTACTTCCAGTTTAAGTATTGAATTCGCATAGTTTGGAGGTCTATCGTAGTTTCACAATGTGAAACAACTCTCACGTACTTATAAACGTTCTTCTCTTTGGGTAATAGGGTGTGAAAAAGACGAAGTTACAGACCCCCTAAGGGTATAACGAACCGTTTCGTCATTCTTCACATTATCACCGAAACTGTAAGAGGTAGGAATTTAAATTTTGTACAAGTGATCTCTTCTCAGACTGTAGACCAATGGTTCTCAAGCGGAATATTGGGCAGTCTCATAGTGTACGTCGCGAAATTTCAGAATGTAAAAATCATTAAGCATTTAGGTAATTACTTAAAATCAATTTTGAGATAGTCTGTATCAGTTAATGAAAGTGAAATGAAATCTTTGAGTTTTACGTCCCACGGTTATGCCGGTTATGCTAAAGGAGACAGTGATGATGAGAGATGAATGAAATGGTGGAATGAAGAAAGTGGGAGGAAACGGGAGAACCCCAAAAAAACCCACGCACACGGTGTTTGTCTACCACAAAGTTCACTTGGCGGGAGCAGGGTTTAAACCCGGGACCCCAAGCACAAGAGGTATCAGTTAATGACTCCAGCGGCAGCAACAATCATCAGTACACGTAGAGCCACTACTTTATAGAAAATTATTTCAACAGTACTATAATTTATGTATTATTAACAAAATATCAAGTGTATCAGGGTGTCGTAGGCTTTCAGTAAGGCATGTCGTCAGTCCCCCCCCCCCAAAAAAAATATTGGAAATATTGGGAACAACTGCCCTAGATTACAGATAGAATAAGTTTTGTTTGTTTGTTTATTTATTAAAGTGTAGCCTTCGTTTTCAGCACGAACGTCATATGAGACGTGGATCTACAGTTTACAGTAGGATTGGAACTTTACCATACTGCGTTCAAATTTCAATGCTCCACCATTGGGAATCGAACCCAATACCACATGCATTATAGGTGCGCGAGCTAGCCACTAGATCAACTGAGAAGAGTTGACAGGAATGTGTAAAATTTAACATCTAAAGAGAATATAAAGGCAAATAAGCGTTTTCTAGTTTTAGGAACTCGGAGTTTTGTATACCTATACTATCAGTAAGATGGATTGTTTGAGAATTATCATTTCCAAGGGTGAGTAGAGGGTTTTAAAAAGGTTTTCAATATCATTACATTTTTTTAAAGCACTGAGTATACAACCACAAAACTGTCATATGTATTTTGATATCGAATATCGCAGGGGGGAAATTGATTTGACAAAGTTTTGATACTGGGAAAAGGCACGTACGAGTGACTTTTGGAAAATTCGTTTTGAGGAGTATGAACTTTGTATAACAATTTCCATGAAACGTTTAGAAAGAATTTTCCGATTTTGTGTGAAAGAAAGTGTTTTAACTTTGTCTCAGCACATTTATGGGTGAGAGTAAAATAATGGTTTTCTTGAAGATTTGGATCGACTCAAGTTTTTCCCTAACGATTAGCATGAATTAGCGTTCCCCCGTTCCGTTTTCAGATTGCGTGAAAATAATTTGATTCAGTCTGGATGTGAAAAGTTAATTAAGAGCAATTGTTTGAGAATTTATGAAACGCCAGTAAAATCGAAGTTATTAATATGTATCTTGAAAACAGAAACAGTTTCTGCAGACTGTCCATAAATGTTACTCTTCTCGTACGACAAACATTGACTTCTCATCTTTTTGTTCATTTGTGCTTTATACAAATAAACACTGTTCAGTTCACATGCTTCTACCTTGGCGTACTTTTATGTAACAGAAAAGAGACAGTAAACAATTTAAAACTTAAAATATGTATCTTAAGTGGAATAGAGGGCTTTAAAATTTGTTAAGTATCTGAAAAGCCTCTCAAGTTAGACAACCCAAACAACTATATTGTATTCCAGGTTGCATACCATTCAGCTCTTGCTAAAAACTTGCACTTCTTGTGGTGTTAGTGTGTAAAATAGAGCTTGACAAACGAGATGTACGTACGCAATGCAACGCGCAGTTTCTATAATTTACAATTTCGTGTTCTTGTTTCTACGTAAGTAAAATTTTAAACGGAAATTTCTCTCCCATATTTTAAACCAAAAGAGAACAATCTTCGGTAAGTGAATGCAATGACTATTTCTGGACTGCAAACATATGAATAATGTTACTTTTAAATAATAGTGAATCCTTCTTCTGGTTTTATTGAAGGTAAAGAACACAATTCTACTTTGTAGAAACCATTTTTTAAATCACTTTTCTATCTACTGAAATATTCAAACATATATTCGTAAAATAGTACTTGGGCTCGTATTAGGATAAAAGTACCGTTGCGTTAATTTATATTTACATTTTTTTTCATAAACTGTTCCCATTTGACATTGTTTCTTTCAGACAGAGTCCTAGGTAATTCACTCTCAGTTATGGAAGAAGACCTTTAACACGATATCCTCACACGACTACGTGGGAAAGGAAATGATGAATGTATAAAGCAAGTTCCAAAAACAGAAAGATTCAGGAAGCAGTGGAACTGTATATAGCTTTAAAATCATCAAACAAAAGAACATTGAATAAGGTTACCTTGGGGAAGTACAGTAGAACAAACTGTGGAAGAGAAACTGAAGAATTAGTTGATGTAGACATCTGTTGGTTTAAACCATTTTTTAATTTGTTGCGTATACTGTCAAATACCATAGCTACTAATGAGAAGAAATAACACAACTGAAATGAAACTTAGCAGAACCATTGGTATTTAATAAAGCAGACACGTTGGTGTTGTTTGAACCGCAACCATTCTAGTGCGTATTCTGTCGGAGAGTTTACGATTTATTTAAAAAAAATGGAACATTGAATGATTGGGTTGCATGAAAAGAAGAATGAGAAAAACATGTGTACAGAACTGCAATAACTGGATAACTACGATTTAGGAAAACTTTTAGAAAGTGTATGAGTGTTACTTAAAAATAGTGATAAATAAACGATGTTACTATGGTACTATAAAACACTATTTACAATAATTATGTGTTTTGTTTATTTTTGATAATACACACTTTGTAGTCTTTAAAGTAGTTTAAGATTATTTTAAAAAAAATAAATGACCTTGGTGATTGGTTGGTGACCCAAACACGAGAACGTTAGTTAATTAGTGCATTTACTCAAAACTGAAAACAAATGCCATTTACGAGGAGTACTAATTAAAACTACGGCAACTGCCTTCCTATTTTTATACGTATAACATACATAATAGCTTTTAAAAGAAGTGCAAAACTTGTATGAATACGTATGTTCATTGGCACCAATTGTGGTGTATACTGCTAAAGAAAGTAATACTAGTTACAAATATAAGTAGTTTAGCAAAGTCAATGCATTACTTTATTACTATAGCCTCGCTGCTGAAAGGGACGTTAAACTCAAAATCAACTCAACTGAACAACACTTCCGTAATGTATGTTAAAAACTTCTTTTGTATAAACTTGCAAAATAGTACACTAAAGAATGTTTCTAGTGAGTGGCGAAGACAGTTTTCCCTAAAGCCGACAGATTATGTATAATCATGGCGGTCATTGTTTCAAGCACACGATTAACAGATCGAAATTTAATCGCAAATTTCGACTAGGGAAGAATTATCACATAAGCGAAGTGAAGTATTTTCTGTAACCAATTAACTCTAAAGATGTTACAGCACAATAATATGTATACAGGGTGTTTCAAAACAACACCCACAGCGTTGAGAAGGTGATTACTGACACCAAGATAAGACAAAAAGTATAGACCAACCTGGGTACACAAATGCTTCCTTTCGGAGTTAAGGCTGCCGAAACCATGAAAAGAATTAACTTTAAAGGTCCATAGCTCCAAAATTATGTGACTTACATCTTTAGTATTTACATCTTTATTATTTTTTTTTCCAAAATTGAAACTAATAGAAATTCAATTTTTCGCATTCGAAGATGGATTTTCACTACACTTCATTACAAGCAATAGAGAAATTTTAAAGTTAAAATTGAGGTATCACTATATTCCATTTCTGCAAATGTCCCTAGTAAAATTTATTCACAATTAAGACCTAACTAACCGTAGAGTTACCCATGAGAGAATTTGCTTGACGAGGTAACACAATATCTCGAATCGTGTTTCCCTACCAACAGGAACACAATTTTTGAGACAAGACTTCAGTTTCACGAGACCTCTTCGAGGCGTGACAGCATCAACTTCTATCTCTAAATTGCTTTGCCGTATACAAAAAAAAAAAAAGTCTACACCAAATTTCATAAAAAAGTCAATCATGCTGTTGTCAAGGTACCATTTAGAAAATTTCAACCAGGAATTTACTCGCCTTAGATTACAGAATATGGATAAACGCGATTATTGATAACTGACGCTTGGTGATTTTGATGCGTGGTCAATCTTGGGAAATATGCAATTTGAAATAAGTACTTTATCAATATAAAAGGATATCATTTCACTAATATTTTCGTACTCTGTAGTATAGATGGTGTGCATGCTCTGCAAACTTTGAAGCAAAATGGAACTCAATATTCAATCCAATCAAAAAATAAAACACCAAATTCAGTAAATATCATTCCGTCTGTAGCTATAACATAGAAGTTGAAATAGGTGTTTACTTTTATTATTTTCCCCTCCTTATATTCGTATCTTTGCGGGAAAGAAAATCTACCTAATCTACCTATCAACAACGGTAGCTGAGTTATTAAGCTAATATCATCAAAAAGATTTACGGATTTTCTCTTGCATAAAGAAAAGCCTCTGTGTTAACAAATTTATCCATATACTATGGCATTGTCTTAACACCATCTTAAGGCACAGAGTAACGTACTTATAAGATTTACAGCGAATCACATTCCCCCATATTACAATAATGTAATAGTACATATTTCTGTATATTCTGTATATATATATATATATGTGTGTGTGTGTGTGTGTGTGTGTGTGTGTGTGTGTTACTCTTACTGTCAAGATCGAATCTGTTTGCTATTTCGTTTTAAAAAAGAAAACTAAAAAGAGATGGCTGTGAAAAATTTCTTCGGAAAAATAAAAAAAAGAGTTCGTTGGTTTCTTTGTGTTTTGGGGTGACATCTTTCTGGTTCAATACGCCATAATACAAAGAAGGAAATATACTCTTGAGACAGGAATTGTTACTACCTGAAACGGAGTCCTCTCGTGCCGTCGTGACAAATCTCTGCTCTCTTAGGGAACAGAGTGCACGGAGACAAAAACCAAAAGAAAAAATGAAGGAAAAAAGATGTACTAAATGTGATCGGAACGGAAAGAAAAATAGCTTCTCTCAGCTGAAAGATAGAGATGTGGACGAACCTTGTCCCTTATGAGAATAAATGTTGCAAACTCTTAAGTTTTGAGAACTGCCATTAGTGTAGCTAAAGTGGAGACCTTTTACTTTTCTTGCATTTGCTTGCGAACGAGAGGTCATTGCGTGATCACATAAATAATCCTGGCAGTTTTCGTGGAGGATGAGGATTTTTCAAATCGTTACAATCATTGGTTCTCAATCATGAGGTCTGAAGAGAAAAGCTTCTCAGGTCTTTTCCAATTACCTTGAAGTTAATTAGCACAAAGGCATACCATAGGTAAAACTATTTCTTACTCTACATGCACAAAACAACTGAAATAGACATTTCGCTAATATTGTATATACAGGGTGTTTCAAAACAACACCGACAATGTTTAGAAGGTGATTCCTGACATCAAGATAAGACGAAAAGTATTGACCATCCTGGATGCACAAATGCACCCTTTCGGAGTTATAGGCGGCCGAAACCATGAAAAGACTTAACTTTAAAGGTCCATAGCTCCACAATTATGGGACTTACCATAGTCGGGTCAATACTCCCCTTAGGAATTAATATGTGGGCTATACATGTTTCAGAATTCTAAGGTAGTCACGCAAAAAGTTTTATATAAGAGTTTGGCTACGGACATATAATTTGAAGTACTCACCAACTACCCTTATAGAAATTGTTGCGGTAGTATTGAAGGATTCTGAAATAGAATATTTGGATAGGGGACATACTAGTTCCTAAATGAAGTCTTGACCCCACTACGGTAGGTCTCATAGTGTTGGCCACCCAATATACTAACGCCATACAGCTAGGCCACCCAATATACACCTTCTTATCCCATAATTGCGTCTGGTAAAGAGACACTCTCTCTCTCCTTCTCTCCCATACTAAAACCATCTTACAACAGGAGTGCAATTCTAATTTCAAACTTCACATGTATTGGTATCGATAAAATGAAAGAATGAAACGAAGACGAAACAAGATTCATAAGTTGATGTAAGGAGAAACTTAAACACACCCAATGAAAAATTGAAGCCAATGGATGTATATTACTTACAGGATCAGAAATGAGTCTGAGAGCGAGCGAGCGAGCGAGAGAGAGAGAGAGAGAGAGAGAGAGAGAGAGAGAGAGAGAAGAAAAAATGAAACGGAAGAACAGATAAAAATGTGGAATTTAAACTAGTAAGAAAGAACTTAACATTATAAAGTTCCGTTTCCAGAAATCAAATAGTAATATAGAAATAACGTTTTTAGGTATTTTTTCTGGGCTATTTGAATATATAGAGGATGCTTCAAACATTCTTTATATCACTTTCAAAAAGGATAGCATACTCAATTTCCAGTAGAACTGTAGTTCTCCGAGAGACGTTTAGGATAATGTCAAAAGTTTAACACACATGCTTTGTTCCGCGTGGTTGGATTGCAAATTCGGTAGTGTTCATTGATGTACAAATTCAAAATACATTCTAATAAACCCAGTAGGTAGCGTAGATCATATTTTCCATTCCAGACTACTAATGCAAAGTGAACAAAATATAAAAAAGAAACGAAAAGAAAGAAAAATAGAATGAGTGCTATTTTACTGCTAATTTTTTTAATCAGAAATACCCTATATTAAATGAACAAACTGTATCATAATGAAAAGTTACAAATGTTCAAAACGAAAATTGAATGTTCCTTATAGATGTAACAGACCTTGCATGTTTCAAATTTCAAACGTGAATAAAACACATTGAATTATACGATGCGATCAAATTTTGTGTCGATAAATAAAATTTTGTTTTCAAATAAACAAAGAGGCGGGCCATTTTCTAGTCTTCTTCGAAGATTTATCTGTTCCGACTATCCAGTATCAATTTCATCTATTACGGATATAACGTTGTAATTTGTGCAGATAGAATGAATAGGCTAGAGCTGTCAGTCGGATGATGTTGGTTAGCTTGTGCACCTCAACTTGGTCGAAGATTCGAACCCGTAGTGAGCCGGTAATTCGACTGCGAGTCGGTAACCCAGAAGATAAAAAGAGATTTTCCTTATTCCCTTGTGCTTAAACAGTATTTCTTTCAGAGATGACCAGGACTGGAGATGGTATCCCCAGAGCATGAAAAGCACGACATCTAAGTTCCCAGTTAATTAGATTTTCCAGACAAAATCGATCGGGCATGGCTCCGTTTTAACTCTGGGATACACACACGCATATGAAGTGTGTGTGTGTGAGAGAGAGAGAGAGAGGGAGAAGGGAAATATTCAAAAACAGGATAGGGAAACGTCAAGAAAAACAGTGAGGAATGGATATAAATATGGAACATACTTATCATTTAAGTGTATGATGAAGAACGCACAAACTGTCTACTCGAATTCTTGCCAGTGATTCCTTGTAAGTTCTCCAAGAGAAGATGAACTTTTGTTTGCAGCCATTATTTTATGGGAAAAACTGATACTATCTGACAGGGAATCGAACCGAGATTTTCTACTTGGTAGTCTAGCACCTTACCAGTACACACCGATTGGTCTATCCAAACTTTCTTTAACAAATGGTGTAGTGTATCTTTCTGTAAACGTAACACGAAAAGTATATATACACTGCAGATCAATGAAATGTTTCGAATTTTCTGGTAATGCCCTCGCCCTTTCCCAACCAACATTCGTAAATCGTTTCTATCATGATACAAGTGTTTGCTTCTACAGTCTTAAGTATGTGGATTCTTCACAATCATTTTGTGAAAGAAGCACTTTGGCGTGAACAGGATTTGAACCTATGTTGGATACGTGTACTATTTGTAAGTCCATTACGTTACCTCTACACTAACATGCCACATGAAAGTACGAGCGACATATTACTTACTTCAGGCCTGATCTTTGGTAGAAACCGGCTTCTTCTTGTAGGGTTATTTACGCAAAAGTGTATGACGAAATTGATTTATTCGACGACCTGGAGATAAATTAGTGCCAACTAATAAAGGAAATAACATACAATCCAGGAAAAGTTACAGAAATAAAAACATTCTGCAGTAATTTCACCGTGCAAGTTCAAAAGTATGCGAATAATAATAATAATACATATTCACGTTGACAGTATAGTTCTCAAGTACTATTGTTGATAGGTTATTACTATTATTATCAATAATAATAATTTTATTATTATTCCAGTACTTTTGAAGTTACTGCACATTATGCTGAAATTACTGTACATTATTCTGAAATTACTGCATAAAATGTTTTTATTTCTGTAATTTTTCCTGGATTGTATGTTATTTCCTCTATTAGTGGGCACTAATTACTCTCTGAGTCGTCGAATAAATGAATTTCGTTGTACACTTTTGTGTAAATAACCCTTTAGGAAGAAGCCAGTTCGTTCCAAAGATCACGGCCGAAGTAAGTAATACTTGGCTTGTAGTTTCAGATGGCATGATAGTGTAGGGGTAACGTAATGGACCTACGAATAGCACAGGTGTCCAACATAGTTCAAATCCTGTTCACGCCAATCACGTTCCTGTTTTTTTCTTTTAGAAAGTGATTGTGAAGAACTGACTTTTCATATTAGGCAAGCAATACTTAAGAATGTGGAAGCAAACAACTGTATCATGATAGAGACGATTTACGAATGTTGGTTGGGAAAAGGCAAGAAAATTACCAGTACATTCAAAACATTTCATTGATCTGCAGTATACACTTTTCATGTTATCATTCCTAGAAAGATAGACTACAGCATTTGTTAAAGAAAATTTCGGAATAGCAATTGTTGGTGTACTGTAAAATATTAGATTTCCAAGTAGAAAATCTCGGTTCGATTCCCCGTCAGATAGTATTATTTTCTCGCATAAAATAATGGCTGCAAACAGAAGTTCATCTTCTCTTGGAGAACTTACAATGCATTACTGGCGAGAATTCGAATAAATAGTGTGTGTGTTCTTCATCTTACACTGTAATGATAAATATATTTGATATTTATATTTGTCTCCTCTCTCTCACACACATACACATTTCATGTGCGTGCGTGTACTCCAGAGTTAAAACGGAGCAAGAGCCGATCGACCTTGTCTGGAAAATCTAATTAACTGGGAACTTAGATGTCGTGTTTTTCGTACTCTGAGGATAACAACTCCAGGTCCTGGTAATCTCTGAAAGAAATACTGTTTAAGCACAAGGGAATAAGGAAAATCTCTTTTTATTCTTTGGATTACCGACTCTCAGTTGAATTACCGGGTCATTACAGGTTCAAATCTTTGACCCAGTCGTGGTCCATAAGCTAACCAACTGAAGCGATGATCCGTTTGAGCTCTAGCCTGTTCATTCTATCTTTGCAAATTACAACGTTATATCCGGAATAGACGAAATTGATACTGGATAGTCGGAACAGATAAATCTTTGGAGAAGACTCGAAAATGGCCCGCCTCTTTGTTTATTTGAAAATAAAATTTTATTTATCGACACAAAATTTGTTTGCATCCTTTAATTCAATATGTTTTATTCACGTTTGAAATTTGAAACATGCAAGATCTGTTACATCTATAAGGAACATTCAATTTTCGTTTTGAACATTTGTAACTTTTCATTATGATACAGTTTGTTCATTTAATATAGGGTATTTCTGATTAAAAAAATTAGCAGTAAAATAGCACTCATTCAATTTTTCTTTCTTTTCGTTTCTTTTTTATATTTTGTTCACTTTGCATTAGTAGTCTGGGATGGAAAATATGACCTACGCTACCTACTGGGTTTATTAGAATGTATTTTGGATCAGTATATCCAATGAACACTACCGAATTTGCAACCCAACCAAGCGGAAACAAAACATATGTGTTAAACTTTTTACGTTATCCTAGATGTGTCTCGGAGATCTACAGTTCTACTGGAAATTAAGTATGCTATCCTTTTTGAAAGTGATATAAAGAATGTTTGAAGCATCCTCTATATATTCGAATAGCCCTGAAAAAATACATAAAAACGTTATTTCTATATTACTATTTGATTTCTGGAAACGGAACTTTATAATGTTAGGTTCTTTTCATGCCTGTTCTACATGGATGCGAAACATGGTCACTTACACTGAGGAAAGAACATAAACTGAAAGTATTCGAAAACAAAATCCTGAGACGAATATTCGGACCCAAGAGGAACGGGAATGGAGAATGGCGGAAACTTCATAACGAGGAACTACATAATTTATACGGTTTACCCAACATTGTTAGGGTCGTCAAGTCTAGGAGGCTTAGGTGGGACGGTCATGTAGCTAGAATGTAAGAAAGTAGAAACGCTTTCAAAGTCTTAACTGGAAGACCAACCGGAAAACGACCATTAGGAAGACCTAGGCGCAGATAGATGGGAGGACAATATTACGATGGATCTTGCAGAGATTGGAATACAAAGTGGAAACTGAATGCAGTTAGCTAAGGATAGGTCAGTGGGGAGCTTTCGCGAACGCGGCGTTGAACCTCTGGGTTCCATAGACCATAGAGTTAGTTAGTTAGATTCTTTTCTTACTACGTTTAAATTCCACGTTTTTATCTGTTCTTTCGTTTCTTTTTCTTCTTCTCTCCCCTTCTCTCTCTGGCTTGCTCACTCTCTGCCTCATTTCTGATCCTGTATGTAATATACATCCATTGGCTTCAATTTTTCATTGTGTGTGTTTAAGTTTTTCCCTACATCAACGTAAGAATCTTCTTTCGTTTTGGTTTTATTCTTTCATTTTATCGATACTAATACATGTGTCGTTTGAAATTAACATTGCTCTCATATTTTTAGCTATTTTTAGTATGGGAGAGAAGAAAGAATGAGAGAGAATTAGTCTCTTTACCAGACACGATTATGGGATACGAAGGTTTATATTGCGTAACCTAACTTCACGGCGTTAGTTGTCGCAATTGTTTAGATGCGGATTGTACAATATAGGTCTGAGATCCTATAGGAAATTTCATTTTGAGAATGCTAACAATTTACAGGAAAATGAGTAAACTTGCTGATTTTTAATAGAGAAATCAAGTTTACTATGCAAATTGATATGACTAAGTTATTATGTTAGTTTAGTTTATTTAAGGACAACTTTGGAACAAAAATGTTTAAAGACTTAATTACATAGAATTCATATTATATTTATTATCTTCACCAGCAAGAGTCCGGTTCTCGAGATATGACTCAAATAAGAGTGAAGGAATCCACGGTCATTTTGACAATGAAGGGTGATATAAAGATTTGGTTTTTCACACAGCAGACTCATATTCAAATGGGTTACAATCATAACAGTGAGTTGCTTCACGATGACGTTGAATGAAAGAAACATTGTTTCCTAGAATACATGGCCTACCACCAACATGTGAAGTAGCGCCAATCCTTTTTAATTAGAGACTAGAAAATATAAAGGTGGCTAAGGCAGACATCACTGTTGGAAGAGATATTATGAGTTCTCATTCTTGAACACCATTCACAATCTTCGAATCACTTTGGAATTCTCAAATGAGATTAACAGTATGTATATTAGAATTAGACTTTGCAGAGAAAACTGTTAATTGGGTCAAGTTTGAAAACTACTTTCTTTCCTTTCTTTCTTAGGGAAAGTTATTGGAGAAAGAAAGTAGTTCTTTGATAATGCTCCGCGAATTCTCTTCTGAGCAATGGTTGCTGTGTATGTATTTATATGTTAATTGACAGATTGACATAGTCACCGAATTAAAAAAAAAAGATATTTTGAGGAGATAAAATGGGTAAAATATCACATCAAAGAGTGACGATTGTAGACGCCATTATTAGCCTAAACTACAAAGTTATACGGTATGAGCAATGGAAAGACTTACATTAACAGAGAAAGTAAGATAGTATAATATTATGATGTACCTTTGGTTAAATTCAGCAATGACCTGATTGTATAAGGGATGTGTTTCAAGAAAACAAGTATACAAAGTGATAATTCACGATATTTTAACAATGATAATCCGTGGGTTTATGTGAGAAATTACCATTCGAATATATGCATTTCCTCTTTCGGCAATATTCTGTGCACATTACTTTTACTTCGACTGAAGTTATGTTCTTGGGAGAGTCGCATAACACCTATCAATATACTTCTGACCATTTTTATTACCAAAGCTGTTGCAGTACCTTCTTTAATCGTTGTTCATGTACTGACGTAATTTTGGCTTCCATTCAAGTCGTGTGATTTTTTTAAACATTCTGATCAAGTTCCTTCAGGAGTGTTTCGTGTTTTGCATTTGCATTTCCTCGCAACGCTCGTATTCCTTAACCATGCATTACGTGACTACTCGTATTTGAAATAATGAAGTTATTCCAATTTGGCTGACGGCGTTGAGTGTGCACTCATAATATGTATTTTCAGCTGTTTCCAGTGTTTCCTGTCTCACAGTTAAATGACTTGATCTGGACTTTCAGACACCTTGTATGTCTTCCTTTACGCTACTGATCTTAACATTTTGAGTCACGAGACATGACACTGTTCTGTTCCAAAAAAAAAAAATGTAACAGTGTCACGTATTCACTACGCTAAGAAATGCAGTTTGTATGGCATGATTCTTTCTCAACTAATGTTGAAACTGAAAGTGGCAGTAGATTTCAACCACTTCCGGTTTTAGTAGAGAGATTAAAGTGGAGATGGAATATATTTTTGGTACATTTAATCGATTATAGGAAATCGCTTCTTGTATATTTTACCGTTTAATGATCAACGTTAAGACTGGACTAATAGTAGATTTCTACTACTTTAAATTTGATTGTCATTCCCTAGCAATGAACTCGACTCATAATTTTGAATCCTCTACATTCTGGCGATGATTGATGGAAATCCATCAAGTAGTTCTTGAGATTTTTTTTGTCTTTCGGACAAACAAACATCATTTTGTCCCGGACGAACTGACATAGTTTTGTCTCCCGGACGAACAGACATGGGTTTTTCTTCCGGACGAACGGAACGGGCACGTGAACAGACATGGTTTTGTCTCCTGGACGAACGGACACACGAAAGGTCATAATTTTGTTTCTCGGAAGAACAGACACACAAACAGACATGATTTTGCCTCCCGGAGGAACGGACATAAGAACAGACATGGTTTTGTCTCCTGGACGAACGGATGCACGACCAGACATCGTTTTGTCTCCAGGACGAACGGACACAAGAAGGAACATAGTTTCGACTCCCAGACGGACAGACACACGAACAGACATGGTTTTGTCTCATGAAGGAACGGACGTAGAAACAGACATGGATTTCTCTTCCGGACGAACCGACATACAAACTGATAGGGTAAACTTGGTTGGTAAACCAAACTTCTTAAGAAATTAAGAACGCTTTCTTGGCAAATTCAAAAGGCTAATAACGTTTCCTGTGTTAACGCTGTTAAAATTGTTCGGATCTTGCCATTCGAACATTTTTCTGCTGTTATTGGGAAATGTGTTTTCAATTATTTCAGGATTTAACATCTGCCACATGAAATACAGATTGCTGTCAAAATTCGAATAATTCATTACTCAAATATTCATGTTATTTGAGCAAAGCTTAGAATTCTTCCATTTTTAGAATATTCGTTATCTGAATGACTGCTCGAACAACCATTCGTGATCCGAATTATTGTTCAAATAATTATTCCTTTTCCAAATTATTGTATGAGTAATTATTCGTTATCCTAATTATTGTTAGAGCAACGAATTTTATCAATTTGAATTTTAACAGCTCTAGTCGTTAGCTTACGTGACGATGATATTCAATGTTTACTAGGAAACTATTTTCCTTTTTGTTTACTGATAAAATTCATATATCCACTTGATTCACCCTTTTCTTTCTTCGGTTCTAAATGTAAACTTTTCCTTTCTTTCCTAATTGTTTTTTTAATCATTGTTTTGTCTTCTTATATAATGTATGATTAAAAACTACATAAAAGCCTCTTTTTATTAGAGCTAAATTAAGAATTGTTAACCTAAGTGAAGAAATTGAAGAATAAAATTTCCCTTTCTATATGGATAAATATTGTGCTTCAGTTTACATGTATATTATTCACTGGACATTATTCTAGATGTATAATGTTTGAGCAGTCGATAATAATATTAGAAATCACAATTAGAATGCTTTGGTAGATGTTGGATACGACTCAAGTTGGCTCTCTTATTTGGTATTACATGGCTCCATTGCTCCAACTCGAATCTGTCATTTTCAAGAGCTTTAGATACGTATTGTACTATGCGAATATTACAGCATGAACCAATACACTTTCGCTTATATTCGTGCATGCAGTACTATTCTTACAGTTTTGTTTTTCAACTTCGCAAGTTCGTCCAATGTTTCTCCATAACTTCACGCACAAATCGTGGTTA
The DNA here is from genome assembly GCF_964235325.1 of Thermobia domestica. Taxonomy (NCBI): domain Eukaryota; kingdom Metazoa; phylum Arthropoda; class Insecta; order Zygentoma; family Lepismatidae; genus Thermobia; species Thermobia domestica. The sequence goes on from NC_137454.1 coordinate 246,233,036, forward strand.
GAAGCTTTCATATATTTTATTCAGGCAGCTGAATTTATTGGCAGAAAGGTATCAAAACTAAACAAAAAGAAAGTGGTTCTTTCTACTCCTTAGCTTTTCATATGATCAACTTCTATCGCTTTTGAACTCCCTCGGTCTCCAAGACTGCTCTTATGTTATGTCACGTTGGCAATTTATTGCCGAGAGAGGATTTTGGACAACGAAGGTCTTCTATGCAGGAAGCGATTTCCTTTGAAGTCGAGGAATTTGTTCGAGAATTATGTTAGATCTTGGAATACATTGCCACTAAAAATGTGAACAACAGGGATCATTGTGTGTATACATAAAGCTGTCATGATGTAACTTCTACTTCTACTGACGTAATGTAGCCGTGACAACTATAACTTAATACTACATGAATATGGTTGGATAGCAAATGCTATATGACTATGGTATGTGCTCAGTAAACTAAAATAACTTGAAAGTACTTACGAAATTTTATTTGATATGTATATAGACCAAGATACATAACAATCTTTGATTATAATATATCATTTTCATCGATTTTTACATTTAAATTATTATAAGCAAGCTAGTGTGGACAATATCGTGTCTGTGGGTTTTCTCGTGATACTTCCATTTCCTCCCAAAATTTTATTTCATAAACTCTTCCATCATCATGCACTTGCATTATTTATTCGTCTCCTTTATCCTAAAGGTCATAATCGTCGGGCGTTAAACTATAAGATTTCATGTAATTTCATTATATTACAAAACAATTACTTGTGATATAACTCTATGATATACTGGCAGGTGATTAAGACCTCAAGTTATAAACTTTAGTTAAAGTTATGGAAGAAAAAGAAAAATGTATATTAGAGTTGCTGATTGTATAGGATCAGCAGCGCCATTTCAGATTTTACTTTTGGAAGAGAAGGAGAGGGGGAGACAGTTCGTGACATCCCGGTTTAAGTATTCACAAATTTGTAAAATTTACAGAAGAAATATGTAGTTTTACTTCAAAAGAGAATATCGTAAATAATCAAAATGAACATTTATTTCGTTAACTGCCGCCAGCTTTTTAGCATGACAAACTAAAAATGTGTAAAAACAAACCAATTGTGCTAGGTTGCCAGTTAAAAGCATGAATGCAACAGTTCGCTGAAGTGGATCCCTGAAGGGGACGACACGTTATTACACGATGTTAGTTATTCACTATGACTCACAGATATTTGCTATTTTCTCAATATATTTATTTCACAATGGAGTAACCTTTGGCCGTAATGTCCTTCTTGGGAAAATAGATCCGTGTTCACTATCACTAATATACTTAAATAAAAACTAATTCCTGTTCTTGTATCATGCACTACAAGAACGAGATTCCCAATTCTCTGAAGTAATATTCAAAATTTTTAGTTATTGCTGCAGGGCTTATCGGAATTTAATCCTCAAAATGTATAAGGATCGTACTTCCATCATACCTAATTATGTAAAATTATGTTTTTAACCACACACTACTGTATCAGGAATATATGGTGTACTATGTGCTATATGAAGACAATGTTCCAGTTCATGGCAAGTTCCTGTTTTTTCCTTATATGCGACAGCAGGCTCTTTAAAATGTACAGGATAAATATGTAAAGTGTTTCCTGAATCATTCTTGTTTACGCGCACACCCACTGTCGCTGATATGCTTACTCCTTACGGACCCATCCCTATGCTACCACTCGCGTCTGCCTGATACACTCCTGCATTGATTCGGTTAGATGCAATTCGTGCTTTTTTTAGTGGCAATTTAGTACAGATTGGTTGCTGTTTTCTGCAGTATAGTTTTTACGACATACAGTATTTCGGACGCTCTACAGAATTGGCCCGAAGTGGGCGTACTGACAGTTTTAGGTTTTACCCACATTTGTTTGGTAACATTTCTTCGCATTGTCTGGCAGCATTGCTATCCATGTCCAGGATGGAGCACCAGCGCACTTCGCGATTCACGTGCGTAATTACCTGAATCAGACGTTTCCTGGCCGCTGGATTGGAAGAGGCAGTGCATCTTCACCAGCTCCCTTTGCCTGGCCTCCAAAAAGTCCCGATCTGACGACAGCAGACAATGCTCTCTGGGGTTTCATAAAGCAATAAGTAAGAAACACTCGATATCACATAACGCAGGAATTATGAGCAGCTGTGGAACACGCCTTCACCCTCGTGACTCCGGAGTATCTCTGCAAAACATCTTCTAGAACTTGGTGCAGAATTCAGCTGTGTTACGACATGGATGGTGACCATACCGATGTTTATGACTCTTATGACTTCAAGGTAACTGTGTATAGACATTCTGCCATAACGAACACAATGCTGTTGAAACTAAACTGGGGTACGCCCACTTCCGGACCACCGTGTATTTATACAATAACGATTAAGCCCTCCTAATGTGAATCTGCACCTATAACATCCAATAGACCCGAAAAGTGCATCTACTCGCACGAGAAACATTTTATAAGGCACTAGAAATGTATTATTTCAAAGAAGTGCATAAATCGTGAATTTATGTGTGGATACCTAAACTGGGACAGTACCGAAGATTCCCCACCGACATGAGTTTCATGTCTTCTATTAATACTACACAATTCATTATAAAATATTTGGTCTAAGAATTAATTCGTGCGGGTGGACAAGAGATGGCGCAACGAACGGAGCGTCCCACAGTTCCGTGTATCCACACATGTGTTGCAAACCCCTGTCATCGCATATCGTTCGTAGTATAGGGCAGTGGATTAAAGCGTCAACAACACCAGTTTGTAGTTAAGTGAACATGGCGCAATTTGTGCCTGATAAAGTGTTTTTGCGGGGTGTCCTGCTGCATTACTTTAACATGCAGAAAAGTGCGACTGAAAGTCATCGTATTTTGGTGGAAGTGTATGGTGACCATGCTCTAGCTGAGCGAACGTGTCAGAAGTGGTTTGCACGGTTCAGAAGTGGTGATTTCGGCTTGGCAGACCAAGAGCGAGCTGGACAGCCAAAAAAAATTTCAAGACGAAGAATTGACAGCATTTCTCGAGCAGGATTCGTGTCAAACGCAGGAACAACTTGCAGCAGCATCAGGCGTTGATCAAACAACAGTCTCCAAACGCTTGAAAGCCATGGGAATGATTCAAAAGATGTCACATTGGGTTCCACATGAATTGAAAGACAGAGACGTTGAAAGACGAAAAACCATTTGCGAATTGCTGCTTCAACGACAGAGCAGAAAGGGGTTTCTGCATCGAATTATTACGGGTGATGAGAAGTGGATCCATTACGAGAACCCTAAACGAAAAAAGGCCTGGGTGAAACCAGGTGAACCAGGTCCATCACAACCAAAACGAGATATTCACTGTGCAAAGGTTATGCTGTGCATATGGTGGGATATGAAAGGTGTGGTGTACTATGAGCTGCTGCAACCGAGTGAAACTATGAATGGAGAACGTTATCGACGACAATTAATGCGTTTGAAGCAAGCTCTGGCCAGAACACGACCAGAATGGGAGAACAGACATGATAAACTTATTGTTCAACATGATAACGCTCGCCCACATGTCGCAAAACCGGTCAAAACCTATTTAGAAAATGTCGGATGGGAAGTTTTACCCCACCCGCCGTATTCACCAGACGTTGCTGCTTCGGACTACTACTTGTTCGATTGCATGAACAACGATTTGATTGGACAGCGGTTTACTTCTTCAGAAGATATCGAAACATGGGTCTCTGACTGGATCGCTTCCAAGGATGAGGACTTCTTTCGCCACGGAATCCGTACATTGCCTGACAGATGGGCGAAAGTGGTGGCTAGCGATGGACAATATTTTTCTTAAGGTATTTATGTATTTTGTGTTTGTACTACAGCTTCAATGTGTGCGTACCAACCGCACGAATTAATTCCTAGACCAAATATGTATTTCTTAATTCAGGGGTATAACTATAACGGACCTTCCTCAAATGACACTCCTGTGTGGGATTCGTAATTTTTGTGTTAGACGATATTTATGTGATACGTAATTGGAATGTAAGCAAATCTGGATCTGGAAAATGGATGAATAATAATTAGAATACAATTGTGTACTTTGCTTCAATCTATTGATAGCAGTAACATATATTGAATTGCATGAAATTCTAGAGGAGATTGTTTATCTTGTTGCTAGGTAATTGGAACAAGGAAGGTTATGCGGTTAAAATGATGATTGCTGCATATATAGTTTGTTCAAAGCTGGGTACAGCATAGATCTAGTTTCTGCAAATCAAGTTGCAAATTAAGAGAGTTAATATAATTGGAAATTTATTAGGTTATTTCTGTTGTACCGGCCAGTTCATTTTCTAGACATATTAGTTTCAGAACTTCAATTAGATTTTAATGTAATTTTTAATAGAAAAGAATCACTGGTATAGTTGGAATTGCGGGCAAAATTCTGTAGTTCACTATGCATTTATTCGTTTATCAACATGTTGTTAAGTAACTTTCACATGAAAGGATAAGGTAAAATAAATAAAAAGAACAATTTTCTCTTAAAATGCAAATTGAGTATATGTGATCAAATTCGCGTCTATTTACCATCCTTCTGTAAAGCTTTACTTCCGGGCAGAAACATGAACATTACAGAAGAGGGGAAAAAGCTCAACTGAAAGCGTTCGGATCATATGCGAAAGAATATGAATTATTCTATTGTGGAAGAAATTCGTCTTTCATTGATTTTAACGAATCTTTATTACGAATATAGGCCTAAGTACACACTACATTTACTGAATATTTAACATGTTAACGTGTAACTTCAAGTTAACATTTTTTTTAATGATATGCAATTTCCATATTTTTTTTTCCTTCGTATCTCTTTGTTTGTCTCATCATCATCATGGGTAAACTCCTGAATCAACTCAAATGAATTTTGAAACATAGAACTTGATCGAACCGTTATATATAATATCATGAGCCATTGTGTTTCTGAATTTGTTTTACACTCTTGGCCAGTATTCAAATTATGAAAGAGAAGTGCTACTACTTGCGTCGGTTCCTAACTTCAACTCGATTTTTTAAATTTATTTTTATTTTTATTTATTTTTTTGCATTGGCTCATACTAGCAGCAAATATAAAGATGCAAACTCACAAATCAGAAGCAAGACCGCTAACTATGATGCCTCATGGGAGCTCGTGTATTTAAAAGTCGTTATAACCACCTTCATACAATTGTGAAGCCACGTACATCAGAATAAAAATCAAATTTATAACCATATGGCCACTTAAAAAAATCATTTCATACCCTGTTACAAACTATTTTAAAAGAAATATTTATAAAATTTACTTGTACTTTGAGCGATCTTCAGCAATTCGCGAGCCACGTATTAAGTTTATAACGAGTCTATTGGTTATAAACCATCAAGACAGAGACAAATATGAAACAGAAAAACGCAGAGAGGTCTGTGTAAAGCCTTTTGTTTTGAGTGATGAGAGCGCGACACTCCAGGGACAACTGAACTAACCCCATTATTCATTTCCAACTGTTTCTTCATTCTTTCTTATTCACTCTTTCCTTTATGGTGGGAAAAACAGAAGAAAGATCAATTTGCGGCATTCGTAAATCTTCCATTATACGACGACTTCACACTACTCCCTGGATGAACACACAGCTGCACAGAAAAAAAATTTCCTCTTTTTTTCCCCGTTCTTTGTCTTGTCCCAGCTTTGCTGTCACGTCTTCAACATATCTTTCTCATGTTTATTTTTATTTTCAAAATGGGTTAAGAAATATTGTAATTTTAGTCTCTGAGAAATTATGTTAAGAAACAAATGTTCTGCTGCTACAGTGACATACACATAAATTTGTGCGATTGGATGTGTTTCTTTACACAAAATATATAACTATTAACTTCTTTCTTCCTGTCTATATACATAGACTGAATAAAAATACTGGCAACATTTTATACGTGAATCCCATGAGTAGGATAGCGGAAGATGATAACGGAAGCTTAGATGAGCAAGTGAAGCTCATGACAACACTCGTCTTGTTTTCTTTGAACTTCAAAATACTACAGTGTTTTCAAGTAAAGCTGAAGGTTTCTAGTGCCTTAGCGTGATGTTTATGAAGGTTGATAAAAATTGAACTGACCATTCGTCGGAGCACACAGGATTGTTTTCAGGGACTGTGTGAAATATGTGGTGACGAAGCGTTTTGGGGTGAAATATCTTCGGTAAGGCAGGGATGATGTTCAGGGTAGCCCTCGTTCAGGACGACCCGAACTGATCATACAGTTCAAGTCCTTTCTTCCCTACTGGAGTTAGATCACTGATGAACTGTTCGTGCATCACGACCAGCACAACACTCTTGAGTTCCATACAACTAGAGTGCTGTGGATACCCCTTCAAATGACAGAGATAACAAAAATGGGAATTACACAGGATTTGCTGCATCTCAACCAGAGGGAAGGTGACACCTTTCTTAGACGAGTCGTCATGATGGACGAAACCTATCTTTGTAAAACCTACCTAAGCTTGCTCGTATGAATCAGATGAATTCGGTAATCCAATGATTGGAATCATCCTGGATCACATCGTGTAGAGCAATGCATCCTGTGCGAGGATAGTGTTAAAATCAGGTTCGTGGTGGTATATAACATCCATGATGATGTCTTGCCATCCATTCTGTATGTCACGGCAGACAGTTGATGCAGCTTACTTCTTGCAACACCACCTTCGTCCGACACTGAGGAGAAAGCGACAGCAGTTGCTGGTAGAACATTTGTAATCTTTTATGACACTGACAGGACAACATATGGAACGCTACACTAAGTCTTCTCCGTAACTAATGATGGAATGCACTCTAGTATTCGTCATATTTCCCAGACGCTTATGCTGTATACAACTGAGACTGTCTACAGTCGTAAACACAGAATTGTTTTATTATACTTAGAGAATTGCTGTCATTTTTTATTTATTATGAACATGGAAAGTCACTGTACAAAACTATGAGATTTTCATACCTAGTCAGATTCAAAAGCACATTCATGCTTGTATTGTCTCATTGTGCCGTGAAAATTGATTTAAATCAGACTGTTCCTGCGTTAAATTGATAGACAGTTGAAATTAGTTCTGACATAAGTGCGATGTTTTCGAGTTTCTCATTCAAGAAGCAGTCGCAATGTATCTAATGTAATGCTAAACATTGCTGTGACATAAAATATGTAATCTGGATTATATCTTCAGGTAGAGACCTGCACGGGCCGGGCTTGGGCGGGCCGACTCTGCTATTTCTTTGGGCCAGGCCGGGCTTGGGCGGGCCGACACTGTTATTTCTTTGGGCCGGGCCGGGCTTGGGCTGGCCGACTCTTCAGGTCGGGCCGGGCTGGGGCCGATCAATTGCAATTCTTTAATAATTATTGACTTTCGTTAAACGATAATTGGAATAAAGCCAAACGTTGAAGTAGTGTGTCCGTGAAAAATGTTACAAAGAATGCAATAGCTATTTACAGTTTGTGTTGCTTAGCGGCTCCACTTTCACTATAGAGGATTGCAGGCATTATGCGGTAAATTAAGCTCTGACCTTGACCTTCACTGAACTCAAAATATAACAAGAAGGGGTGGGAATGTTTTCCCTGTCGCTAAACAATATTGCCATCTTCACTTTATGCTAAAAATCAATTAAGTTAGATTTTTGTTACAGGGAATGGAGTTTTTGTTCTCTCGATGACAGGCAAAGTTGTAGGAGGCAATAGTACCATTCGGTAGGCAAGCGTCAGGTTGTGAACCAGAGTTTAGAAAATGTTTCTGAGGGTTAGGTCAAATTTAGTACTAAATTTTTGAGAAAGATTGGGGCTCGAGCTAATTTTTTTAAAAAAATTATCGGGCCGGGGTCGGGCCGAAAACTTTTAAAATTTATCGGGCCCGGGCCGGGCTTGGGCCAAGAATTTTAAAAACTTATCGGGCCGGGCCGGACCTGGGCCGAAAATCTCCAAAACTTTTCGGGCCCGGGCTGGGCCGGGCCTAGGTACGTTCGGGCTGGATTGGGCTCGGGCCGAAAAATTCGGCCCGTGCAGGTCTCTATCTTCAGGTACTTTTTCTGCTGTATTGGTTTTCTATTCAACAGTTTTGGTATGAGCTATCTTGCCTAGTCTAGTTGCTAGAGTGTGTGCTTGTGTTGTAAGAGGTTCCGGTTTGAGCTTCAGTAGATCATCAAACACACACTAGTGGTTGCGATCCCACTTTGAACTATTGGTCTTATCAATGACTCATCTCTGCTGACAAAGTATGTAAGTAAAGATAAAATAAATAAATAAATAGGCGTGCTATGAAGACCGGATAGCAGGGATCCCGTGCATCATAGGCGCACGAGCTGAGAGTGTTAAGTCGTCTTAACGCCTGCAATTTACATACCAAGCTCCAGCTCACGACTATTTATATAAGTACTGATATTACAAAATCTATCATAAGTGTTTCAAAGACGATATTGTACTTTATTTTTACAAAATAATTATTTTTGAATCAAAATAATTAATATTGAATTTATTTGTTTATTTTGAATTCCAGAGATAAGGCGTATGCTTTTTATTTTCAATCAGCCGGAAATTTATTCATATATAAAGATAGATGAAAAATATAACATATAGAAAAGGAAAAGAAAATGAAAAATGTTCAATTAAGAAAATAGTTAATATGAACAATAACATTTAGAAGATACTCATATCTACAGATAAATTTGGATCATTTGCATACACAATAAACACCATAATGAATGAGCGTAAGGAAAGAATATTATTTATTTCAATGTTCAAGTATGCAAGTATGCATTACTATTTATTAGTTTTTCTATATATTTTAAAGATGTTGTTGATTTATATTGGGATTTAAATGCGCACATTTGGTTCACTGTATCAACTTTCTTGCATTTTAGTTTAACACCCAGAACGGATCCTCTTTAAATTCTGTAATTGTTAGTAACAAACTTAGTTATGAAGTCTAAATAAATAAATATCGTGATGGTAAACTCACACAATTCATGGAAGTACTATAAAAGATGTTTAATAAGACCACTATTTACTGTTTCGCAAGTATGTACCTTCCTGATCATATTTCCAAGTACGCTGTGAAGCTAGCTTGGACTTGGCATGTTGTCCACATTTCTTTGAATGTTCTTTGCAGTTCTTCCCAACATGCATTCCAGGAATGTGCCTTTGCATAGAGTGGTGCGGTAGTTTCGTAACTAAAAACTCCTCATGTACTCTTTCAGAATGAAAATTCTTTCCTCCAGTGTGTACACCATACTGCGGTGGTACTGTACAACAAATTCCTTGCCTCAATTATCATCACCTGTCATCAAAGAAAGAAAAAATAAATATTTGTGCCATGGGTTCCGTCACATTTTGATCACACTTTTGTTTGCACATTAACAAAACGAACTCCTTTGTTTGAAAGTCAAGAGTTACAGGTGACATTCAAAGGGAGAGCATGTCTATGTTCTTGTGTCTTCTGACTATTTCAAGTGTCTAACCTTTGTATCAGTGGTAACATTTGCCTCTTTCACAGTACGTACGTGACTGCTTGACTTTTTACTGCTGATAAGTAAATCTGGTTTAGTTTGTAATCTTACTATACTAGCAATCTTCTACAAAAAATTCAGTAGTTGATTTTCGTAGCAAACAGTTGTATTTCAAGGATGTAGGTGAAGTATTTTTTTCCTTAATAAATCCCATCCTTTAAATATTTTATTTCAATCCATTTCACAGGGACCTCGATAGATGTTATGGAAGAATGAACCACAATACACTTATATTCGATTTTCCTCCTACATATCAAAACTTTCTTCATTTCTAGAGTTGCATACATTGAATTTTATCAAGGGAGTTAAGGTACCCAAGTTCATATCGTTTATTACTTTGGAAGCTGGAACATAAATCCTTCTTTCTCAGAACATGCGCAATTTTTGTATTGATATGAGCATTCCTCAATATTTTGTTGTAACGGAGAGGAAGGGGCTGAAATGCGGCGACCTTCGTTTGCGTACACACTAGGTTATCGGTTAGTGAAAGTAAAACTTCTTTTTAAAAAAATAACTTAATGTTTATTTCCTTTATATCTATAATAATTTATTTAAAGGAAAACAACTTGAGCTACCACCTAAATTTATGTTGTTTTTCTTCATGCAATAGTAACAAGATTATGAAAATTACTAGACATCTTGCTTTCATATAATAAATAAAGAGATTTTTGGATGATATAAAATATGGCGTTTTCGTCAAACGCATGAAAACTCTTTGTGAAATAAGGAAGAAGGATATGATGATAAACACCGTCGTCTCCGTCTTCTGACTTTAAAGGTCGCAGATTGAGTTTCACAGATGAGAGCACCCTGACTTAACTTGGAGAGAAAAAAGAGAGAGAGGAAGAAATAGCAAAGAAGATAAAATGTAAACAAATACGAAGAACACAGGAAATACATAAGCATAGTGTGTTACATGATGCAAGAGATCTTACGTTACCTGTATACTACAAGTTACACATACATCCTGAGGTGAAAGCCTTTCCTAGATTTTCTGAGCTTCTGAACTTCACTGATGATCTTTATAATGCGTTTCGCAGAAGGGCGGATGAAGATTTTACGGGACATGAGGGTAGGTGGAAGAAAAGAGGGGATGGGAAAATGACGGAATAAATAGGAGGAAGCAGGTAGAAAGAGGAACTTTGATATGAGAAGGTGTGATTATGATAGCAATGGAATGCTGCCTATTAAATCTGTACCTGGTAGAGGTGTAGGTGTGTGTGTGTATATTCGAGAGATGGATCTGCATAACATTACAGAGTCAAGTTTAAAGTCAAAGAAGGCAACCATAAAGGACTGAGGACTAAGCTTGATTCTTGTGATGATATATGTATACTTCCGTATGGTTAAAGAGTAGTTCCCCGCCCTCCTCTCATTTCGTGACGAAGTTTAAATGAAGATAATTTGAAGTTTCTCATTCATAATTCAATCCCAGCGTACGCAGTAAAATTTTCCATTGTTCATCTCTCTTTCTCAAGAGACGTAATCATGCTTTTACTTCCAGTTATACAGATAAGCAATATTAAATCTGAAACAAAAATGCGTTTATAGGTAATGACATAAGAAGAGCGTAAAAATACTTAAAAGTAGATATTCTGGAAATTGAGACGTTATATTGTCAGATTAGTAGCGTCACTTAAGGTTTTGCGTCTGGGAAGAGAGGAGGTAAGATTTTGATATACGTAGATTTTAAAGTTTTTTTTATAGGAGGGCTGTTCAGAAAGTAAACTCCGGTTGGTTAAAATAGAAACATTAAGCTAAATAAGAAAAAAATATTATATACATCTGAAAACTAAACCTATTTCTTTGCTCTAGTTTGCTACATAGTTTCCATAAACATTCAAGCACTTATCATAGCTCTGCACTAGTTTAGAAATTCCATCAACATAAAAAAAAAAAAAATCTCCCGCCTGTGCCTTGAGCCAGCCAGTGACCTCATCTTTCAGCTCCTCCTCATCACCAAAGCACTGAGATCCAGATTTGTGGAAATTCATCGGAAAGCTCCGAGATTGTGAAACGTCGATTTTCTTGACCTTTTCCAACAATTTTCTGAACGAGTTCATCAATGACTACTGACGGCCTCCACTTCTCTCTTCTCATGAATATTTCTTCGTCCGCTTTTAAATGAACGAATCCATTCCCGAAAAAAAAAAAAAAAAAAAAACTCGTTCACTCATCACATTTGGTCCATACACGATGCAAAGTTCCCGTTGAATAGTTGTTGCCGAATATTGTTTTGCCGTAAAAAAAAAAAAAAAAAAAAAGTATAACAGCTCGCACCTCGCACTGGGCGTGGTTTCCTATTGCAATACACATCTTTAGACGCTACAAACATGGAACTACTGATCAACAACTTTCACTCTACTACGGCTGGATGCACACTGATCTACCGCGCACGTCTGTACAAAGATTGTAGCACTGCCCGCACAGTGACCAATAGGAAGTTACTTTCCGAACGCTCCCCGTAGTACATTATTATATTGTTGATTAAAATGCTCATATTTTTCAAAACTTAGGTCCTAAATGACGTCCTTGTGTCTGGTTGTGACCAGAATTCCTGTTTAAGTTATACATAACAAGTTAATACATTCATTTTTAAATACTAACTATATTTTCTAAGTTTTTCATAAAGAATTACAATACAACCTCATATATAGCAATGGTTTTGTGCCGTTATTTCGTGTCCGTGGGTTTTCACAAAGTACTCCCCTTTCCTCCCACTTTCTTATTTCACTAATTCTTCCTTGTTCATTCACTTTCCTAAATCATCCGTCTCTCTTAGCCTAATAGGCATATACGTGGAACGTTAAACGGAAAGATTTCCTTTCACTTTTGTGCTGCTGTTTTAAATAAATATCTAGCTCCTTTCTAACACGCATTTATATTTTAGTTATGGAAAATTAAATTTCTTGTGAAAGAGCGGTATCAAAATTGATTTTATCAACTTGTCAGTAAATGTCTTACTGTCATGAAATGAGTCATGAAGTTCGAATGAGTCTGGAAGATTCAAAGTTGATGTCCGCAAAAGATACAATTGCACAGTTAGAACCATAACCTGGTCTGGTCAAGACAGGTCTCTAACCTGAACAGATCCAGTGTGAGCCTGAGAAATCAGGAAAAATACGTATGAGACTGCTAACTTATATCTACTCAATAATTCTACGACTTTCTTTTCCTCTTTTGTGTATTCGTGTGTGCGAAACCACTACGCTGAAACATAATTGCAAATTCTATCAAAATGCAAGTGTGAGAGGATTGCAGGAAACAAGAGTAACGTATTTTCCCCAATAAGCCATGTCAAAGTTTAATCGCATGCATCTGTAAAGCTTGTCGTGTAGAATATGTGATATGCCGTTGAGCCTAAACGATATTTTGTTAAATCTTTCATGTTCAAAACCATTGTATTTATTTTTCAGTATGGGAATACTAATAAAGAAAGTTCTGTTTCTAAAATTTTCAAAACATGATACCTTGATTAACAAATGACACGGGGCATAACACTTGAATATTCGAGTTCTAATAATAGGCGAAATCCATTTACTATAATATTTTGCAGTAATTCTGTAGAGTTTAGGGTCGCTACGTCATCGTATCAGTCTGGGTCACCAGGTCATTGGATCAGACCGGGCCTGAGAAGTGAAAACCGGACATAAGTCGTGACACAAGAGCCCGGCGACTCGTGATCTGCCTTTACTGAAATAAAGATGGTAATAGAAATATGGAGATCTCAAAAAAAACAAAAAAAACTTCTTCCTTGATTCTCCATTACGAACTTACGTGATCTGGGATCACGTATGTTTCGTATCAGAAATTCTCTTCTAGTGAATCATTATCTCCTCCTTCCTATGATAACATAGATTACTGCTGTGTACTCCGAATCCGTAATACTGCAATGTCAAATAATACTTTCAGATATCTGGGATCAGTGCTAACAGACCAAAACGATATGCACGAAGAAATTAAATGTCAATTAGAAGCAGGAAATTCGTCCTATTATTTAGTTCAAAATCTGTTGTACTCGCGAATGCTGTCGATAAGTTTGAGGCTTTAATATATAAAACAATAATCATGCCTGTTGTGTTGTAGGGATGAGAAACGTGATCGTTTTCTCTAAAAGAAAGAAAAAAAGAAAAAAGAAAAAAAACTAGACTGCAAGTATTTGAGAACAAGATCCTGAGACGAATATTCGGACCCAACAGGAACGGGAATGAGGAATGGCGGAAACTTCATAACGAAAACCTGCCTAATATATACTATTTACCAAACATTGTTAGGATCATTAATTCTAAGAGACCCAAGTAGGCAAGTCATGTATTCAAAATGAATAAAAAATATAAACGCTTTCATAGTTTTAACTGGAAATCCAATCGGAAAATGACCATTAGCAAGACCTAGATGCAGATTGGAGGATAATATTAAGATGGATCTCGTAAAATTAGGAGTACGAAGTAGAAACTGCACAAAGTTGGCTATGAACAGGAGTTAGTGGAAAGGTTTTGTGAATGTGGCATTGTACATAGGCTATAGAGTAGTTAGTTAGTACTCCAGATCCAGTATGACGGAAGCCTGCTTTCTTTGATTAGGCTCTTCAGGACAAACTCAAAGCAAATGGACACAATCATACCCAAAGAACACATAGTCTTCGGGAAACTATACGAAGTTGAAGCATTATCCAATTTACCTAGGTGAACACCATGCAGCAACTGCTACCAATATGGTCATACCATTAGACTTTACGAGAAAGCAAGGATATGTTGCCAGTAGAGACTCACACAAAGAAAACTTACACGAACACAGTCAGCAGTCTCTTCTGCGCAACATGCAAACAACTGGGCACAGAATGGGAAACATCAACTGCCCACGCCGTCAAAAGAGCATAACTTACACCAAACTACTAACATTTTCTAAACCCCAGAAAGGCAAACTCAAACTTCAGCCCTTTCGAGGACCAACTCAGCAACTAACAGAAATCAACTGAGAAAGAAACGGAACGACAACCAGAATCAACAGTTTCCATTGGATAAAAAAATCAGCATGGCGTTGAAGACGCCTCACAGTTGATGAAGGGGACCGTCGTCCTCACAATGATGACTGACCCCTCCAAAACAAAGAATACTCAGCCAGACATTAAAAATCTCCTCAAAATCCATTCACCAAACACAACTAAACTTTCTCACCATCACACACGACGACTTATTCATAACACCAAGACACCCGAAATCAAGAGAAAAATAACACAGAATACCTGAAAACAAGATAGCAACAACGTATAAAAAGACAAAAGAAGGGCATACACCAGCTTAACAAAAACAGGATTGCTAAACAGAAACCCGTCCTAACAAGACATATACCCACCGCAACACACGCAACACCTCTTACACGACACGACGAGCAAACATCCACCCAGCAAGAGTAACTTGAAGGAAAGGAGAGGAACTTCGTGGAAGATTATCAACCCGTCCAGGCCTCCAATCAAAAGCGGCAGAAGACAAAACTACTACAACGCCTCTTTTAAAATCGCTGGTATTGCGAATCCAAATAATAATTTTCTATATTGCTGGACAAAGCAACTTATGCTGGACGCCTTACTCCTTTGAGATTGACTTAGATAAACCGACATGCAATGATGAACCATGTTTGAAGATACAAAATGCCTCATGATTTGCACAACTTATAAACAAGTAATTTATCACTAGACCACAGTGACCCCATTTCGAAAAGGTGAAGGAAGGTCTGTTTTGTTACTTATGGTAGAGTACGTAGAAAAGAAAGCGAGAGAGAAGGACTCGTTCCGCAGAAAGATAAAGGGATTTGAACTGAAGCCCTCCAAAACATTGTAATGTCTTAGCGAGAAGTACCGCTCTTTTATTCATTCAGGAAATAATAGCGACTACATTGCAGAAGGAAAAAAATACATTACAGAAAAGCTCCATTCCTTTTCTTTCTCTGTCGCTGTTTGCAAGAAAACTCCTTTCATATTACTATTGTGCCTTTTCTTCTTTTGTACTCTTCGCGAAAAACTGGAACAAAAAAGAAAGAAAAATAATATACGAGTCATAGCCAAGTAATATGAAAGGAAGACAAAAGAGTTAAAGTCTTAATATATCCTGCTGGGAAAGTCTTATGAATCCTACAACAGAATGTATTTCTATATTTCTTAGCTGTGAAAGAAAAATCAGTATTTCGGAACAGAAATACAGAGAACATAATTCTAGATAGCTTGTGAAATTACCAACTGTAGACTTCCCTTTTATTTATTTATATTGCTTTTTGTTCTGTAGTGTCTTCGTAAATAGTTATTTTTATTTTCTATTTACGTATTTTTATACAAATGTGAGTAATAAGTCTTGCAATACTCTGGTATACAACATATTCTGCAATATTCTGGTATTTATTACAGTACAATGGAAGCAGGTTAACATTCAGAGTATAGCTTCTCGTATTGGATATCTGCTGCCATCTTCCTGCCAGTTTCTCGATTCCACATTGATACTAAGTCTTGTTCGTAGAAGCAAAGAGGTCAATCGCTACTGTTTCCTCCTCGTTGTTGGTGAGTATCGTTATTTCCGGAAGTGCGGTATGGACTGAAACAAGTAGAAATCTGAAGGGAGAAGGTCAGTCTATATGACGGGTACGACTTCAGTTCGATGCCACCAAATTCCTATGTTTTCCGAGCCAAGTGTGGTTTTGCGTTACCTTGTTGTAACCTGCTCACTAATGCAGGATATTTTGGCATAGTGCAAAATATGTCTGTTCCAACTATTCGGAATAAAGGTCGTCATTGTTTGTATAACAATTAGGAATGAACTCGAAGTGACTTACCGCTCGTAGTTCCATCATAAATGGAGCATGGGTTTATGCCTTGTTTGACGACCAGTTCTAAAAGTTGGTCCTTTGTCAACCACTGCTTTGCACACTTGGATTGCGGAAGGAAACCACTTCTCGTTCCATGTGAAAATCCGTTTCAGGACACGTACAATAATGCAGATTTATAAGCAGTTATCGGAACTCATCCAGACTCCTGCGGGCTTGAGCTAGGATCAACTTGTGTGGTACAATAGGGGAATTCCTGATGGCTTTCCCGAGTTCATGAAGAGACACACTACAATGGACTCAGACATGAGTTAGTTTGGCAATCGTCGTGTGTTGATAGATAGATTTTTCTCAGTGGCATGTTGTATGACCTCAGAATGTGTTACACTAGAGCGGACAGACATTTGTAATCTTTGACATTTTTTACAACCTACACGAAATTCCTGGAATCGAGTTTTTGTGTTGTGGTTCATTCCATCTTCCCATTTCGCAAGATCGGCTTATAACAATAAACTGAATAAATATTGTTTCTCATTGTAAAACTACAATACTTTCCAACTTATGAGAATACAATATCAGAACAAGAAGATCTACAATTTCCGGTTTCAGTATAGAGATGGAACCTGTTCATGGGACACTGAATCCATACCATTTCAAAAGCCTTTTCCCTCTACCACTTTTCCTCTGATGCTTGTCAGACAGGCAAACGTATTCTATAAAATTCCCTATGCTTACGTATAGCATAGTTTGGACGGATTCATTCTATAAATCTTCCCATACTTATGTATTGTATAATTGAGACAGTCATTCTGTAAGATTTTTCATATTTATGTATAACATAATTTGGATGTAGTCATTCGTAAGACTTCCCGTATTTATGCATGGTTGTCATTTTATATGACTTGCTATATTTATGCATCGCATAGTTTGGACATTGGAATTCTATAAGACTCCCCATTCTTATATATAGAATGGTTTAGATTTTGTCATTCTGCGAAACTTCTGTGTATTTATGTGTGGCATAGTTTGGATACAATCATTCTATGAATTTTCCGTACTTAGATACAGAATTTTGCTTGACGCTGTCATTCTATAGAGTGAGCCATACATTGACGTATTTTTCCGACATGACCATAAAATTTCATACGGTAGTCTTGCTAGCAGCTGTCAATACGTTAGTGTATGGGACCTGTCCTAAGTTTACGTACCAAATTTTTATACGCTGGAAAAGTCTGGCTGCTTTTAACTTCGGGCGTAAGGACGGCGCATAAACACGGCTCACATGAAAGAGTTTTCGAGCAGCAGGTGGTCTCTTGCCCTTTCCATGACCTTTCCTCCGGTCTGGTCTAATTGTTTTGGAAAGAGAAAATCCGTTCTTGAGTTGTCCTCATGAATCGTTACTGAGGTTTGCTGGTAGACTCACCAGAAATTGTAATTCCAATCTAGTTTCAGTCTTTCTGTACAATATACGATTTCGGCTAAGTTAATGTTTTCTGTCATAAAACGAGACATTATTTCTTAATTAAAATGCATTATTAATTTTCATTGCACGGATGAAAAAGTATTTAAATCCCATACATCCTAATCAGAATTCACAAATGATGAGAGATCCTTCATGGCTATATGGTCGGCGCGGAACACCCTATTCGATACTCGGCGAGACCTCATGCGGTTTGGATCCCACTTCTCATATAGCCTCGTTGTTTGAGTCGCTAAATTCATACCTAATCCAATAGAATATGATGCCTTTCGACTAGGAATTTAACATTAAATTTAATATTTGCACATTATTATTACTTTTTTTTTCAGAGAGGTCGAGACGGTTATAAAGATGAAGTTACACCTTCAGAGTTGCTCGTGTTCTGATATTTAAAAAAAGTATAAAATGATCTATAAATGAAGTCACGCTATTTAGAAAAAAGAGATAGAAGCAAGAGAAGGTTAGGACAACCAACAGCAATGTTACTTCAGGGACTTGGTTCCCTCCGAACGAATATGAATAAACCTGTCCCCAATAGCAAAGGTAAATTACATTTCACTCTTGTGCAGAACACTCCTTCACCAAATAATGTTCAAATGCCTCCCTCATATTTTATTTTGCCCCACGCTCCCCGGACAAAATTTTTGAAAAGAATTCAAGGCTATAGCTACGTACTAGGTAAATATAAGAATAAAAAGTAATAATCCTGATCTTCAACAAGATATTATCTCGATATATGCCTGATGAAACTGAGCAAAAAATTGCGTTTGAGTATCGAAATTCGATGACAATTCTTGCTATTTTGACAATCTGCTGTTTGTTATTTTAAGTACCATCCAATTTTACAAGAATTTGTAGCAAAATAGGTTCAGAAAGTCACAATTCGTTTTATGCGATCTTGACAATAGTCGTGAAAAAGAAAATGTGATAAACCACAATATCATATTGTACACATATTTAAATCTACCTAGCTAATACTAATACTACTTAGCCATCAATGCTCACAAACTGAGTCTACATAGCACTCGTTTTAGTGTGCTTGCTTTTTAGCAAGGTTCTGATTCAATCGGGATACCAGATATGTTGAATATTTTTTCATATTTTATTATATCTCATCATGATGGAGATTGTACCAACACTTACCTGAAAAGCATATGTAGGCCCAAAATAGAACTTTACTAATACCAAAATTGAAAATTACAACCATTTACAGGAACTAGGAACATACATTGTGTACACTCATAATAATCCATACTAACTTATAGTATTACCATTAAATCATTTCTTAATCTTGTGGTGGGGTTACTATCAGTTCTTCCAAGATAAACGTTAATTTAAAATATATTATCACAAAATATTAAATAAGACTGCATACCTGTCTTTTAAATAATTTATTTCACGTACAACTCAATAATTTTACTATGTTTATAATTAGTATGTGCATCACTGTCAGGAAAATTTACATAATAATTGATGCAACTTGCTATTTAATAGCGTGTTATTTTAGTGGCAGTTTACATAGTAATTCCACAAAACTTGTCGGTCTATTTTTGTAGTAGATTATAGTTGAACAAAATCCGAGCTCTGTTAATAATATACACTCGAAGAACTATAAATACATATATTTGTTGCTTTACCATGGTTGAAGCTTTAATCGATCTTTGATTATCTTTGTTAAGATAGGAGCGAACCATGAGTCAGATTAGAACATTTCAGACCGAATTATGGATAATTTCATTTGAACGGTAATCAGAAAAAAATCCGTAATAGTCAAAGACGTAAACAGAAATATATTTCGGGAGGGGCAATTCTTTTAGTGAGGCAAATTCATGTAATACAAATTATATTAAAATTTGTAAAATTATTCCTAAAATTATACTAAATTTACAGAAAAGTCGGGATTTCGGGAAGTCCGGACCCCACAGTACCCACCCTCTTTGTACATCTCTGCGTATCTTTGAAAAGAAAGAGACTGACTTCTTTCAAATCTTTAACCTTAAGTTGATTACAGTATTCTAAATTACGAAACATGTTCTTTGTCAGAACGGAATGAATATTTATGGCAACGTACTATCCTAGTAATTAAAAAAAAAAAAAATAGAGATGACATTGCTGTATCCCACCTTCCTTAAACATGGATGTTCTTGAAAATTTTGGGAAATGTAGGGCTACAACGGAAGTTCTCAAAGAAACGTTCAAGGGAGGTCGTGGATTGCATTCTATTAGAAAAACCAATTGAGCTGATGACTAAAGTTGCAAAAGGAGACGAACATGGAGGCCGAGATGACAACCTTTGGTGAGCATGTCAGTCACGAAATGGGATAAGTCACATATGTAGGAAGAAAGAAATTAATGAGATATACAATTAAATATCTGTTTTATGTTGCGTATTTTTCAAACCAATGGATATTAAAACTTTTATTCAATTTTCTAATGGCAGAAGCTGTTGAAGAACAACCTTCACAGGCAGAATATGTGTTAAGTCACAATTCGTATACACAGACCAAAGCACAATCTTTGGTAATAGCAACATGGCACGAAATTACTTCGGTCCATTTACACACAATGTAAGAAAAAAACTTGGACAATTTTTAGTTTGGTGTGTGTGTGTGTGTGTGTGTGTGTGTGTGTTGCAACGCTACCCAGGACTGCTACCGTTTCTAATTTTATGTACAGTTTGCAAATTAGATGAATGTATCCACTGGTCCTATTTTTTATGTATATTGAATAAAAGAAGAATTGTTTATTTCTTCCGTTTTTAATCATTAATATATATATATATATATATATATATATATATATATATATATATATATATATATATATATATATAGATAGATAGATAGATAGCGGGGGCTCATAGGGACTCCATAATATTATAATATTTAATTGCACAATATGAAGAATGTATGTGCCAATTTTGATTTCGAACTTTGAAAATAATATTTCAAACTGGGGTAAGTTTTCTGAACTAGATGTAATAAAAAAAGAAAAAAACTTAAACAAACAACCAGATTTTGTCAAGAAGGTTAATGAGGAAAGTGTTTGAATGTTATTTGTTCAGAAACCCGAATCAAGACTTAGTAGCTTTCATTTGACTTTTAGTAAGCAGCTGAGGTATTACTTAACCTGTAGGTAGTCAAATTTAAAGAAACCAATAGTTCAAAATACTTGAAAATTTGGTCCAGAAATAACCCAACTTTCGGTTGGATGGAGGGATAGCCGTTTACAAATAATCAACAATTGTTTCAGTTCGACTACTACAGCATCGAAATTAATTAATAATTGATTGTTTTCAGTTTCGTATCTCCCATACAAGATAATGTTCGCTTTTTTTTTTTTTTTACTTTACTCTGCTTAATTTTTTATACTCATGATTTCTTACGACGAAATATGTCTTAGGTATTAGATACAAGAACTGTGAGTATAAAACACACATACACACTTACACACAGAATTCGACGGGATCTTTATTCTGAGAAAAATGAAAATTTAAAATAACCTAAAACAAATTTGTTTATTTTTTAAGCAGTAAATGGAAACTGTTCCAACGTAGATTGGTTCAAATCATTGGTTCATAATTTGTGAACAAAATGTAATAAATAAATACATAAATAAAATAAACCAACGAATACATTTGCTTCAACATGTCTTTTAATGAGTTAACAGTTTAAATTTTATTTGTTAAAAATCTGAGTCAAGATTGGGTAGTTATCAATTAATTTTAATAAGCAACTGGATATTTGTACCAACATGTAGTAAAATTTAAACAAACCATCGTTCAAAATAGTTTAACTTTGTTCGAAAATACCAAATCTTAGTTGAACTGGAAGATAGAGGGTTCGAATAATCAATTTGGATCGAATTTGACGACTAGGTTATAAGTTCGAAATTAAATAAAGGTCTATGTTATTGTAAAGCTTTGTGATAATATTCCCAATGTATAGCCACAGCAAATTCATGAAACTGCTCCAATCATTTGTAACAATCCTATATTGGATTATTTACAGTTTATGTTCCCATATAACATACATCTGCAAACATATTTTGAGACACAGATTTAATATTTAGTGTAATAAATAACTATAACAATTTTAATTAAGTGTTAAAATTATCTTACTTTCCGCGATCAATTGTCGTTGCATAAGAGCACAAATCCATTCGCTTGTAATGGATAGTACCAGTGACGGAGATTGGTTATGAACACTAAAGAAAGGAGACGAAACACTACTAATAGTAAGGGGATATGTGGTTAGGTAATGGGATGGAAGCAAAAAGTAGGGGCGGCAAGTACCTCGATGCTCCTAATCGCCGCTGGTGGACAGTACATTTGTTAATAGTACTCCCAGTATTATTAAATAGTTCCCATTATATCTAAGTGAATTTGAAGACACTGTCCAGGAATTATTTTAGTGCATAGTATACAGGGACGTACGCAGGGGGTGGGTCCAGGGGGTCACGACCCCTGAAAATGTCGACTTTTGTGTAAATTTAGCCTAATTTTGGAGTACAATTTTAGAAATTTTAATATAAAATACCCTCATGTTGAGTTTGGAACCCCGAAATATATTCCTGCGTACGCTATATCTATATGCTTTTATTTGTCACTTCATTTCAGATACACAATTAGTTTCATAGCTTCATTAACTGTTAGCCATCCAACGATGCGTTCAAACATAGAATATTGACTAATAGTTAATATATTCGCCAATAACTTAAACTAATTTGGTTACTATTAGCTAAATGATTTATTAAAAAAAACTCACAAAATTTGTTAAATTTAATTTTAATATGTGGTTTCGTCCTGTCATTTGAATCAATCATTTTTTAAATATAAAAGTTTGTTTACATCAATCAAAAGTGTCTGCTTATTGTGCCAAAATGTTTAGTACACTGAATGCTGTAAATTTCTTATATCTTATACACTAACATGAGAAGTGAACAGAGAGCGTATTGTGGAATTATATTAATTAATGAGAATTTGTGTCCGGCAAAGGGGAATATTAAAACTTTGAAAAGTTTTCGATAATTTTTACAACAATGAGGAATATCACCGTCTAATCGACGTGTTTCAGTAAACTAGGCAAATGTCTAGAAGAACTATTATTTCTAAATATGCAGCAATTTATTCTACAGTTGCTAAACGGATGAGATAACACAAGCACTTATATACTTAAAAATTAGTTGTTCGTAAGGTAAAAGCAACTAATTTTTATGAGTAAATATACTATCCAATGTAATGTAGCAGGCTGCATTAACATCGTCACTGTCAGAACAAGTGCTGCGCTTGAAAGGTGAATTTGTTGCCGCCTTCCATATTAGTAAAGTATAACAATACAAATGATATTTTTTTTTCATTTAGTTATCATGTTGTACTTTAGATCAAGTGTTAATTCGTTTTCTATATATTAAATTTTAATTACTCTAGGTATGTTTTTGTAACTTTTAAATAACTTGTCAAGTTATACTTCGAAATTACAATTTCGTTTGTTTGTGTACTTGGTTGACTTTCCGTTTTTTTCCTGACCCTTTCATTAAGATTTTGTTCGATCATATATTACTCGAAAGCAATGCACGAATTAGGTTGTGCGTATATATTTGAAGAGGGAGAAAATAGTTCCCAACAGGAGATAGTTAATTGCTTTTGTGAGGGATCAATGTTTCAGTTTGTTCCTTTTGGGAGGGATTAAAACAAATTAGTAGGAAATCCGCCCCAGAATGCGCACTTTGCCCTAAAGACATGAGTGGCACAAGGTGGGTGGTAGGCCCTGATCCCGTGAGATATGTTACGTCACAGAGTTTAGATTTATTTATTCCTTCGAGAAATCTAACAATTTAATGTCTACGCCAATTTGGGAAAATGTGTTAATTTGAATTACTGCTTTCGCAAAATCATACATTTAGCTATCATTTTCTTCTTCATTCTCTCGTTCTTTCTTTCTTTTTTTTAAATCTCTCATTTAACTTGATTAGAACATTCTATGGGAATCGCACATTCCAATACTATGAAAAAGGGACAAAAAAGTATGTTTACATTTTGAATATCTTCCTGGTCCAAATCTTCATATTCCTTTGTTCTATCTTTATATTCGTTTCCTTAATAGCATAATGTTTATAGGATCTGCACTTTAAAGTATGCCTTCAGATAGATTCATCCTGTTCGAAGAACTTTAGTAAACTGGAAAATGACAGCGTGCTCAAAGATCGCTGCAAGAGGAAGAGAGAAATTGACCGCTTCTTTTTTCTCTTCTTTTATGCGCCTATTTTTACGCTAGGTGTATGGGGCACCTTACGGACCGAAATTACGCACCGAAAAATACACTAGTGTATGTTATCCTTAAGACTTCCATGGCTACGTATAGTATGGTTTAGATCGGGTCATTCTGTAAGGCTTATCGTACTTATGTGTAGCTTAGTTTGGATATAGTCATTCTATAAAACTTCCCAAAATTATGTATAGTGTAGCGCTGATTACGTCATTCTGTAAGACTTCTTATACGTATGCATAGGATAGTTTGGTCTTTTAATACTTACGTATAGCCAAATTTGGATGCAGTAGTTCTATGAGATTCCCCATGCTTATGTATAGTATAGTTTGAATATAGTCATTCTATAAGACTTTCTATACTTATACATGGGATAGTTTGGACGTTGAAATTATATAAGACTTCCCATACTTATGTTTAGTATAGTTTTTTGCATTTTTGCATAGTTTGGACTGTTATTGTATAAGACTGTCCATACTTATGTGTATCATAGTTTGCAAGAAGTCTAGGACCTTCCATACTTACACACACACACACACACACACACACACACACACACACACATATATATATATATATATATATATATATATATATATATATATATATATATATATATATATATCTTAGTTTCAATAGAGTCATTCTATAAGACTTCCTATACATTTATAGAGGTTCGTTTGGGCACAGTCATTCTACAAAGATTCCCGATAGTTATACCTAACATAGTTTTGGATGTCTAGAAGAATACAATTATATAATAATTTATAGTTAAGTTTTTCTTAAGCAAACCATACGACTACTTTTGTAATACTTTCGTAATACTACTGTGAATAAATTCTGAAAACTGTTCTTTGAAATGGCTTTTCACTCTAAGCTAGAGGTACTTTATTATCTTGCTATCATTATTTCGGTTGTTAATTAAGAACTAGAAAAAGTGTTTATCAAATATTCCTTGTGAAATATTACTCTCTATGAGAAGGAAAAATGATTATGAACGTCTATATATCCTCGGGAATGCGTATATGAATAAGACTGGAGAATATTAGAAGTTTAGAAGGGAAAACTGATAAAGTCCTGAAGGAGTGTAGGAGTAAAAAGTTATAATGAAAATGAAAAACAGAAAAGAGACCGATTATAACAATATTTGAGAAAATATGTATTTTGATAGTGGAAACCAAAGTGCTGGGATGGAAAACGAGGACAGATTGTTACCAGTATTCAAAGATAAAATACTCAGCACAATACGTGGTGATAACTTTAGAATCATAATGTGTGGAAGCTTCTGGTTTTACGGGCTATCATTAATGATTATGATTATTATCAGGTACAGGGCTGCAAAGCTTTCTTAAATACATATCAGGCTCCTACAGTTTTTAAAGGTTTACCAAGATAGTTGGAGTTAAACTACTTGATAACTTGCAATGATTTTAAGCACTGGAATATGCTACGTGACAATTCGGAAACAAAGCAAGAGAATAATTACAGTTTTGCATGTAAATCAATCACTCGGACGAATAAGCACATACACATCTAGAAAAGGATTCATCTACAGCTATTTACCTATGTCAATAATACAAGCTGGTTTACATTACAGACTACTACTTAAAATTGTCCCCCCCCCCTTTTTTTTTAGATAAGTATAGTATAAGTTCAGAGAACCAAACCCTGTTCAACTATGCCTGGATTTAACATTGATGCCTCGATTGTTTATATTTATTATGTATAATTTACATCTCGAGTGCAAGAGTATAACAGGCAATATGTCATGTATAGGCCTACACAGGAACCAGAAGAAAACATATTGCACCATATGTAAACTGAAAGTCATCGCACGGGTGTTACCACATGCCCCAAAACACCAAGAGCTGCAAGAACACAGAATTATCCTTAAAGCAAAAAAGTATACCCTAGCAACAAATACATCAGCAATACACCAAAACCAAGAACTGAAGGAGCACCTGATAAAAACTATCCACAGTAGCGATGACAACAGTTCTTTTTAAAAAAACTAAGACGAAACAGATACCATTTAGAAAAACGATAGAAGATATCACTCGCATTATACAATGAGTCACTGCAGCAGTCGCCCTAGCCGTGAAATCTATAAAATTCAGTCGTTACGTGCCTCCATCAGGAAGGCTACAGCAGTCATTTTTCACGAAAAAATCAACATCCTGAATTCATAGCAAGGTTACGCATACATAGGTATACGGTTGAAACCAAAAGCAAAATCAAAACACGACCAACAATAATAGTAAAAAAAAAGTCTCGGACATAAATAGCCCACCAGAAATCTTGTTCATCAACTTTCAATGATTATATAAGAAAGTCTTTGATCTAAGACATTACATTTTTTTATTATAATATTGACACTAAACGTACTTCAACCACAAAATATAACTGCATATTTCTACATTTAACATAGAGTATCATAAGCAAGTCGTCCGAAGGAACGGCTATCATTATGAAAAAATAAATAAAATATTATGAAGTACGATACCCTAGCAACTGGGCGGTGAAAACAGCATACCTTTATTAGTAAATGTTCAACTGAAAATCCTTTCTTCATAGCTATGTTCTACAAGAATTTCTTTCTCTATTTACGTTCTTTGGCTTCATACCAAACCTCATTTTTTCAACAGATATAAATTCACAACACGAACTATTTAGAGATCCCGTCATAAATTGAAAGGGAAGACGTCTGCTGTCGTATATTCTGAATAGTTCGCTTTGACAAATTAGAACTAAAGACTACATCAGGATAGCTCAAAGGGCAGAGAACTCAAACAATAAGTCAAACGAAGCGTGCTGCACTCCAGGAACTCTGAAGTTAAAACCCACCACAGTCAGACAAAAAGAACTTCCATCTGATCACTAAGCACTAATAATAGAATTAATGATAAATTGACACCAGAAATGAGAATACACTTTTACTTCAAAGAAACAAATTAGGGAAATTATACCAACACTATTCATTTAGTATGGAAACATCATTGCTGATCTAACGCAAATATCAATAGAAGATACAGACATCATCATCATCAAAATGGGCACAGATGTAGACAGACATTATATACCAAGAAAAACAGTTATAAGGGTCATGAACGATTACCTAGAAACATTATAAATCTCGAAATACATAAGATATTTCACATAAGAAGTTTAATAAATATACCACAATCAATATTAAAACAGAAATCAGTCAAATTAACAAAAAATCTCTGAAGAAATAATGAAAAGCATATAAAGAAGAAAATTGTACAACTATTTTCGCAAATTTAATGAATTCGAAATATCTAATATGATAAATTTTAGTAATAAATCATACAAAGTTATAAACGAACCTCCAATTCAAAATTACCCGATGAGACAAGTGAAATTACCTAGGTACTGTGCTTATTTAACAATATCTAGCTAGTGTTCTCAAAATCAAATTTCAAGAAGGATCAACAAACCTACGTCATCATTTCGAAATATAACAGTTAGCTATCAATTTAAGGTCAATCACACCTCACCATCAAATACATAAAATATTAACTGCCGCTGACTTTCCAGATACACAATCTGGCAATATAGACATATTAATTGATCAATCAAGTCATCGAAAGTTGTAGAAGCAATCAAACTTAAGAAAATTTCAGCTGCACACTGTAACCAATAACCGATGAGACAAGTGAAATTACCTAGGTACTGTGCTTATTTAACAATATCTAGCTAGTGTTCTCAAAATCAAATTTCAAGAAGGATCAACAAACCTACGTCATCATTTCGAAATATAACAGTTAGCTATCAATTTAAGGTCAATCACACCTCACCATCAAATACATAAAATATTAACTGCCGCCGACTTTCCAGATACACAATCTGGCAATATAGACATATTAATTGATCAATCAAGTCATCGAAAGTTGTAGAAGCAATCAAACTTAAGAAAATTTCAGCTACACACTGTAACCAATAACCATGAAAATAAGTGCCTCTTACTATGAAAAATATACGGTTTACCGTATTTCTTGAATAATGGTAGACCATTTTCCTGTCAGATACTTGTGTCGGGCATGCGCATTGGAGGAAGAAAGCACATGTGCGAGGCGAGGATTGATGGCGCGTAGGTTCGGTTGCGTTGTACAGTCAGCAGAAAAAAAACTGCAACATGAGCATGTAAGTTTATTGTGAAACGACGAAGTCTTTTGCTCCAAAATAAGTGTGCAAGGAAGGACGCCGAGGTTTCTCCTGGCGTGATTTGTGCCACTTAGACGTTATGTTGATTTCCTGGGCTGTTAGGCGTAGTTTCACAACAAACTTACATGCTCATGTTGCAAGATTTTTTGCTGCGGACTGTACTTTGTTTTTGTGTGTGATTTTTCTGGTGTGATATATATACAGTACTACTGTTGAAGACAACCTGGAAATTCAACATTAAGCAAGGTACTGTATGGGAAAACACCATGTTAATATGTGCATTTTGTTTGGTAACCATCAAAACTTTAGTTGCCTATCGTGGCAATCAATGCAGATTGCTCTAAAGCGCAACGATGCGAAAACAAGAAGCTGCTGGATATATCACCTAAAGTTCTTAAATTAAGTAATGATGTAGCCAACTACGAGTGACTGTGAAGCTAAAATTAGAATGACAATGTTAAAATACTTTTAAAAAAAAGTTTTAAGAAGAACGCTTCGTACTTTACATATTTCAGGGTTACATAAATTGTACTGCATCAACTTTAGTTTTTGATGTTGCAGAAATAAAAGTATTAAAAGTATTCGGTTTTTAAGGTGTGGTCTATACTTAAATGTCGTCTGCTACTCCGGGTAAAGTTATATGTGTGCTATTCCGTGGTGTCATTTGAAACCCCGTGCGAAAAGTGCGCGAGCCCATACCTACGTCATACTACTTCTGCTAGGGTTCATCTCGTCATCTGTCCACTGTATACTGTCACAACTTTTTTTTTTTTTTTTTTTGAGAAATGAATCTTTGTATTTGAAAAATATTTCTGTAAATGTTTTTATCTTTAATTTTGTTCTGAGTACTTATTCTGGTGTCTTGTTAATACATTCGAGCTCTAATAAATATGCAAAAGTTTGATATTCTGAAAATTTGGTGACTTTTTTTTAAGCATTGATGTCATTGTTATATAATTATGCAAACACATATTTATTAATTTCGGATAGCGGATACTGGATACTGTAGGCAGAGTTGTGAGAAGTCATATGGTTTTACACTTGTTTTCTCCTACTTTTGGCCATTCTCAGCTATGCTGTCAGGTGCCTGCTTGGCTATCTAAAACCGTAATAATGGAACTATTCTAATGAATCTCTGATTACAATTTTTGAGGTTTATTAGTCTACCGGTACTCATAGCGAAAAGAAATGCAATAGAGGTAGTCTTAACACTGCAACAGAGTAGCGATTTATGAATATCTTAAAAGAACATGAATGTTTGTTCCAACTACATCTTCAAAGCGTGCGAAAACTCAACTATAAGATTCAAGAAATATTGTATTATTACTTATATTTAATATCGAATCCCTCTTCTGGTGTTCTCTTCAATACATGACAAAATTAATAATTTTAAAAAGAAAAAGAAATGTATGTAGAAGATATCAGAACAGGGTTCGATACTTCAATCTAAGAATTAATTTCAACGTTATATCCTTATGGATATTATGCACCTCGGCGTCGTAGGTGAGACGCTTATTTTCGTTCACTTTTGTATTTTCTTTAGTTAAGTAGTCTTGAACACCCATGCATAGAGATTTATGAATTTATGGTTCCGTGATGCAAGCAAGTAGTATATTCAAGTGTTGACAATATAAATCTTCTGCTCCTTATGGATAACTGGTTTGACAAAACAATCATACAATGACGTACTTATGAAAGTGTCGAATGGCTTTTACTCTGTTTCGATTAGCCATAAGGTCGTAATCCAAAGAAATAATGCGCGGTGGCTCAGTGGTAGAGGGCTCACCTCTGGTGCACGGGGTTCCTGGTTCAATCCCAGCTCGCGTCAAATGAACTTTGTGGTGGACAAACACCGTGTGCGTGGGTTTTCTCGGGATTCTTCCGTTTCATCCCACTTTATTCATTCAACTCATTTCTCATCATCACTGTCTCCTTTAGCCTAATTGGCATAAGCGTGGAACGTAAAACTAGAAGATTTAATTTCATTTCCGAAGAAATAATACTATTAATAAATAATTATTTATTTTTCTTGAAACAAAGGGTTTGTTCACGGAGGAAGTATGAGTGTAGCTAGTTGTAAGTTAGAGATAGGACCAATAGGCCTAAAGAAAGCACAGGAAAGAAGATTGAATGTTATTGAAATGAGAATGCTGTGCTCAGGCACGCAGCCAGGATTTCGTGAAGGGGGGATCCGTGACATGAAATACTGTGGTCATCACACCAGGGGCTAGATTATTCTAAACTATTTTACTGTAACATATATTGGTTCGTTTAGCCAGAATTTCGTAACGGGGTGGGGGAGGGAGCGAGACATGAAATTCTGAAGGCCCAAAAGCTCGATCAATCTAAACTACTATTAACAAATATTGGTAGTTAGGACAATAAAATGAGGATATGTTGGTAAGTATTTTAATAAACTATGAAGAAATCTCGAGTAAAATAATAAAAAAATCGTATTGAAAAAGATTTTACAATATTTACGTCCTTTCTCTCTTTATTCAAATATAACAAATTTTCTTTCATTATGACCTTAACTATTATAAAAAGTACATACTCAATAATGTCTTGTAAAATATTTTACAATATCTGCGTTCCTTTCTCTATTGAATCAACTGTTAACAACTTTTTTCCACATAAAATTTTGTTTTTATTATTCCGTCAACTAGTGTCTGTTCCAAATGACAGGTTAAACGAGCAGTAGAAAATTGTTTTCGAAATAACATGTTTGATACTGCAAGGATGCGATGACGAAAAATTATGATAAAAAATGTCCACGCTGTTATACAACGATACTATGCTTTCGGAAGCTTGAAATCTCCCTGACTAGAGCAGAAATTCTGAGAATTCCGTAACATTTCTGGAAATTTCAAATTCCCTGACTGTTTCAGGTTATCTCGCTCACCTCGCTACCATGTATTGCAAGTAATACAAATCTCATAAGAAAGAGTAACCAAAAGCTTGCTGTAGCTTTTTATTTTTAACGCTGATCCTTCTTTTTCTCATTTCATTTTGTTTCATCCTTCCTTAATTTTTTTTTCATTTCTAGTCTCGAAGGGGGGGGTCCGGACCCCCCCTTTTGCTACGTGTCTGCTGTGCTGAATATATGGAACAGCAAGAAGAAACAAAGTGAGAAATGAGCAAGTAAGGGTTACACCGAGGTCGCAGAAATATTTAAGAAGATCATAGAAAGAAGATTGCAGTGGTGTGGCCATCTTATGAGAAGATGAAACGACTATTAGTTAGATGAATGATAGAAATGGATGGGTAGAGAGATAGACTGAGACCAAGAAGGAAATGGGTGAATATGGTAAGCAACTTTAGTGAGAAAAAAGTTTAACAGGAAAAGAATTGTTTCATGAAGAAGACTCGTCATAAACGTCGACCCCATATAAGTGAGGACACAACTAAGGGAAAGAAGTATCTCTTGGAACTAAATTCACTTGCTACCATTTCGATATAACGTATTTTCTGTCGTGTAACATGAGTACCTTTTCTCGTTTTCTGTATATTTGGAACTTTTTTTTATTGTACTGTACATGTTTCTCTTCCCATGCAGTGAATTAAATACAAATTACCCTTTAGCTGTTAGTTGCCGCGTATAGGTATACAAGCCCCAACGAGCAGTAGTTACTCATGTTCATTATATCCTTTCTATACGATGGGAAGTAGCTTTCTAAATCTGAAGCATTCAAATATGCGCAATTATCGCTCATTGCTCAAATGTGAATTTTTCAGTTGAATATCATTAATACCTTCATGAATAACTGGAGAGAAAATTCAGAATTGGGTGTTTTGCAGTCATACAGAAGTAAGTTTATTATAAACATTCATAAAAAACGGTCGAAATTTTAAAATCTTTATTATTATCATTATTATTATTATTATTATTATTATTATTATTATTATTATTATTTGTCAGGGAGCTTTATACAGAATGTATCCTTGGTTATGAATGAGAATGTTCAAGATGGTGTCGTAACAAATATTCAGATTCCCAAGGTCACGTAAAAAAAATCAGCCCAGTAACAGTGACAGACTTCAGTATGTAATATTAGGTAAAATGAGGGTGCAGTGTCAAAAATAGTTAATATATACAAGGAAAAAACAAAGTAGGGAAGAGAAGAGAAGAGAAGAATTAACAACCGAAGTTCATATATCTAATTACACAGGGTTCCCATGGACTACCTGGGATATTTTGTAAAATCTGGGAATTTATCTTACTCGTAAAAGTCTGCGAAAAGTCAGAGCATTTTATACTGAAATGAATATCTGAAAAACCAATCCGAGGATTCTAGTTAAGTACTTTTTAAAAAGTTTTTTTTAGAAGTGTACTGGTGATTCTTTTTGTGTCAATCCCATTTATTAAATAAATGTTTTGCAAAACTTCATCTCTTTATACACTCACATACAAGCACTATAAACATGCACTGTAGATGAGGAGACCTCTGCTTGAGAAAAATATTTTTTATACTCCCCTGTAGTGAAAATTTGTAAATTGTGACCTGGAAAAGTAAAATAAGTGGCTCTTACCAAAAAATGGGAACCCTGTAAGACGTGGTACTATAGTGTATATGTACCACAGTATTCGGAAAAGAACAGAGTCTAGTAATACTGAAGGTATCATCCGGGATTATTCTAGTGTGGATGACGGAACCCAGGAAAAATCATAGGAGTACTCTAGAAAACTTTTTTATACATTACTCGAATGGTCCTATGAGGGGAATCGAACCCGGTCACAACACAGATTCATTGCGCTATACAGAGCTCCTTCGTGATTAATCGGTTAGCGTACGCGCCTTTGACGTAGGAGACCGGGTTCGATTCCCGGCTGGAGCTCATGTGGTTCGGATTCCACTTTATTCAGTAGGTTCCGTCTCATATAGCCTCGTTGCTGAAAGGGACGTTAAACTTAAAATCAATTCAACTCAATTGCGCTATACACGGCCCAGGTTAAAATCCTTGCTGAACCAGTGTGCGCTATAGTTGAATACATCCAGCAAAACTATTGCTAGCCAAGTGTGTGAACTGATACAGTTTCCAATAGTTCGAAAAAAATTTGGTTAATGTATATTGTCCAGCAAGAATTCTTATTGGATCTAGCAAGAGCGCTTTGTGAATACCGTAAGCCTTGTGCGGTTGTAACACACCTATATTTTTTTTTTAAATACTAAATATTACGGTAATTTACCGTGAAATATACGTTACCAAATTTGTTTCTAAACACGAGCAATATTATTTTGCTTCTAAATATACCGCCTGCCGTTTTCATATATATATATATATATATATATATATATATATATATATATATATATATATAAAACAGTGTCCTGTAAAATTTAGGGTAATCGGTTGGCAGTGAGAGTTGACGGTAATTGGTCAGTAAATTTAAGGCGAATTTTTTTATAGTGCCGGGCCAGATAAAATAAGGACTCAAAACTTTAAAACTACGTACACCAGTTATTTAACATATCAAACTTGCTTAATCATTTGCAGTCAGCCTCATCATAGGTTACATATCAATTACATAAAAAAATTTTGATAATGGTACTACTTAACAAAACCTGACAAATCTGAAAAAAATTCAGAGGAACCGGTTTGACAAACTTGATCTCCAAGCTGATTGAAAAGATCCTCGTAAACGACTATACATCTAAATTAACCAAATCAAAGTATTGATAAAGTAACAAGCAGGATTCAGACCTCAACTTTCCACAACAGACCAGCTTTTACATATTCACAATGGCATTCAGAAAGCTTTCGATAAGGAACATAACAGTGGTGCAGCCTTTACGTATCTGACTAAAGCCTCTAATTCAGTCTGGCATGATAGATTACTATGCAAATTAACTCCCTACAATCCAACTACCATCATTAGGTGAATTTTTAACTCATATCAAATTACACTACGAGGATCAGGTTGAACAATCAATTGTCAGGCATCATTCATATAAACAGAGGTATACAACAAGAATCAACAATTGTCCCATTAATCTATCTATTGTACGTGAATGATACACCTATCTCACCAAACTCACTGTACTACACCAGGACTGTTCGCAGACGACATTGCCTATTGGTCTTTGGCCAAAGCCATCAACTTTATTCTCTCCAGGATGAGGGAACAAATCAGATAATTATCAACATGGTGCAAGAAATGAAAAGTACAACTAAACCCAGCCAAGACACAGCTAGTTACATATTTTTTTTCTAACTAGTAAGACATGTAAGATATACAGATCGGAACTTGAAACAGATCAAAATACAATGGTCGAAGCAAGCACTACATTTAAACTCCTATTAATATTATTAGACAACCAACTGAAATTAAAAAGAAAACATTTAAGCCACAAAGGGGAAGGCTACGAAAATAACATTGATTCTGAATAGAATGTGCAGTAGTGAAGCACTAGAAAAAGAAAACTCGCATATACAAAAATTGCTATAAGACCCATTTTGTTGTAACATACTTTGTTCAGACTTGGACATTATCTCATCAATAGCGAAATTCGAACGTTTCTGGCTCCTAAGACATTCAACAGTTATGAGGATGCAATCGACTGCACAGACGCGGAAGATAATCTGGAAACCATAGAACATAATGAAGGACTTATCAAACGATACAGTAGCAAACTACAACAAAAGGATACTTTCGATGAACAAGATTAAAGTCCAAACTTTCTCCTAAAACAGAGAATTTAGAGAATTACGTTTCGATTTTTGAAAAAAATAACTATATATATATATACAACATTTTTAATTTTAGAGATATTTATATTTTCAAAATAAATAATGTCTCGTGAATATTAGTTTAAAATACCAGTACACTATTTCATCATCTGGCAAGAATATTATATTACTCTGTTTGGTAAAAGTTAGTCATGATGATGTAACCTTTTTCCTATTTTTTCCTGAAAATTCCAGTCATCCTTTCAATATTTCTCAACAAAATGGAAGATTATAAACTTAAATTAATACTGAGTCGACTAATTCAAGGACTTTCTAAAATTGCTACAAGTGTGTTTTGTGTGTGTGTGTGTGTGTTTTTTTTTTTTTTTTTTTTTTGTGCAAAGATGCTAATCTTTATCTTAGTCTAGTTGGAAGTGTGCGATCCTTTGATCCATGATTTCCAGTGGACGATAGATAATCAAACTCAGAGAATTGATTCAAATCATTATATACCTTAGAAACCTTATGTGGACTCAATATTGACAAAAGACGTACATACAAATCAATCAATCTCAAAAATAGTGAAGATTTCAAACTAGGAGCTTAATTCCTTGGAGTTAATTAGTTAGCCTGCCAAAGTTTGGCTCAGCATTCGTATTCCTTACTTCAATTTCCAACGCCATCATTGATGATAGTGATGGTACTGATCTTCATTACCAGTTATCTTATGAAACGCTACTCGCTAGATAAACTAACTACCTGTGAAGAAAACACATTTTGTATGTTAAAGTTTGTATGTTGATTGTTTTATGATTTATCTTCAACCCCTGTTTTGTTTCCTATACATATATTCTTTTATAAAAATTCTTGTTGCTTCAGTTGGAGAGGAAACATGATATTGACGTACACCAAATTGTGACGCCATGGGCAATACCAACGTACGAAACTATTGTTTCTGTGGCTCAATTGAGACAATTCCATGGCACTAAATTTCTATATATAAATCCCCCTCCCCAAGTGGAGGGGTTGATTTTGGATGTAAACCGGATCGGAAATGTCATTGTTCATCTGAATGATCCCGAAAACTATGGATTAGACACTAATTTTAGTCATTTTCGATCACTTATAAATGTTTATCCCCCTCCCCTACGTTGTACCCTCCCCCTCCGCAACTGTCAGGAATGAACTTGGATTGAAACAGCATCAGAAGTGTCAGTGTTTATTTCATTGACCCCGAAAACTATGGATTCAACACTAACATCGGTCATTTTTAATCATTTTAAAATTTCTATCCCCCTCCCCGACGTTGCATCATCAAAGTGAATATCCTAAAGTAATCCCTGCTCCTAAACTCATGTTTGTCGAAAATTTGATTGAGATCGGTAGGGTGGTTCAAGAGTGATGAAGTCACAAATGCAGTAGTTTTAATTGTATATATATATATATATATATATATATATATATATATATATATATATATATATATATATATATATATATATATATCCCCATCCCCTAGGTTGGCTCGTCAAAGTGAAACGATAAAAAACACCCAAGCCCCAACCCTCATATATGTTGAAAATTTGATCGGCATTGGTGGGGTGGTTCAAAAGTTACTAGGTTTTATAAGTTTTTATTTATACATCCCCTCTCCTCCCCCTACCCTAAGATCTACCGTTAAAGTGAAATTACAGAAATGTTTCTATATCCGAACCTCATGTACCTTGAAAATTTGATTGACATCGGGCGGATAGTTCAAAAGTTATCAAGTTACAGAAATAGTCACTTTTAGTCTTATGTAAATTGATTTTTATATATCTCCCCCTCCTTCTCCTCCCCTACAGTACTTCGTCAAATTTAAATCATAAAAACGATTCCAGGCCTGAACCTGATCTATGTTGAAAATTTGATCAAGATCGGTCGAGTGGTTCATCAGTTTTATTTATTTTTATATCCCCTCCCCCATCCCTTAGCTCTACCCTCAAAGTGAATAGCCTAAAACCAGCCCAGCCTCGAACCTCGTCCATGTTGCAAATTTGATCATGATTGGTCGGGCGCTTGAGGAGATTTAGAGTCACAAACATAGTGATTTTCAATTTTATATATATAGATTGGTGATTTTATTTTGCTATAACAAGTATGAGTTCCTAGAACTATTGCAAGCTACATGGTTTAATATTAGTGTGTTTTTACTGATTTCTCTTAAGATTACCATTTCTGATTTGTAGATTTGTGTTTTTAGAGGCACTTGTTCAGTGGCTTAGAACTTTAGACAAATCAAAGTCACAGGTTTGATTGTGGGTCATGTAACTTTGATTTTTAAAACACTGTAAAAAGGACAATAGTGTTTGAATGATGTCTATATGAAAAGTTCACAGTAACAACTTTATGTATTTCAAAAAGGTATATCTAATGACAAGAAAAATATCAGCAAAATAGAAATCTGATTTTAGAACCTACATACTATGCGATCATGTGTTGTCTTTTCTGCTATACTAGATGTACGACCATGCAGGAAGTATTGCAAACATTATTATTATTATTATTATTATTATTATTATTATTATTATTATTATTATTATTATTATTATTATTATTTTGAAAATTAATTGACATAAGCTATTAAAGTGATTTGTGATTGAAGCGTAACTCTTTCTCTGTACAAAAATTATTCCCAATGGCGTATTCAATGTAAACGATATGTTTATACCAGGATTGATCCTACCTCTCAAATGTTCTTTGAAATAATTTCTAATGCAATATGTACCCATTTCTTTTCAGCCATTTTTAGATTATATAATCAAGTTCTTGTACTCAAAAACCGTCATTCGTTGAACTTAACAGGTTGAAGTAAGATACACCAGTTTCTTTATGTATAGTGAGTGTATTGAAGATTATTGACCATTTCATTTTGTCAACCGCCCGATTTCATACTAAAGTTTTATATACTCATTGACATAAATTGTGAGTGTGGACACTTTTCAATCCAGATGGTTTCTTTAAGTTTTTCGAGCCTCTCATTATATCACTTGCTGATGGCGATATGGTCACATTTAAAAGAAACCAAGAATGATATTTTGTCGTAAAAACACTCACAATCATAATCTACGCATCTTCAATTAAACATTGTCGGACAATGTGACATCATTCAGTGAACTGGTTCTTCGTTTTTTCATAGAA
The DNA here is from genome assembly GCF_964235325.1 of Thermobia domestica. Taxonomy (NCBI): domain Eukaryota; kingdom Metazoa; phylum Arthropoda; class Insecta; order Zygentoma; family Lepismatidae; genus Thermobia; species Thermobia domestica. Next base: position 246,271,166 of record NC_137454.1, read on the forward strand.
AGACACGCTTACGTTTAACTCCTAACCTTTTGGATTGCTAATACGTAAGTTTCCATAACTCCTAACTCTTCCAGCTAATTAGTTCTACGCCCCTACTCTTTACCTACGAAGAAGAATAAATCTAATATAGGTGAAGAGTTACTTTATTAAAGATGTCAACCTGAATTAACAAAAAAGCTTCACTCACTTTTGCATTACATTTAAGAGTTTGTATTAAGTTTAACATACATTTTAGTCCTTAAATATCTTTCCTACGTGCTCCACAACTATTTGTTACTCGTTGGATGTAACTCAATAACAACAACTAAATAATAGACTCTTCAATATTGACAAACTGTCATGAAATGAAATTATTGTCATCGTGTTTCATATAATGCAGATGAGTGTCCGACTATAATTACATCATCAACGGCAAACAAAATTTTGGAGTTATGCGAAAAGACGTGGAAATAGTTATTAATTGATTTAAAATATGTTTAAAATACTATCTAGTGTACTTACTAAAATTTTTAAAATTCTTCATGGTGTTATTCATAATTTCAGAAACGTGATGTAGTAAAGAACGTTAAAGCTTCAATGTACGTCCGATTAGAGAAAACATTCTTTTTCAAAAATACCAGATATTTATGTATGCCAGAGCTGTATTTAAAGTAAATTTTACAACAGTTGCCAGAGAGAAAAATACATACATATTTGTACATGGTTGGTTGGCAATAGCTTTGAAACAAATGGATAGATTTAAGGAGAGTTTTTCTGTAAATAACTGAATTACACTCTTTCTGTATACCGCAGAAGACTAACTTCAAATTGATTCATACATTCCGCTGTTATCGACAAAAGAATATATAGGGGAGCATCCGTGACAAAGATTTTTAAAAAATTCAATCCCTAGCATTGTTTTACTTGTTCGGTACGTTTACTTATATTTCAAGGTTTTTGAATCCATTACAAGAGAGAGATGCCCATTCTAAGACATACCCATATAGAAAACAAAAAAGTGTTTGTTATCGTTTGTGATAGATTGCACTTTGACTGTAGAGAATTGACTTCGTGTACCATCTTTCAACATCACATTTGTAATGTTTATCCAATTTTACATTGAAGGTACTATAAAATGGCCATACATCCTTTTTAGGTGGTACAATGCCGCGTTTCAGATTGGTATCCCGCCGTAGAAGAAATAATTGGCGGGACACATTAATGTCCCGCTTTGATCTCATATACCTTTAGCACACCCGAAATACTACACACGCCCATTTGAAGTCTGAGCCAATATAATTGGCAATGTCGGTCACATGCAATCAATTAAAATCCTAGGTACCGGACTTGTAGATGGGAGTCCTATCTTTCGCCTTCACAATGTAACACTGATGTTCTGTGGCGTTATGCGTGACTTGTAGCTGCGTTGTTCGGTCTGAATCATGCTTAAGTGGAGGCACGACGCGAGATAATGTTAGAGGAAATAAGACTTAACAGATTTTATTGAACTGTAAACCAATGGAGTAACTAGGATAATTTACTAGGGTGAGCCATAAAGCCTTACTTCTAACTAGTAATACTTCCGAAGTGTAACTCTCCGATTTTGATCAAATTTGGCAGGTAGATACTACCCATAAAATAAACGAATACGTGTTTTTTTTTATTTTCTGCGGAAAAAACGGTTTAGGGGACAAAAGCCCCCACCCAAAATTTTGAAAGTTCACGCCCGAAACGCAAGAAGAAATGGGCTGAAGTGAATGAAATTGTGCACAGATATTGCAGACGTAAAATTAGGGAATACGGGGTTCGTATTGTTCTGAAAAAAAAAAAAACGGTTGGGTGGGGCACGGACCCCTCAAAATCTTTGATCATGATATATCAAAAGTGCTAATAACAGTATGTCAGAAATGCATAAAAAACATGAAGAATTGAAACAAAACTTTGTGTAGGGACAATAAGCAAAAAAATAAACGAATATGTTTTTTTTTTTTATTTTCGAGGGAAAACGGTTTTAGGGTGCAAAAGCCCCCGTCCAAAATTTTGGAATTTGACGCCCGAAAGATAAGAAGAAGAAGTGGACCAAAGTTAATGAATTGTCCACAGTAATATAGAGGTAAGATGAAGGAATACGAGTTTCGTATTTTCCTGAAAAGAAAGAAAAACTGTTGAATGGACCGAGGCGTTGAGTGGCCGAAGG